>NC_134729.1:12662500-12982500 GCF_049634645.1 Pelodiscus sinensis | reverse complement strand
GTCGCACACTCTCCTGGCTCAGGGAATGTGCAGGGAAAACTTGGGGGGCCTTTGGACGTTTCTCTCTTTGCGCTCAGCTGACTCTGACCCCAGGCAGGAGGGGACGCTGCCAATGTCACCCGCTGGCCGGGGCACGGCCGGTCCCTGCCCGAACCCCCCGAGATGGCCGTGCCCAGAACATATTTAGTTGTGCTGCTGTTTGGGGAGGGCAGGCTGGTGACATGGGGCAAAACACCCCCCGGAGATGGGCAGCAGGCCCCTTCGGCCCCTGCGTCCCGTTACCTATGACACCCCCGCTTGAAGGCTCCTGGCCCGCTGCTCCTTCCCCACATCTCCTGTGGGGAGAGAAGGCTGGTCCAGGACCCTGCTCGTCGACTGTGCTCAGGCTGAGCACCAGGGGGCGCCCTTGCCCAGCAGTTTGCGGCTGGCTCGGCGGGATGGGAAGCCGGCGGGATGGGAAGCAGCCATTTCCTGCAGCAGGACGGGGGGCTCCCAGCTGCTTTCAGTGCCTCTCTGCCCCGGCAAGTGGGGGATTCCCCCCGGGGAGGGCAGAACTGCCATGTGAAGGGGCATCGCTGGCCTGCTCGCCTCCGACCAGCCCTCCCTCACTCAGGGGCACCAGCAGAGCTGGAGGGTGGGCCCAAGGCTGGGATGGGGGGGGAGCTGCAGGTCAGGGTTGTGGAGGCCTGGCCAAGCTCTGCAGGGGACCCTCTCCCTAGCTCCTGTCCTGGCCCTGGGCGTGCGCCTTGCTAGCCATTGGTTGGTCTGGTTTGATCCCGTTTCTCTCGGCCCAGTGGAGATCCCTCGCCGCAGTGGGCAGGTGCTGGCATTAAATGCCCCTCCTGGCTGCCGTGCCCTGCTGTCTTTCCCCTGCGCCGACCTGCAAACTGCCAGGCGCCGGCTCTGCTGGCCGTGTGGAGCCATCCCGCAGCGCCAGGCCTGGCCAGACACAGGGTCTCCGGGTGGCTAAGGACTTTTGGCTCGCGATGGGCCTTTGTTCGTGGCGGGGCTGATCAGCGCCTGGCGAGGCAGGTGCAGACCCAGGGTGGACCCCCCCTCAGCCTCGTGCCGGTAACGGAGCAGGAGCCTGGGGGCTCCGGGAGGGGGCCGGGCTCCCGCTGGCTTTGGAGAGAAGGTAGCTGGGAGGGTGTGTCGGAAACTGCAGTGGGAACATCCCTGTGTGGTAAGCTGAAGTGCCATGGAGACTGGTGGGGGCACCAGGGGGCACCAGCTCGGCCTGGTGGGGGGTTGGGACTGACTCAGCCCGGGGTGCAGGAGGCAACTCATCACCCCGCCCAGCGCAGCTTGACCCTACCTCTGACTCTAACTTGGCTCTGACTCAGGGAGCAGCGGAAGACACTTCCTTCCTCCCACCCCGTGCGTGCTGCTCCCCCTTCCCGTTGCTTCCCCTGCCTGCGGTCCCTTGGGCCCCATCCTGGACCCTGAGTCCCCCTGTCCCGGTGAGCGATGAAAGCAGCTGGCAGCCGCCCAGAGGGGCCATGGGACATCCCTGTGCCCAGGGCGGGTCCTGCACAGCCTTGGTGGCCGGGGCGCTTGGGGCCTTGCTGCTGGAGCTCTGGTCCATTTCCACCCCCTTTTGGCTTCCTCATCTCCCCCTCCCCCTCCTGCCCCATTTCGGCCTGAAATACCTGCTGCCACGGACCCTCCGGGCTTCGAAGTCGGGAGGTAAAATCCTTTAAAAAAAGTTAACTGATGAATTGGTGTGTTTAGCCCGTTCACGGGGATCCCGTGGCAGGAGGGCTGCTCCGGCCAGGCCGTGCCCACCGTGCCGTGGGCTGCTCCGGCCAGGCCGTGCCCACCGTGCCGTGGGCTGCTCCGGCCAGGCCGTGCCCACCGTGCCGTGGGCTGCTCCGGCCAGGCCGTGCCCACCGTGTCGTGGGCTGCTCCGGCCAGGCCGTGCCCACCGTGCCGTGGGGTGCTCCGGCCAGGCCGTGCCCACCGTGCTGTGGGCTGCTCCGGCCAGGCCGTGCCCACCGTGCCGTGGGCTGCTCCGGCCAGGCCGGGCCCACCGTGCCGTGGGGTGCTCCGGCCAGGCCGTGCCCACCGTGCCGTGGGCTGCTCCGGCCAGGCCGTGCCCACCGTGCCGTGGGCTGCTCCGGCCAGGCTGTGCCCACCGTGCCGTGGGCTGCTCCAGCCAGGCCGTGCCCACCGTGCCGTGGGCTGCTCCGGCCAGGCCGTGCCCACCGTGCCGTGGGCTGCTCCGGCCAGGCTGTGCCCACCGAGCCGTGGGCTGCTCCGGCCAGGCCAAGTCAGTTCTGCTGTGCCATGGGCAGGGGTGGCGTCAGCAGGGCCACCGTTACCCAAGTATTCATGCTGATAAGACTAATGCTTACTGCTTACCCGGCTCACCCTTTCCATCATGGGTAGGGAACCTTTTTTGGGTTGGGGCCACTAACCCACAGAGAAATCAGTCAGGGGCCGCACACAAGTGTGAAGAAAACCCCCTCAAAGCCTCGCTGACATGGCCCCCACCTGAGAAGGAGACAGACACGCCTTGTATTCTCATCGCACACCAGAGCCTGGGGGACTGTGTGCTCCAGCCCCGTGGTGGGACAGTGGGAACGGGGGGCTGAGTGCCAGCGTGGGCTCCCCAGTGCCGAGGGGGCCCTGAGCTTCAGAGGCCAGATCCAGGCAAGCTGAGGGCCGCATTCGGCTCCCCGGCCTGAGATTCCCCACCCCCGCTTTACATCCCTAGTTCCACGGAAATGGACCGGCTCCGTTTCGGATTAGACACACAGAGGCCCCCGCCCTGGATGCCCCTCATCCCACCGCGCGTGTGTGCCAGCTGAAAACACAAGCAGGGTTTGGGGTTTGCGGTGTCGTGCCGGAATCCTTTCTGCAGTCGCACATGGGGATGCTGGGCCCTCGGAGCCTGACTCAGGGCTTAATTGCTCCCAGCTTTGGGATGAAGCCAATTCAGAGGTAAGGCCCCTTACTGCAGAAGAAGCCCAGCCGTACCTGGCGCTGAGCAGGAGCGAGCAATCCACGTTCAATCCCTGCCCTAGCCCAGCGCAGGTTAATTGGCATGTGCACACCAGGCCCGGGGACGTGGCAGAGGAAGCGGGATTTGTAATCTGCTGGGAATTCCTGCGTTTCGACACTTGTTCGGAATAAGGCCTCGCAGCTGGAATGGCCCGTGGAACAAACATCCCCCCCAGCGCTTGATTAGGAGCTGGGGCCAGGTTTCATTTTGATGAGGTGAAACCGTTTCCTTCCAATCCCAGAAACACTGGGCTGGCTGGAACCTCGAGAGATCCAGGCCAGCACCCTGCCCTGTGGCAGGACCAAAAATACTTAGGCCGGCCCTGACAGGTTCTTTAAACCGCCAGGGATGGGGACCCCAGAACCTCCCTTGGTCACCTGTCCTACAGCTGAACTAGCCTGAGTTAGAGGTTTCTCCTATTATTGACCCTAGATCTGCCTGAGCCGACCCTGGGACCCTGGCCTGTCCCTCTGTGGGCGTGGAGAACAGCTGAGTGTTGTTTTAGAACAGCCTTTTAGAACAACCGTGTCCCTGCCCCCTCCAGACTAAACATGTCAAAACGTGAGACCATGACCTATGAAATACACAACCCGTGCTACAGAATCTTGCGTCAGAACATTAATATTCGGCCCAGCTTGTGAGCTCCGCTGTGCACCGGGGTAGCAGCATTGCTGTTTGGGTGAAACGTGGTAACTTTCAGCATCGCTGCCGATCACATCCCAAACCCCAGGGAAAAGCCCAGGCATCCCTGGGCAGAGCCCTAGGAATATTTGGGGCAGGGGTGGGGAGAGGAATCAGGAAAACAAAGGGGGCAGAATGGGGGCGCATGGAGCCCCTGGTTAGCACAGCCAACACTTCACCCCCTTCTCCCTGTAACCCTCTGTAGACTATAGGCCAAGGAATAGGCTGATGGCCAAAGTTTGCACCTTACAGCTTAACACCCTGGTTCCCTCTCCCCCCCCCCTCCGGTGGCATTTAAAATGCTGGTGGCATGAGAACAAGGGAAGACCAAAGAAAGGAGAACAGGAAGGGAGAATGGGGAATCCTGGAATGGGGAAGGGGTGAATGGGGGTGCACAGAATCGCTGGCCCGGGGCAGACACCAAGCCCCTGGAGCGAGGGGAGGGGCTGAGATGGTCGCAGGGAGTCTGTGATAGAGGGGATGGGAGGGTGGGGCCAGGCAGCTCATCTTGGGGGGGGGGGGGGTTAGGGATGCAAGGAAACCCTGGTGCCTGCAGTGAGCTTGGCCTATATAGAAGCAACCAAACATGTGACCCCCCTCCCCAGTCAGAGCAAGGCGGGCTAGGAATCAGGCCTCTGTTCCCAGTGCTGGGAGGGGAGTGAGGGCTAGTTGTTAGAGCAGGAGCCCAGGACTTGTGGGTCTACTCCCAGCTTCGGTGCTACGTGACCATCAAGCTACCTCCCTGCTCGGTGCCTCAGTTTCCCCTCTAGTACAGCACTGAAACAGCCCCACGTCCGGTGGGCATTTCCCGGTAACTACCAGGGTAGAACATGGCCCCTCCTGCTCTGAAGCCCAGCCCTGGGATGGGCCACAGCCCGGACCTGGGGGGCTGCTGTGCTCCCTTAGCTCTCCTACCAGGGCTGCCTCAGTGCAAGGCCAGCAACAAGCAGCAAAGCCCTCCTGGCACGGTGCTCGCTCAGCCATGAGCACATGGAGCCCCACGCCCAGCCAAACGGCCTGTCTGCTCCCTGAGCCGCTCGCGAATGGGGCAGAGCGTGGCCCCTCAGCCCCCTGCCATGCGGGCTCTAGTTCCCCTCTGCAGTCGGAGCGGAGAGCCCCCACGCTCTCCAGCCAAGTCACGCTGGCTCAGGTGGGACACCAGACCCGTTGATGCGTGGCACACGGACGGGGTTCCAGTGCGTGCGAGGGGGCTGCGCCCTCTGCTCGCTGCTCTCACCTGCCCCCTCTCGCTGGCCGCTTTCGCTTCGCCGAGAGCGCCTGGGGGCGGGATGACAGGATGACGTCATTCTGTCGTCCGCCAGGAAAAACTTGTTTATACACAGAGAGATCAGGAGTAGATTCTAAGTCCCTTCCGGTCTCCCCCATTCAGAGTCTTTTTCTTCCTGATCATCTTCCAGGTGTTGAGCTGGGGAGGGGGGGGAGAAGCCAAGTGACGATGTCACTGCTCCTCTTTTATACTTTCTTCCCGTGGCTAGAAAGTTCCTAAGTCAGACAGCCCCCATGGGCTAGGCAGGCCCCTCTGGCCGGGCAGCCCCCGTGGGTGCAGAATCCCTTGTAGTGGGTTCGTTTGGATGGGCCACCCACCGCCGGCCTGTCTGGTCGGCGATTGCTGCATCTTCGTTGCGACGGAGAGGCCGGCTGCGGGCATCTCCCCCGTATTTAGCCGCACGCTGAGCTGCGTGTCGTAACTTCCCCTACAATCCCAGCCCAGGCAGGCCCACAGCGCATTCAGGTTCCGCAGAGCAAGCCTTTTACAAGGCTCCCGCCCCAGGTCACAGCACACAGCTTCATGCGGGGCTTCCAGGGTGCCATCCCCCACCAAGCTAAAGGAGACTCTCCCTTAGGCGTAAGCTGTATAGGGTTGGGGACACAAAGACGTGAGGTTTTGGTTCCATCCACTAGAGGCCAGTCTCTCCCCAAGAGTCTAATGCCAGGGGATCCATACCGTATTGCTCCTAAATTCTGCCCCTTTTTTGGCTGGGATTGCATTTGGGGTAGGGGCGGGGGGCTTGGAGAAGGCTCTGTCCCCTTTTACTCCTTCACCCGCTGGAGCAGAAAATATCCCCCTTGGCTGGGACGGTAGCGGCTCTTGCCTCCCCCCTCCCACCCCCCCGGCTTTTCAAACCCAGCCAAGTCTCCCAGGCTTAGAGCCAAGGTCTCACTTGGGTGGTTTAACCCTTCCCTGGCCGTTTGGCTGATTTGTCTCGCCTTTCTTTGGAGGTGAGAAGAAATAGATGGGCTCCTTGCCCAGGGGGTTCAAAGCTGCCTAAGAGGTTTAGGCACCTCAAATGTCATTGGACTGAGGCTCCTTGTGTCCATCTCACCCTTTGAAATGTCGGTGGCAGCTCCTTGCTGCTGAACCATGCTCTTTGGGGTCACCTGGGGCTGCAGGGGAAGTAGGGTCTAGTGATTAGAGCAGTGGAGAATGGGAGTTAGGCAGAAGCCCTGGGTTCTGTTCTTTGCACTGGGAAGGGAGTGGAGTCCAGTGGTTAGAGCAGGGGCTGGGAGCCAGGATTCCTGGGTTCACTCTCTGACTCCGGGAGGAGAGCAGGGTCCAGTAGTTAGAGCACGCCAGTTGGCTCTTTGTTCCCCTGGCACTGCGGTGTGAGGCAGCCCCCCATTCATATGATGAGCTTGCAAAGCAAAACTTCGGAAGGGGTGCGAGCCCTGAGCCTCCACCTTTGTGACCCAGGGAAGGTCACATGACTCAGTCACATGACTTGCTGCCCTGTACCCTAGACACACCCTCAGTGGGCATCCTCCTGGGTCAGGCAGGGGGTTAACATCCCCCCTGCCTCCCCACTTCTGCGCCGAGTAGAGATTATTGCTTCTAATAACCTGCCATTTGGGAAAGTTTGGAACAATAACGAGGCAGCGTAATGGGCTCCATGCCTCGTTCCCGGGCCAGCCAGGGGAAAAACCCGGTTTTAATTAAAGAAAGAATTGAGCGGGGAGCGAGAGAGGAGGCGCGGAAGGAGGTTGTGGGCTGACTGCAGGGAGACATGAGATGAACTCTGCTCTGTTGGGGTTCCCCTCTGCATGGGGAGGCCCCCCCGGGATGCTCGACAGCCCTGCTTCCCCCCACGCTGCCCCCAAAGCCCGCCCCCAGGACAGTCAGGGCGGGCAGGGCAGGTCCTATCCAAATCTGCTCCTCTGCCACAAACCTTCGCTCTCGACCCCGAGCCAAACCCTTCAGAGGTGTGGGCCTGTGCAGTTCCCTTCCTCCGTTACTAGGGCCCCTGCGCCTACAGCCCAGCAGCACCCCCTGTGCGTCCCACGGCCCCTGGGGAGCAGAGAACAGCCAGAGCGCATGCAGGGGTCACACCTCAGCCAGTATGCCCTTGTGTGCAGAGGCTATTTTCAGGGTGCCCTTCCCACATTTTGTAACCCTTTGCACTCCCTGCCGGGCCGTACACGTCACCGGGAATGGAGCCCTGCGTCTCCCTTTTGTCCGCACGATGGATAGGATGGAGGGCTTCCTAAAGTGCTAGAGAAGGGTGGGGCTGTAGGTATGGAGCTGGGCACCAGGACTCCTGGGTTTGGTTCCTTGCTCTGGGAGGGGGAGAGCCTAGCGCTTAGAAGGCCTCTGATTGGCTCTTGCATTGCTCAGTTTCCCCATCTGTACAATGGATTCAAGAGTTAATCCTCGGGCTGCTGACGCAGGGGCATGGGCAGCCAGGCAGGGCACCCCCAAGGGGATTGTCTCCTGCCCCAGCTGGGGCATGCAGTGTTCTGCAGCTGCTGCCAACCTCTCCCTCCCAGCCCTGCACTGCAGGGAAAGCCTTAAACCCACCCAAAAGTGGAAACACACTTTTCTTCCCAGCATCTCCCCCCTCCCAGGCCCCGGTGCTGCATTTCGGCCAAGACGCCTTCCAAAAAAACTCCACTGCAGCTACAGCCGGGCCAGCTCCCGCTGCGAAAACCTGCGTGAACTCAAGCCTCCTCCACAGAGCTTTTGCTGTGGGTCGTCTTCCCGCCCTCGGGGTTATTTTAGGGGTGAATCTGCTCAGCTTGGCTGACCTTTGACCTCCCCCAGCCTTGCCTGAGGTGATATTTACGAGAGCTCTCCGTGTCTTTTAATGGAGGCTGAAGGAAGCTGGTTGTGGCTTTCCATCCCAGAGCCCAAATCCAATCCCCGCCATTCCAAAAGCTCTCTCCTCTCCCTGCTCATATCACACTCCATAAATCTCAGCCAGTGGCTTGCCCCCCTCCCCCGACACTCCGATCGCGCTGTATTTCCCCCCGCCGCTGCCATTTTTTCCCTCTCAACCTTTCTCTCTCTTTGTTCTTAAGTTTTGCCAATTTTTTTTTAAAGGCACATTTTTGCAAATTGCTTCCAAAAGTCTGCAGTTGTAGAAAACACACCCCGGGCTGGGGTTTATTTTTGATTCAGGGTTCATTTTATATCCTCTATATAATATATATTGGAACACAGCAAATGGCTAAGATGTAACGTTTTTCTTGGCTAACGTCTGGACTGGAACTTCGATGGGTTTTAGAGTTTCTTCAAAGTTTTTTTAAAGAGATAGAATGCAGCTCGGCCCCAGCAGTGTTCACAGTCGGATCAGAACTTCCCCCAGGCTTTCGATCCCGTGTTCTCATGTGGGTCCACTACGGAGTTGTTAGGCAGCCGCATGATTCAGAACTGGGTCGTAACTTTCCTGGGGACATTGGGAGCCTGCTTTTGGATTTGGGCCAGTTCCCCTTCTCTTTTCTCCTGTGTGGATTTCCTCCCTCGTCTGGTTCCCTGTCCTCACCCTGGTACTTTTTGCTCTTGTCCCATAATGCTCCAGGACCAGATCCCTGTTCTGTGACTCTGAGCCCCGCCCTGTCTGTCAGCCCCATTTCACTTGGGTGTTACAGCCTGGTGAGCCGGCCCCAGTAGAGCAAGGGGGAAGGATAGGAAGAGTGGTTCTAATGATCCATTTGTTTGGCCTAGTAGTGTGGGTGATAGAGCCAGGAGACCCTGGCTTCTATTCCTGACTCTGTACTGGACTGCTGGGGGACTTCAGGCAAGTCATGGCACTGCTCTGTGCCTCCGTTTCCCCTCCCAGTCTTTGTTTTGCCCAGCGATGAGCAACCTAGGTTAATAAGCGGGCCACATGAGTGGCCCTTCTCCATCTCAGTGCCGCAAGATTGTTGTAATCGGGATGGTCTCCCGGGCTTGGGCCGGGCTGGGCCGACTGACCCGTGGCAAGACCACAGATGGGCCGCAGGTTGCCCATCACTGGCTTAGGCGAGGAGCCGTTGGGAGAATGGCTGTGCAGACCCACACACCTGGCACGATGGGGTCTATGCAGCAGCCATCCTAGTGAGCGGAGTGCAGGGGATCACTAGGGGGCGCTTAGTGCCCCAGAATGGCACGAAGGGGTGGAAGGAGAGGAGCAGGGGCCCTGAAGAGGGCGCTCTTCCCTCTGGCAGTCAGTGCTGCTCCCAATGCCCCGCTGTGGCGCTAGGGGGCGCTGTGCCACAGGGAGCGGGGTGGGGAGCTCAGTAGGAAGAGCTGTCTCCTCTCAGTCTGAGCGAACCCAAACTCAGCGCTAGGGGGCGCTGTGCTGCCGGTGAGAAAAGTCTTGGGGGGAGGGGGCTTCAAGCGCCTGGCGTGGCAACAGCCCCGGTGTTTTGACCATCTGTTGATTTTGCCAACTGTCCTGTTCCAGATGCATGCCATCCCCTTCTGCACCTTGCATCCTGAATTGCTTCTGGGTGTTGTTCCATGCTGTTGTGTTCCGGCCTAGAGGTGGCTGCATTTTGGAGTGGCATGAAGCAATAGGAATCTAGCTGTCGGATCCATTCTTCAGGAGGGAAACCTGAGGGAGAAGCCACTGGGGTATATTTTGTGCTATAGGCTAGGATAAGAATAGAAGTTGTCAGGGCTCGGCAAATCCGCTTATCTACTTGCCCGTGGCAAGTAGATTTCAGCCAGTTGCACCCTGTTCACCGACGGTTTGCGCATGTGCAGTGCGGGGCTGGTGAGTGGTTTTCACTGCGATCGTCGAGCCCTGGAAGTAGTTGTTTATTACAGTCTCAATCAAACAAAGAAAGGTGTGGGGGTGGAGGGAGAGGCCGAAGCACAGAGATGAAATGACTTGACCAGGGTCGCCCAAGAGGCCAGTGGCAGAGCTGGGAGTAAAACCCAGGTGTCCCGATTCCCAGCCTGTTGTCTGATCTCTGTAAGCCTATGATCTAACCAAAGGCTGCGATGAGAGCGACGCCGACTGAGGAAAGCTTTGAATTGATCGTCCGTGGCTCATCCTGGTGTTTCGCTTTCAGCGAGTGGGCTTGGGAACAGGAAGGCGAGGGAGAGAGACGGTTGGTGCTTTGTGCAGCAAGCCCCCCTCCACTGCTCTTCACGCATCTAATTGCCTTTGCAGATCCTGAGTGGACAGCATCCAACATGCCCTGAAACGGTTGTCAGCTGCAGAGGAGGCTGCAGGGAGGGGGGATGAGTGTCTGTGTGGGGGTGTGATGAAGAGGACTTTTCAGCTCCCCCACCCCATGCAAATGCTGCCGCTCGCTTCCCTCGGAGGCCCGCGTGGCTGGTTGTGTAGTCGTGTGTGTGGTTTTGAATTCATTTCCCAAAGAAGATGTAGCATCTTCATACAGCACTTGACTCCTACATCTGTGTTCGCAATATGGCGTCCTGGCACATCTGCTGGCTCTGAGACTTGTAGTGCAAATACAGCCGGCTCTGACCATCTGGAGAGAGGGGCTGTGTGTTTTTTTTCCCAACCTCCTCTTCTTGTGCACTGGGTCTCGGAGAGAAAAGGCAGATCCATCTCTGGGATAACTGGAGGCATATGGACGTTACTTAAGACTCGCTCCCAGCGCTGGCAGTTTTCTGCTGCCACTGAGCAGAATGCGTTCAGCAGGTTGACGTGTTGTAACTAGCGGCCTCCATGCAGAAACGCACCACGCACACGCCGGAGGGCTGCATACGCATACGTGTACATGTGCACATGCAAACCATCCAAGTGCTACACTTCTCCACGCGTGTACAACACATGTACCCCCAGAAGCACATACGTGTACGTGCACACAGTACACCCACTTACGCAGTATAGCAGCATCTGTGTACACCCACACTCCATATGTAAACACACGCCCCACACACATCACAGCCACATACACCCCCATGTACGTGCATGTGCCCCCAGCCATACACCAAACGTATTCATACATGCACTCACCACACAGATACATATATACAATCACCTACCTATATACACACACGTGCAAACACCATTCACATACATGTTTACAAACACATGTACATGCATATACACACATAGGCACACACCATTTACATCCATGTATACAAACACATAGATACATCAAACCTATGCACACACACACAGGTATACAAACGCATACATTTATATACACACACACCATACACATACATGTATATCAAACACATATGCACACACATACACACCACACACATATAGCACCCCACTCTGCTGCTGCATACACACACACATAGAGAGTGATACATACGCTACATCCACATATATGGGTATGCCGTCTACACACACGTACATGTGCCACGTCTGTGTGCCAGTAACAGACCCCAGGACTTGGTGGTAGCTGGTGGACAAAGGGGGAGCTGAGTTGATGCTCAGTTTCTTTGAAATATCTGGTGAGCCCAGTGGAATGGTGTTAGCTGGATGGATCAACCTATCCCTAAATACCCTGTCTGTCTCTCCCCATATACCCCTATTACCATCCATCCCCATCCCCATCCCCATCCCCATCCCCATCCCCATCCCCATCTATCTTCTAGAGCATTTATCATCAAGCAAAACTTAACTCTCAAATGCTTAGGGGAGGCTAAAAGTAGCTTGAAAATGTAGCCAATATTCGTTACCAATTTCTTTTAGCTTTGCATTACATTACTGGAGGGTGACTCAGCAGGGGGCGCCCTCCCCATAGTCAGCGCCAACCCAGGGTGGCACTAGGGGGCGCTGTGCAACAGGAGGCAGGTGGTTGATGCAGCGGGGGGCCCTCCCCTCAGTCAGCGCCACCCCCAGGGTGGCTCTAGGGGGCGCTGTGCGGTAGGAGGCAGGTGGCTGACGCAGCAGGGGTCGCCCTCCCATCAGTCAGCACTGCCCCAGGTTGGCACTAGGGGGTGCTGTGCAGCAGGACTTGCCATTGCTCAGACAAGATGATACCAGATGAGTTTGCAGATGATACCAAACTGGGTGGGGTTGCAACTTCTTTGGAGGATAGGGACATAATTCAAAATGACCTTAGCAAGTTAGAGAAATGGTCAGAGGTAAACAGGATGAGGTTTAATAAAGAGAAATGCAAAGTGCTCCACTTAGGAAGGAACAATCAGTTCCATACATACAAGATGGGAAGCGACTGTCTAGGAAGGAGCATGGCGGAAAGGGATCTAGGGGTCATAGTGGACCACAAGTTGAATGAGTCAACAGTGTGATGCTGTTGCAAAAAAAGCAAATATGATTCTAGGTTGTATCAACAGGTGTGTTGTAAGCAAAACTCATGAAGTCATTCTGCCGCTCTACTCTGCACTAGTTAGGCCTCAGCTGGAGTACTGTGTCCAGTTCTGGGCACCACATTTCAAGAAAGATGTGGAGAAATTGGAAAGGGTGCAGAGAAGAACGACAAGAATGATTAAAGGTCTAGAGAACATGACCTATGAAGCCAGGCTTCACGAACTGGGCTTGTTTAGTTTGGAAAAAAGAAGATTAAGGGGGGACATGATAGCGGTTTTCAAATATCTAAAAGGGTGTCACAAGGAGGAAGGAGAAAATGTGTTCCTCTTGGTTTCTGAGGACAGGACAAGGAGTAATGGGCTTAAAGTGCAGCAGGGGAGGTTTAGATTGGACATTAGGAAAAAATTCCTAACTGTCAGGGTGGTCAAATATTGGAATAAATTGCCAAGGGAGGTGGTGGAATCTCCCTCTCTGGAGATATTTAAGAACAGGTTAGATAGACATCTGTCAGGGATGGTGTAGATGGAGCTTGGTCCTGCCTTGAGGGTGGAGGGCTGGACTCGATGACCTCTCGAGGTCCCTTCCAGTCCTATTATTCTATGATTCTATGATTCTAAGATGGAAATCCCAGACCCTATCTGGCAGTAGCCTTCTGGCACTTACAGCAAGAAGAGGCGTGTGACTCCTGACATCCCGGCCAACTCCCTAGCTCCGTAATGACAGGCCTTCCCCTGCCTGCAGGCTGTTTCAGTTGAGTGCAGGACTCCGCTGCCCACTGTTGCTGTGTGCGGCCAGCCGGCTTGCCCCAGCAGTGGCTGCATTTCAGCACAGACAGATTGTGGCTAGCAGAGACAGATTAGGCCAGTGGTTCTCAGCTACTTGCCATTGTGGGCTCTCCTGTCTTATGGGGATGGCACCCATGTGTAGCGATCCCATCAGTGTGGCGGTGAGATGTCACACAGATTGCAGTGGGGTGCTGATTGGGCCCCGGGTAGAGAACCACTGGATTAGGGTGAGGCAGGTATGGCTCTTAGTGCGGCTTGAGCTGCTCTTTAAGTGGGGCTAGTCGTCTCTTTCGAGAGGTAGCGTGGCCCAGTGGGTAGAGCACTAGACTGGGACCTGGATTCTATGCCTGAGTCATTTCTCCTTTCTGTGCCTCAGTTTCAGGGCATTATTTGTTAGGTGTATTATGGTAGCCCCAGGAGCCCAAACCATGGACTAGGACCCCGCTCTGCTGGGCATTGAATAGCCCGAGAATCAAGAGACAGCCTTTGAAGACTTGAGAATTGTGCGTCATTGCTGGGATGAAGGAAAGGAGAGGAAGGGGGAAAGCCCGCGTTTCCTGCCTCAGTTTCTCTGTTTTTCCCAGCATTTAGTGGTTGCTTTTTAAACTGGGTAGAGGCACCTTGTGAGCTTCCAGCCAAGGTATTTCCCCTCAAGGGAACCAGTTGGCCAAGATGAACAGGAAACAGGAAGGTCTCCATGCTCTCATTTGAACATGACTAGGCCTCATTGAAATGAGAACTGGTGACTATGCTGGGAGTCATCAGGGAAGTTTGCCACTGGGTTGGAGGAGGGGATCTGGAGCACATTTGGTTCTGCTCCCGATTCTGTGGGAGAGTGAGGTCTCATGAGGACTCCAGGGTTGTGTTCCCAGCTCTGGGCAGGCTGTGGTGGCTAATGGTTAGAGAGTGTGTCTTTGAGGTTCTATATTGCTTGATGATGAGCAAGTTTTGAGAGACCCACCATGGAAGGGGCTGGCGTAGACAGGAGACCAGGGAGGTTTGTGAAGGAAGAAAGAGGCAGTTTCTCGACCCAGAGATTTCGAGCTCTTTGTGCTGCCGCAGGGCCAGGGATTTCCTTTGCAGCCTGGGCCTCTGGCTGAAGACCCACCGGGCTTGGTGGACAACTTGAGGGAAGAGAGCAGGAGGCGCGCCGGCCTCACCCGCGTGCGCGCGCACACATGGAGGGAGACGGCTCAGCGAGCAGCCACAGATCAGAGGGAGAAAGGGAGGGGTAGGAATGGGGGTGGGGAAGCTTGAAGCAGATGGTCACTTTGGCAGGGCTCCGAATAAAGAATCTGTTCCATACATCGCGCACAGCAGTCTCGGGGCCCGGCTGCTGCCAGGAAAAACAGAATTACCTCTCTGATTACAGCGAGCGAGAGCGAGCACTCTTCCTGTTACGCTGGGCTTTGTGAGCCAGCCAGGCCAAAGAAGGGCCATTTTAAAAAAAACCAAATGGAGCAAGAACTGCTGTAAAGATCATACGTGTCCCTTCACCTAGGCCTGCCATGCCTTTTGTGCTGGCTGCGGTAAGCAGCTCCCGACACCGAAATGGCCTCATGCATGCAAAAGCAAAGTGTATGGGAAATTCCACCCTGGAGCTCTGTTGTGATGGCAGATGCCATCAGGTGGCGCTGTTGCGTAGTCTTTTTTTTTTTGGCAGTGTGCGAGCAAATGTTTAACCTTGGGAGAAATGCTGCATGGTGCTGGTAGCCTGAGGTTAGGCAAGCGAGACTTGCTGGTCAAGGTAGGTTCTAGGGCTAGGGGCCGTGTGTGGAGCTGCTCGGAAGCTGGTCATCAACATATTTTGTCAAAAAGAAGGTTTGGTCAAAGTCATGTTGTTTTGAAAAAAACATGTCAAAGGCAAAGACCGTGGCTACATCTCCATTGGCATGATCTTGCACAAATACTCTTTAATGCAAGAGTTCTTGCGTTAAAGTATTTGCGCAAGAGAGCGTCTACACCGGCATGTGCTTTTGTGCAAGAGCATCCGTGCCAGTGTAGACGCTCTCTTGCTCAAGAAAGCTCCAATGGCCATTTTAGCCATCGGGCTTTCTTGCACAAGAAATTCATGTTACCTGTCTACACTGGCCTCTTGCGCAAGAACAGTTGTACAAGAGGGCTTATTCCTGAGCGAGAGCATCAGAGTTCTTGTGCAAGAAGCCCTGATTTCACACATAGAACGTCAGTGTTCTGACGCAAGAACTCCCCGCCAGTGTAGACAGGCAGCATGTTTTTGCACAAAAGTAGCTGCTTTTGGGCAAAATCATGCCAATGTAGACACAGCCCATGTGTTTTGGGAGAACTCCCCTGAAACAAAGTATTTAGGGCCAGCCCCCTGTGGCCACCCTAGTTACAAGGTCGGCCCAGCTGAGCAGGGTCAGCTGATGTCCTCACAATGCGCATGTGGCAGCTGTAGAGGGGGTGGATGTGGGTGGCGATTAGGTGGGATGCAGAGTTTGAGCAGATGCTGTGATGTAGTGGGGGTACCTGGCTGGTTTCTATGCTGCTGGCTCTGGGATAACCCCCACTGGCTGTCGTGGGGACCACGACCCAGCAAAACAGGATGAGTCACTATGCAAACCAGTGACCAGACACCCCCCATGGAGAGGAACAAAGGAAGGTGGAATGCTGCCCTGGCTGGGGGGCAGGGCTGGAAGTTAGTTAGTTGGTTGCTGGCTGTCTGAGAGCATGGAGGAGAGCCTAGGGGAAGGGGCTGGAGTTTAGGGGCCCAGTCTCCCCCGTCTCAAGGGGGCCTGAGGCATCCTAGCCCAGCTCTGTGACCAGATTACATCTGTGCTGTGCTGTATCCTGGAGAGGCAATAAACTTCCTCTATTCCACCGGCTGGTGGAGTCTGTTTGTGCCATTTCGGGGTGCAGGAGACGGGGGACCCCAACGCGCCGTCACAGATGCCACCAGAGAAACCTGAGAGGTGGGCAGGTGAAACTCCAGGTTAGGCCTCTCCCTCCATGCTGCGATTTCAAGTACATCAGAGATGTCTCTCCAGGCTCGTGCCTAAACAAACAAGAGACTTAATGTTGTGTGTGAAGGAGCAATTGCAGGGTTGTTTCAGGTGGAAAGCAACAGCAACGTTTGCTTGATAAAAATGGTAGTTTGAGTGAACAGCGCTGGGAGCGCAGGAATTCAGCCTCTCGGGGAGGTGGGGCTGTGCCTGTCTTGGGTGTGGGGTGAAAGAAGGGAACCCTGAAATGTCAGGCCTCAGGGAGGAGGTGGGCCCACTGTGGAACTGGGAGAGAAGAGGTGTTGCGTGGAAGCTTCCCCAAGCAGGTGAGTTGTGGCTGGACATGAGTTTTTTGGTGAGTTCTTGAAGAACCAAGGGGGAAAACTGAGACAAGGGCTGCTTGCTGGGCCACCCTGAGGCCAGAAGGGGGTGTGCAGGAGACGGCTTGCCTTATGTCAGATCTGGGATGGAATGGGGCCAACTTCAAGCCCCCCATCTCCGGTCACTTCCTGCCCAATGGAACACCACTTCCTGCCCAGCATTAGCAGCCTGCGTTCCAGCCCCAGCGCCTGCAGAGCAGCCCACCTGAGCCCTGCTTCAGGGGCAGATGATCTGCAGCACCCAGACATCTGCTACCTGGTCCTAGTGCCCTCCCTCTCCCACCTCTTCTGTCCTAGCCCCTCGCTTGAGGTCTGCACCCTGTCACGCCACATGCGCTCTGCTTGCGTGTTCTCTGCCCCTGCCCCACCGCTGGCATCTCTCTTGTGCGTAAGCCAAGCAGGGCAGGGTCTCTGCAGCGCCTGGCTCAGGAGGGTCCTAATCTTGGCTTGAGGCAGGATGGCCTAATGGGTAGAGTGCTGGCTTGGGTCTCTGAAAACCAGGATTTTGTTCCTAGCTCTGCCGCTGGGTGGCCTGGGTTGACTCACAGAGAGATGAAATGCCTCGGTTTCCCCAGCTGCAGTGGAGTTAATGACACGTCAAATGCTTTGAGATCTCTTGATTAAAATTGTGTTGCCACAGGAACATATCTAATAAATAAGACATTTTTAATGTAAATCATCATCTAACAATATCCAGCTGGTTATTATGCAAGCCGGAAGAATGCGGAAACCATAGGAGAAGAGGTTCCCCCCATCCCCCACATTTTCCCCCTTATAAGAAAACATGGGAAATTCCATCAAAAACTAGCGAAAAATACCACCTTAACTCTGCCCCTTTTGTGCCTATGAATTCTTTCCTTACAGTCTTGAATTACACTGGCAAGATCATATCAGGCCATCTCTTTCTGCAGTCTTAGGCGCGTACATGTAGCGTCTTGCAGGCCTTTCTCTCATGCTTGCCTACAAAAGCTTGCCGTACCGTTTATAAATAAACACCCCCCTAGACTACGAGACTCAACATGTGCATCAAAGGTTGTCAGAGGAATTGTGTGGTGCCGCCTGGCAAGAATTGAGGAAAAGTGTGTTGTGTAATTAAAAATGGTGCCATCTTTGCAGGGCAAGTGTGTGCGAGGCTCCTGAGGGGCCGAGGGGAGAGGGGACCCCTTACGGAGCTGTCAGCAGCTCCCTAGTGCCACGCTGGGGCGTCCGAGTCAGCGCCGACTGTGGGAGGAGAGCGCCAGCTACAGTGGGGGCTCTCCCTGCAGTGCAGCCCCCCCCCCTCCCCGCACCTTGCTGAGACACGGCTGGGCCTGCCTGGATAGGTGGCGGACGGGGAGTTCCTGGGGTCGGGGGGAGCCAGTTGAGGGTGGGGCTGCAGCTGGGCCCTCGGGGTGGCAGGACCAGCCCACCCGGGGGAGGGGGGCACAGCACAGGGTGCTGTGGCCAGGCTAGGTCCCTGCGTTTCCCACGGCGCCCGGTGCAGCAGGGCACAGCGGGCAGGCCCGGTGCTACAGGCTCTCTGAAGCTAGGGCCATCCCAGCAGGAAGAGCAAGAGGCTGGGATCGCAGGTGTCTGGCCCAGGGAGGTGCCCCTTAGGGCCTGGCCTACCACAAGCCAAGCAGGTAACTTGCCAGCTGACGCTGTAGGTGCTCTCCACTTCCAGCCTGATTAGCGAGGCTTCAGGAGCGCCAGCCCAGGGCCGGTGGCATCAGCAAGACTGGAGCTGCCCATCCCTTGGCTGGGAGACTGGCACAGAGCCGGGGGAGGAGGGCAGGGGACGGTCTCTGGGCAGGCAGGGCTGACCCCAGGGAAGGGCTAGGGGTCACTGTGGTGCTGGGAGCAGGATGGGGGCTCGTGGGGGTGCTGTGTGGCAAGGAGTAGGGCAGGGGCTCAGGGGGAGCGCTGTATGGCGGGGGCAGGGCGAGGGCTCAGTGGGGGGTGCTGTGTGGCGGGGGCAGGGCGAGGGCTCAGTGGGGGGCGCTGGGTGGCGGGGGCAGGGCGAAGGCTCAGTGGGGGGCGCTGTGTGGCGGGGGCAGGGCGAAGGCTCAGTGGGGGAGCGCTGTGTGGCGGGGGCAGGGCGAGGGCTCAGTGGGGGGCGCTGTGTGGTGGGGGCAAGGCGAGGGCTCAGTGGGGGGCGCTGTGTGGTGGGGGCAGGGCGAGGGCTCAGTGGGGGGCGCTGTGTGGTGGGGGCAGGGCGAGGGCTCAGTGGGGGGCGCTGTGTGGCGGGGGCAGGGTGGAGGTTCGGGGGGCGCTGTGTGTCGGGGGGCAGGGCGGCGGTTCAGGGGCGCTGTGTGTCGGGGGGCAGGGCGAGGTTCGGGGGGCGCTGTGTGTCGGGGGGCAGGGCGGCGGTTCGGGGGGCGCTGTGTGTCGGGGGGCAGGGCGGAGGTTCGGGGGGCGCTGTGTGTCGGGGGCAGAGTGGGGATTTGGAGGGGCGCTGTGTGTCGGGGGGCAGGGCGGGGATTTGGGGGGGCGCTGTGTGTCGGGGGCAGGGCGGAGGTTCGGGGGCGCTGTGTGTCGGGGGGCAGGGCGAGGTTCGGGGGGGCGCTGTGTGTCGGGGGGAGAGCGAAGGTTCGGGGGCGCTGTGTGTCGGGGGAGGGCGGAGGTTCGGGGGGCGCTGTGTGTCGGGGGGCAGGGCGAGGTTCGGGGGGGCGCTGTGTGTCGGGGGGCAGGGCGGAGGTTCGGCTGGGCCCTGCGGAAGTGCTGTGCGGCGGGGGTACCGGGGGCTCCGCGGGGTGCGCTCCCCCGGCTGAGCTGGTTCTAACGCTGTGCTCCCCAGTGGGGTGATGGGAGCAACTGGCCCCAGCAGCCTGCTCTGAGGGGTGCACTTTGTGGGGGCTGGGCCCAGAGAGCTGCTGTGGGGGGCGATAGCAGGGAGTGGCTCCGAGGGGGCGGGAGGGGGCTCAGTCTGCTCTCAGGGCCGCCGAACGGAGATGTTGGGGGCGGGGGAGAGCCCGGGGGGGGGGGGCGATCCGCTCCGGGGGAGCAGCCTGGGGGCTGCTGTGCTCCTGGGGGTAGCTAGGATGCCGGGGCAAGCGGAGCCACCCCGAGGAGGGGCTGCGGGGGTTGCTGTGTTCTGGGGGCGGCGCTGCTCCCCGGCGTCCCTCGAGTCGCGGATGCCATCCCCTGGCGGGAGGTTCCGAGGGGCAAGAGCCTCCGAACAAAGCCCCGATTGAGGAGGCGCTGCCGGTGCCATGGAAACGCCGGCTCCGTCTCGCAGGGCCCGCGTGTGCCAAGAAGGTGCCATGGTTACGCCCGAGGGGCACGCAGAGATCCAAGCCGCCGACATGGGCAACCGTCTGCCCCCCAGGGAGGGCACTCCCCTTAAAGGGGCAGCATCCCTTCCTCCCCTCCCCCCGGGCTGGCACAGATTCCGGCTGCCAAGCGGTGGTTGGGCGGGAGAGCTACGCTCAATGGGGTGCCCCCCTCGGTTGGCACGGACTCCGGGACGGCTTATTGTTGTGCTCTATACCCGCTCCTTGAATAGAAGGTGGCATCTGTTTTCTCCCAGCGATGGGAACCCTGGTCCCGGATTAGAGGGGGTGGCAGTGGCGGTGCGGGGGAGGGGAGTGGGCATGGATGGGGGCGAGGGGGGGGGCTAGTTCATTGTCCAGAGGGGTATTTGCTTCTGTCTCTTTAATGCAGCTCACAGAGATGGGAGTTTGCGTGCCAACGGCTCAGACCCAGCCTGCCCTCGCTTGGCTGCCTCGCCAGCCCCCCAACCCAACGCTGGAGGGGGGAGGCTACCACCAAACAGACTGTGAGGGCAGGGCGGGTCTGCCAAGGGGGGCGAGAGAGAGGCCCCGAAAGCAGGAGGAGGTGGGGTGGCCGTCGGGCTTGCTCGCCGAGGGAAGGGGGTACAAAAATGTGGCCCCAAACCAGTGACTCGGCTACAGCTGGGGAGCCTGGGCACTGGGTGCTGGGGTGCCTGGGCTCTCTCCAGCCCTGGGAGGGGAGTGGGGACTAGTGGTGGGCGACTGAGAACTCCCCTCCCTTTGCCCCGTGTCCTCTCTCGGGACCGCCCCCTCCCTGCGTCGGCGCAACGGGACCATATGCCGATGGCAGCTGCGAGAGCCGGGTGCGAGCGCAGGGGTGTTTCGCTGTGAAGGGAACAGCTCCCAGCCCTGCCTGGTCCTTGAGCCTGGGACCAACGTTTGGCCAGTAGCTGGGCTCTAGCTGGGTCTGCGACAGCGAGTGGCCTTTCGGGGAGCGGTTATTCCTCGTGCTGCCAGAGCTGGGAAGTGCTCGGAAGTAACGAAGGTCTCTGGAGGGCCCCCTTGGCACCGCCCTTCAGTGCCCTGGTCCTGCCTCCATGCTCCCCACAGAACAGCTGGGCCCGGTGCTCAGAATTGGGGCTCCCTTGGGTCTCTGTCCCCTCCCCTGGGGCCCACCGGGAGGCTCCGGGGCAGCACTTTGGTTAGGGTCCATCCGCAGCAGCCCTCCCAGCCCCTCAGGGATCTCCCGCGGGCACCGCGCCCCGAGGCGGGTGGAGGGGCAGGCAGACTGGCCCTGCACGGGCGCTGTGGCAGGGCTGCGAGGTCGGAGGGCCCTCGGCAAACTGCCCTCCAGCCAGACAAGGCAGTTTGGGGTCAGGGCAAGCCTGGGAAAGCGGGACCGCAGGGGAGCCGGTGACACCGGGCCCGTGGGGCCTGCTCCCTGACTGGAGCCTGACACCACTTCGGGGCGGGGCTGTCAGTGAGTGAAGGTGCCGCGATTTCTGGGCCAAGGGCTCCCCGAGCCAGCAGCCAGGGGCAGCGCCTGGCCCCGGAGCCACACAGGCAGAGGCACAAGGGGGCAGGGGCGAGGGTCTGGCCTGGCGAGCTCCGCCAGCAGCGATGGGCCAGGCCACGGGGGGCTGGCTGCCGTTCTCTGACCTGGGCTCTGCAGGGGCTTTGGGATCCCGGGAGCTGTGAAACGCCGTGGCCGTTGGGATGCCGAGGGGAGGCAGGTACCCAGACTCCCGCTGCGTCCCCCGGCCCCGGCAGCCCGGCTGGCTCCAAGCAGCCAGCGATCCGGGCTCCCTCCAATCAGCCCAGCCTCCGAGGGAGGGCTGGGGCCAGGCTGTGCCCACCTGTGCTCTGCCGCCCGCCCCCCCAGCAACAGCCGAGGCTGCCGCGGCGCACGGCTCTCCCTGCAAATGGCTGCAGCTGGCAGCAGCCAGCAAATCCCGTTGCTGATGGATTGCCAAGCAGCCAGCCGCTCCCCTGCCCCCGTGCCAGTCCCCCTTCCCCCTCGACTCTCTCCCTGGCTGCAGGGGGAGTGGAGCATCAGGAGGCTGCTCCCCCCACCAGCCACAAGGCGATTAACTCCGGGGGCCGGGCAATCCAGCAGACCCCCCTCTCCACAAGGAGCTGGGGGGAGCCGGCTGGCATGGGAGACTCGGAGCCAGGGAGGGCCCTTCGCCACCACCCCGCCCCCGTCCCCCCGAAGTAGCTGTTTGTCCTCCAGCCATCCCATCTGCTGCGGGAGGCCCGTGGCTGCTGCCAGCTTCTGCCAGGCTCTGGGCTGTGCCATGGCTGCCTCTCCCTGGCGCGCCTGAGCCAGACTGCCCCCCCCGATGCCATCGCTTGTGCTCTCCCATCAGCCCCTGCTGCTCCTCCACTACGCTGCGCCCATTGGGGCAGGGGGAGAGGGGCTGCCTGGTGTCTGGCTGGACAAGGCCCCCTGCTTCCCTGCCCTGAGCTCCCGTGCCTGACGCACGGCCCCACGGCTGCCTCATCCGCGGCCCCCCGGCTCCTGGGGCGGGAGGGCTTATCGGCGGTGTGCGCTGCACTTCGAAGGGGTTACTGCTGCACCGTCCCCTTCCACCAGGTAATGCCCCTGGGCTCTGAGCTAGCTAGTCCTGGCTCGTAGCCTGCCCCCCATAGGCACTGCTGCCCTCCCAGAGCTGAGGGGAGCTCAGAAGGGGCCGCTCTCCCCTTGCCGTCAGCGCTGACCCCAGCGCGCCCGCCTAACAGCTTTGTGGCCATCAAAGCTTCCCTTGCACCTTCCCTGCGCAGAGGGTGGGTCTAGCCCCATTCCAGCCATTGCGCCCCCCTTGGAGCGCTGGTATAAATAGCCCCAGTGCCCCACCCCAGAGGCCGCTGCATCTCGGGGCCGGACAAGGAATCCCGGTGGAGACAGCTGCCGTGCCCCACCCCAGAGGCAGCTCTGGCCGGGGAAAGTGCTGGCTTAAACCATTCCTGATGTGTAGCCTTCTCGAGCGCCCGGGGACAGGAAGCCAGGGAGAAAACTCAGCTATTTTGGTCCTTCAGGGATTTATTTTTAGATCTTTTTCAAAGGCCCGCCAAGAGCGTGAGTCATCCCAGCACAGAGCCGCCGAGCGGCCCCCCGTGACTCCCTTCCCCAGCTCTGGCGTCCACGCTCACCCCTTCCCCACCTTCTGTGCATCCCCAGCTGCCCTGGGGTCCCCCCGAGCCCTCTTCTTTGTCCTCCCTGGGGACCTGGCTGCATTGGGTGGGAGTCAAACCATTTCCCGCCCCCCCGCTGCCCAGAGCCTCCCGCCCGGAAATGGGGGCATAAGCGTCGGGTGCCCCCCGGATGCAGCTGCTGTGCCTCGGGTCCGGGGAAGGGGTCCTGCCCCCCCAAGCCCCAGCTCGTAGGGATGCGTCTACACTAGCTCGCAATAAGAGGTGCCATTTGCACATCACTCCTCTCGATGCCGTTTCGAAGTAGCTTGTGTCGCACTCGGGCCCTGGCTACACAGCGCGGCTCCGGATCGCTCCTGCCCCTTCCGGGACCCGCTCTATTTCCAAAGGACGGTGCAGACGTAGCCCAGGTGCCTCTGTCTTGACTCCCGTCCCGGGGGGGTTCTCCTGGGCTGGCACGGATCTTGCTAAACCCCTCGAGCGAGTGTCCCGGGAGGTGCTGCAAGGGTCGCACAGACGCGCTCCACTGGGGGGACCGAGTGCCCCCCTTCCCCTGGGAGTGGGGGCTGGGCTGCAAACCTCTGGGGTGCTGGGACGGGCAGAGGGGGGCTAGGTCCCACTTGCCCCACCCTTCTGTGGACTCGCCCATTTGTCTGCTCCCTGGGTAGCCCGCAGGAGGGGGGAGCTGTGCCAGGGGTCACTGCTGCCTGCCCCACCCCCGTGGGGAACGCAGGAACTGGGCTGACAGCTCTGCCCCCTCCTGGCATGTCAGCAATCCCGGGGCTGGTTGGCAGGGAGGGAGGGAGCAGGGCCCTGAAGACATGAGGGCGGGGAGGTTTGAGCTCTGAAATCTTTGGCTCCCCCCTTTCCAGAGGTGGGGATCCAGCCCACGAGGGCTGGCGCCAGCTCTCACCACTAGTGACGCCTGCCCTTTCCAGCCAAGGCAGTTCATTGGTGCAGTTAGCGAGGGCAGGAAAGAGCCGTGCAAAGGGGGATCCCTAGTCACCCTCCTTGTCCTTCCATCCTGGGGGGCAGATCGGTCCCGCTGGCAGCTGGGTCCCAGGCCACACGGGTGTGTCAATGTAGGAGATGGGTGCAGCTGCCCAGGCCCGGGTGCCAGACAGCCCCCCCGCCCTCCTCCGCCAACATTCATGACCCCACCCCTCATGCATTCTCTGCAGCAAATGGCCTCCCAGCTGTTGGTTCCAGAAACATCTGGGGAGAGGGGGAATTCTTTGGCGGGGCTGGGGGCGGGGGCTTGGCTGCCTGTGACTGGCCCCTTCTCCCCCCCCCCACTCTCCACTTTGTATAGCACCAAGTGGCTATTGCTGGCTGTAGGGGTGGGGGCTAGTGGTTAGAGCAGGAGGCTCAGGCCCTTGCCCTGGCTCCTTGCTTGAGGCCTGGGTGTGCTCAGAGTTAGGGCGGGGGGAGGCTGGGACCCTGGGACCCGACACCCCTTTGCCTGTTTTGCACACCAGGAGTGGAGTCGATTACCAGGGTAATTAGGGTAATTAGCAGGACATTGTTCAGCAGCCCGGCTCAGTCCTGGCTCGCGCTGGGTCCGGGCTGCAGCACGGGGCGACGGTCCACAAGGGGAGCTTGCTTTTAGAGGCAGCAGTGCGGGGCGGCGGGGGCTCCTGGGAGTGGGGCTGGAGCGCACTGGCTGCCGGCCGCGCGGGGACTCTAGACTAGTCGATAAGCATTCCCGCGGTTACTCCACTGTGCCGTTAGCCGGGACTGAACACCCCTAGCTCTGACCACTGCAGCCCGCGAAGGCACCCCGGCCGCAGACTCGCTGGCACTGGCTTTGGCTCCTTCAGCAGCTGATCATGGGGCAGGGGAGCCAGGCAGCCTGTGCCCGTGATGGGCATCTCCGGGGGGGGCTGGGGGGGAAGAGAAGGACGTAGCCAACAGAGCCTCAAGTGGGACTGGGTCTCAGCCCAGTGGTTATCCCAGGGGTGGAGTCCAGGCTCCAACCCGGCCCCCAGCCCTCCATGCCCTCTCCTTACTGGACATGGCCCAGGGCCCATGGAGATCGACCCCCCTGCTTCTGCCACAGAGAAATGGGGGGCTGTGTTACAAGAGGCTGAAAGCAAACTTTGGTGCAGCTCAGTTTGCTGAAAGGGCTGGAATTGGGGGGCATCAGCAGAGCCGGGGAGGGGGAACCGAGGGCTGGAACTGGGGGGTGTCAGCAGAGCCGGGGAGGGGGGAACCCAGGGCTGGAATTGGGGGGTGTCAGCAGAGCCAAGGAGGGGGGAACCCAGGGCTGGAATTGGGGGGCATCAGCAGAGCCGGGGAGGGGGACCCAGGGCTGGAATTGGGGGGTGTCAGCAGAGCCGGGGAGGGGGGAACCCAGGGCTGGAATTGGGGGGCATCAGCAGAGCCGGGGAGGGGGGAACCCAGGGCTGGAATTGGGGGGCGTCAGCAGAGCCGGGGAGGGGGGAACCCAGGGCTGGAATTGGGGGGCATCAGCAGAGCCGGGGAGGGGGGAACCCAGGGCTGGAATTGGGGGGCATCAGCAGAGCCGGGGAGGGGGGAACCCAGGGCTGGAATTGGGGGGTGTCAGCAGAGCCAGGGAGGGGGGAACCCAGGGCTGGAATTGGGGGGTGTCAGCAGAGCCGGGGAGGGGGGAACCCAGGGCTGGAATTGGGGGGTGTCAGCAGAGCCGGGGAGGGGGGAACCCAGGGCTGGAATTGGGGGACATCAGCAGAGCCGGGGAGGGGGGAACCCAGGGCTGGAACTGGGGGGCTGTGATGGACCGGGCCAGGTCTGGGCACTGCTGAGGGCGTCCGCTCAGGGCAAATTGCTCAAAACCAGGACTACTTAGAGCCCTAGACTGGAGACCTTTCCCAAACAGGCCACAAACCTGTCGCACCGAGCGCTTCAGCTGCCAATCCGGCCAGCAGGAAGCCTCAGGAGCAAAACCCCTCGGACACGCCGGCTCTCCCTGTGCCACAATCAGCCCCAGGCCTGCAGACAGGTGAGGGGCTATAGAACCCATCTCACTACCCCGAACGGGTTCTCCCGGTCCCAAAGAACCAGCCACAGATCCCCCGTCAGTTTACACTTTGGATCTTGCCCACAAGACCACGCTGGGCCAGTCCTTTCGAATCTAACATCGAAAGGAAAGAAAAGGCTGACAGTGAGGTTGTTGTGGAGAATACGTGACATGCACCCGTCACCCAGTTCTCGACGCAGGATCGCAGCAGAGATGTCACAAACTGCCAGCTTAAAAGTCTCTGGTGTCCATCCTATGTCAGGATGGGTCAACAGTCCTTCCCGGCGCGCTGTCCCTCGCAAGGCTGCATCTGGGGTCAGTAGCAGAATTGAAGACAAAATGGAGTCCGCCCCATGGCACCTTATATCCCTCCTGGCACCTTCCAAGCTGGAGCGGGTCACATGGTCAAGTGACCTGTCCCTGTATCCCCTGCCAGCAGCCAGTAGATCAGTGGTCACCAGCCAGTCGATCGGGATCTACCGATAGATCTCTGAGCCTCTGACAGGGGATCCTGGCTGGTTTGGCCAAGGGGCTGTCAAGCGCTGGTGCTTTAGTTGCTCCTCACCCCACTGCTGTGCATCTCCTGTCCTTTGCCTTGGAGCTGTCCCTCAGGAGCCGCCTGCTTGCTGGGCAGGGCAGGGGAGGGAGAGGAGGGGTGCTCATGTCAGGGTGCCCCCTCCCTCTCTGTATCCTGTCTCCAGAGAACAAAGAGGGGACATAACAGAACCTGGAGGGAGTTTGCTGGCCCCTCTTGGGAGTGGTGCAGGGCCAGGACAGGGGTGGAGCCTGCCTTAGCCCCACTGCACCACCACCCACCTGGGGTAAGCAGAGCCCCGCTGGACCCCACATCCCAACACCCTACCCAGTCATGGACCCCCCTCCCCCCCCCAGCGCCTGTCCTAGCCCTGAGCACCCCTGCATCCAAACGTCCTCCCAGATCCTGCACCTAGGACCCCGCCTGCCTGTGGCGTGGGGGGTGGGGAGCTGTCTGCTCTGTATCCCGGGGTCCCCCTGCGCTGTGACGTGCGATCCCCACGGACTAACCCACATGTGGATTAACCCAGACACCTAAGCTCAGCCTGAGGAGATAACGGGAGGCTTCGGGGAAGGGGCAGTGGCTGGCTGCGGAACAGGAGGGAGTGAGCCTAAAGGGGGGGCTGGAGGTCTAGGGGGGCGACGGACCCCCAACCCCAGGGATCTGAGACATCCTGGCCCAGACTCCTGCCGCAATATCCCGTCTGTGCGGTGCTGTACCTGGGAGGAGCAATGAACCCTCTAGTCTCTGGCTGGACTTGCTGCTCCTGGGATTTGGGGGAACCCCGACTCGGCGTCATGCCCCAAGCTCAGCTCAGAGCCCCGCTCACACTCCAAACCCCTTAACCCAAGCCAGGAGCCTGCACCCCGCCCTCTGGCCCAGCCCGGTAAAGGGAGGCAGGGTGGGGGAAGGGGAGGACGCAGTGAGCAGGGGCCTCAGAGAAGGGGTAAAAGGAGGCCTAGAAAGGGAGTTTGGGTTTGAGGCAGATCTTGGAGCGCACTCCAGTTCAGAAAGCGACCGCACGCATGGAAAGGCGGCAGGCCCTGCATTAGATACTGGCTGGTTTGCATGTTCCCGGGCGCATCCCTCAGGTGTGTATCAGGCACCTTGAGAGCCATGGCCCTTGGGGCTCTGCTAATTAGCACAGCCACTGACCGGACAATCCCTCTTTGCAGCAGGCAGCCCAGGCCCACGGCTCCGTCTCAGGCAGGGAACATTCCCAGGATAAGCCCAAAGCCCGTATTCATAACTCCACATACAGACATCACACACGTACGTGAGCAGCACACACAGAACCAGTGGGACATACGCCTCACACAGCCCCTTTGTATGGATTTTGGGGCACCCCCCCCCGTGGGCGCAGCAGCGATCTGGCTGCTCCCCTTAAATCCAATCATGTGATGGGACATCAGCAGAGCCGGGGAGGGGGGAGCCCAGGGCTGGAATTGGGGGACATCAGCAGAGCCGGGGAGGGGGAGCCCAGGGCTGGAATTGGGGGACATCAGCAGAGCCGGGGAGGGGGAGCCCAGGGCTGGATTTGGGGGACATCAGCAGAGCCGGGGAGGGGGAGCCCAGGGCTGGAATTGGGGGACATCAGCAGAGCCAGGGAGGGGGAGCCCAGGGCTGGAATTGGGGGACATCAGCAGAGCCGTGGAGGGGGAGCCCAGGGCTGGAATTGGGGGACATCAGCAGAGCCAGGGAGGGGGAGCCCAGGGCTGGAATTGGGGGACATCAGCAGAGCCGGGGAGGGGGAGCCCAGGGCTGGAATTGGGGGACATCAGCAGAGCCAGGGAGGGGGAGCCCAGGGCTGGAATTGGGGGACATCAGCAGAGCCGGGGAGGGGGAGCCCAGGGCTGGAATTGGGGGGCATCAGCAGAGCCGGGAGGGGGAGCCCAGGGCTGGATTTGGGGGACATCAGCAGAGCCGGGGAGGGGGAGCCCAGGGCTGGAATTGGGGGGTATCAGCAGAGCCGGGAGGGGGAGCCCAGGGCTGGAATTGGGGGACATCAGCAGAGCCAGGGAGGGGGAGCCCAGGGCTGGAATTGGGGGGTATCAGCAGAGCCGGGGAGGGGGAGCCCAGGGCTGGAATTGGGGGGTATCAGCAGAGCCGGGGAGGGGGAGCCCAGGGCTGGAATTGGGGGACATCAGCAGAGCCGCAGAGGGGGAGCCCAGGGCTGGAATTGGGGGGCATCAGCAGAGCCGGGAGGGGGAGCCCAGGGCTGGATTTGGGGGACATCAGCAGAGCCGGGGAGGGGGAGCCCAGGGCTGGAATTGGGGGGTATCAGCAGAGCCGGGAGGGGGAGCCCAGGGCTGGAATTGGGGGACATCAGCAGAGCCAGGGAGGGGGAGCCCAGGGCTGGAATTGGGGGGTATCAGCAGAGCCGGGGAGGGGGAGCCCAGGGCTGGAATTGGGGGGTATCAGCAGAACCGGGGAGGGGGAGCCCAGGGCTGGAATTGGGGGACATCAGCAGAGCCGCGGAGGGGGAGCCCAGGGCTGGAATTGGGGGGTATCAGCAGAGCCGGGAGGGGGAGCCCAGGGCTCTCAGAGGCTGGGGGTGACAGAGCCGGGATTGCAGGGGAGCTGTGGGCTGGCATTGAGGGTCCCCGGCAGCGCAGGGCCAGGGCACAGGGCGACCGTCACGCCCTCCCTTTTCACCCGAGGGCAGGGCCAGCCAACACGAAGCTGCCAGGCCTTGGTCTCCGTGCTGTGAAGGCCCAGGGGGCCCCCTGCTCTGAGCACCTCACCAGCTGGGGCAGCAGCTGCACCTGGCAGGCCTGCGCCTCACTTTGAGGGTGTGTTCCAGGGAGCAGAACCCTGGGCAAGCAGGTGCCTCCCCTCTGGGACCGTGCAGCTGGGGGAGG
This sequence comes from Pelodiscus sinensis, assembly GCF_049634645.1. NCBI lineage: Eukaryota > Metazoa > Chordata > Testudines > Trionychidae > Pelodiscus > Pelodiscus sinensis. The sequence continues at coordinate 12,953,445 of NC_134729.1, read as the reverse complement.
GTCGCCTTGTCTTTACTGCAGAAAGGGCATGTCCCTGAGAGCCACGCTCGGGAAGGACGGGAGAGCCCAGGAGCCGCCTGTGCCGCTCCAACCACTAGGTCCCACTTCCCTTCCCGAGCCAGGACTGGCGCTTAGAAGTGGTGACTCCCAGCCCGCTCTCCTCCCGGGGCTGGGGCTGGAACCTGCACCTGCTCCAGCAGCTGGGCTGCCTGCCACCGGCTTGGGCCCAGGGTTGGCGGGTGAGAGGAGGCATCCTGGGGCAGGAAGAGAGAAGCTGCTACTTGCCTTCTAATGAAGCCTAAATAACGAGCAGTGCCCAGGTCAGGCTGCCCTGCCAGAGCCTTCGTGTGCTGACAGGTCCCACCGATAATGTCTAGCAAGGTGGCTGCTCCCGGGGCCGGCGGGACAAAGGCGGGGAGCCCAGGTGTGGGGGCAGTTGCAAAGCCAGCGCTGGCCTGGCTGTCTGATGGCTCTGACCCAGCCCAGCCCATCCAAGAGCTCCATGACTGCTGCACCTTCGGAAGCAGGAAGGAGACTGGGGCAGAGATTCAAACAAACCAAAGGAAGTTTTTCTTCACTCAGCACACTGTCTACCTGTGGAACTCCTTGCCAAAGGATGCGGTGAAGGCCAGGACTTTTCCCAGGGTTCAAAGAAGAGCTCGATAGATTCGTGGAGGTTAGGTGCATCAATGGCTGTTAGCCAGGATGGGGTCCCTAGCCTCTGTTCGTCTGGAAATGGATGACAGCATGATCCCTCCCTCTGGGGCTTTGGCCATCAGCAGACAAGCTGGACTAGATGGGCCTTTGGGCTGACCCTGTCTGGCCGTTCTTACGAGATTCTGCTGTCTGCTCTGCTCCCTTGTGCAGTGTTGTCCTGTAGCACCTGGACACCCCACCCGAGGCTGGGGCTCTGGTGCCAGGTGCTGCACAGGCCCCGAGAGGCAGCCCTCGTCCTGAATAGACAAGGGACTGAAGGGAAAAGCGAGGCACAGAGCAGGAAAGGGACTTGCCTAAGGTCGCTCAACAGCTCGGTGGCGGAGCTGGGACCAGAGCGGGGGGACAGGGAGGGCTGACTCCCAAGGCTGTTGTCTGCCCACTAGGCCACGCTGCTCTGGACCCAGAGGTGCGAACGGAGCCTGCTGGGTCACAAAGTGGCTAACTGCAGGGCGGAGGGGGGTGTTCCTGGCAGTGTTAGCCGCGGGGGAGGCAGAGCCAAGCGCCAGGCTCTGAGACAAGCCAGTGAGGCGGCCGTCCGGCCACGTTGAGCTTGCCTGAGAGTGACACTGAGTCGGGTTCAGGGGCCGAACACACGCGCCCAGAGCTGAGGGCAGCATGGCAGCTGCAGGCGGTGGCTAGACTCCCCCACCGTCCACACGCACCTCCGGGGAAAACCGGGGAGGGACTCTGCGGCCCAGTGGGGCAGGCAGCATGTGCCGACGCCTGGGAGCCCAGCTAGACAAAACCCCTGGCGTCCAGCGCTGAGGGGAGAGAAGCACTGGTACTCGGGCCGGGTTCCCCGCTTCTGGGACTGGCTGTCTCTCAGCGCTCAGCTCTAGGGACGCTTGGGGGCAGGGCTCTGGCCCGCGTGAGCCGGGAGCTCAGGCGAGATGGCACATGGTCCCTTGCGGGCATTCCAGCCTTGCCCAGCACTGAAGGGCGCTGCCACACTGGGGCTGCATGGACAGTGACTGAACCGCTCTCAACGGGGCCTGAAGCCACATCTGAGGAGGGCAGGGGCAATATTCCCCCTAAGTCCAGGCAATGGTGGGTAAAAGGGGAGCTCACGCAGTGACCCAGGCCTTAGGCCATGGCCATAGGGCAGCGAATCCAGAGGCCAGGCCAGGAAGTGATGCGGGAATGAAATATTCCCAGCCTGGAATTCCGGGGGTGGAGGGATGAAGGGGGAGAGGGCCCAGCGTTTGGGGGCTGCGCCGTATGTCTAGGGTGGGAGGGCGGCACGGAGGGACACAATCGGAGATGCTGGCGAAAGCCTCTCCCCGTGGCCGGAACACGCCGCGTGCTCTGTGCAGCCTGCCCAGATTGGGGTTCTCTGCGGGGAAAGCCCGTTCCCTGCCCCGGAGCTGGCCAGCCCTCCAAATGCGTCTGTAGGTTTCTTTTCCTGCACACGGGGACCCAGCTTAGTGGGTTCGGCCGTGCATCTCCTAGGCTCCCCCGGGTGCTGGCGCTGGGAGGGGCGGGGGCGCTCGCTGGCAGGGATGTTAAATTTAGTTTAATCAGCTGGGCAAGGGATTTACCATCAACTAGTCGATAAGCCGGGGAGCTGCAGGGGGGTGGCTCCTGGCCCCGCTGCGGCTCTGCCCTGGGAATGTATTCAGAGATGGCGGGCTCTTAGCACACTTTGCAAAGCAGAGGCGCGGCATCTGGGACTGGGTGCGAGCTGGGCATCAGCTGATTCCTGGCTGGCACCCGGTCCCTGCTACGCCCCTGCCTCCCCCCCCGCGGAGACGGTGCTGGGGGAACCGGCTTTTAAGCTGGCTCCCCCCAGCACCGGCTCCTGCTCCCCCTAAGAGGGGGTGGGGGAAGCGACTCGTCAAGGGACTGGTCGAGTCGCTTCCATCCCTAGGCCCGTAGGCTGGGTCAGGTGGGAAAAGGCCCCGTCCCCGCACTTGATCTGACAGCCAGGCAGGTGGGTCTGGTGCCACGGACCCGTCCTCATGGCTGACGCCAGCAAGAGCTTGTTTAACTTACCGCTGCCAGCCCTGCCAGCCTGGGCCCATGCTGCCAGGGGACCGCCTTGTCCCCGACCACTCCGGGGTGAGCTGAGGGCAGGTGGATGGTGACTAACTCCGGGGAGCACCCCGAGCCCTGCCCAGCGCCGAGCTAATCACCACAGCTCGTCTAGGCCCAGCCCTGTGGCATCCGCCCACACCTCTCCCCGGTCCCACGGCGGGCCCTTTGATAAGGGAGCCAGGCAGCTGCGCTGGCAGCCTGAGCCATGGGCCAGGCCACAGAGGGGACAGCCCCGGGCATCCAGGACCAAGGATGCTCTAGCCCCCGACCCTGCTCCCCTCCCTGAGCAGGGACAGACCCTGGGCCCCCTGGCGCGTCTTCCTCCAGCCTGGCCCCCTTCCTGCCTGCTCGGGAGCCAGGCCGTTGGGCTTTGGGCACCAGGCCTGCAGCCGAGGGGTGGGAATGAATGGTGCTGCCCGCCGTGCCCCCGCTGGTGGGTGCCAATCCCCCTGCCCCCTCCCCTGGCCTGGGGCACCACGCTCCCTCCACTGGGTTCCTCTCACCTGGCATCCGGCTCAGTTCTCACCCTTCCTGGGCTGGCCCCTGCAGCCCCCCTTGAGCGGGGGTCGAAAAGCAGCCCTGTGAGGGAAGCCTGGAGGATAGAGCAGCCCCCTCACCTGGGGCAGGCTGTGGATCTGCTGGCCAGAGAGGCAGCGGGAGAGACACCCGGGGCCTCTTGGCGCCATGCTGCTGCCCAGGCTACCTGGGCCAGCTCTGCACCCGCCAGAGAGAGAGGAGGTAGCATAGGCTAGCAGTTAGAGCTGCTCCTTCTAGGTGGTGAGACTAATGCTTGCAGCGGGGCAGGGGCCTCAGAACCGGGCTCTATGCCCTGCCTGGGTGGCGGGTTTCTTTGGTGGCTCAGTGCCTCAGTTTCCCCCCGATGACAGAGAGGCTCGCCCTTGTGGGGAGATCTCAACTTGCCATGCTGCCGAAGGGGCCGTGCGTCCACAGGCGCTCTGGTCGCTGGCCCTGTGCCTGGGGCTTGCACAGCCTGGGTGGGGGGCATGGCTGGGCGCAGGTACGAAATCTGCCTGCCCGGGGCTAGGGCCCTAGGACAGGGGCAGGGGGAAGGAACAGCTGGTGGCACCCGGGCTCGTGTGCTGCAGCGCCCACTCTCCCTCCGCTCTACTGCCGCCTGCCTGGCAGGGCTCGCTGACCCTGGGCTCCCGGCTCAAAGGGCGAGGACAGGCTGATCGGCGCCCGATGAGCGAGAGCAAGTACCTGACGTGCTAGAATGTGTACACGGGCTGCCCCGGGAACCTCCCTCCCTCCCTCCCTCCCTCCCTCCCGCCTTCCTTCCTGCCTGCCTTCTTCCGGCCTTCCTCCTCCCCTCCCTCTCTCCATCCCTCCTTCCTTCCCTCCCTCTCTTCTTCCATCCTTCCTCCTCCCCTCCCTCTCTCCATCCCTCCTTCCTTCTCTCTCTCTTCTTCCATCCTTCCTCCTCCCCTCCCTCTCTCCTTCCTCCTCCCCTCCCTCTCTCCATCCCTCCTTCCTTCTCTCTCTCTTCTTCCGTCCTTCCTCCTCCCCTCCCTCTCTCCTTCCTCCTCCCCTCCCTCTCTCCATCCCTCCTTCCTTCTCTCTCTCTTCTTCCATCCTTCCTCCTCCCCTCCCTCTCTCCTTCCTCCTCCCCTCCCTCTCTCCATCCCTCCTTCCTTCTCTCTCTCTTCTTCCGTCCTTCCTCCTCCCCTCCCTCTCTCCTTCCTCCTCCCCTCCCTCTCTCCATCCCTCCTTCCTTCTCTCTCTCTTCTTCCATCCTTCCTCCTCCCCTCCCTCTCTTCTTCCTTCCTTCCTTCCTCCCCTCCCTCTCTTCTTCCTTCCTTCCTTCTCTCTCTCTTCTTCCTTCCTTCCTTCTCCCCTCCCTCTCTCCATCCCTCCTTCCTTCTCTCTCTCTTCTTCCTTCCTTCCTTCTCCCCTCCCTCTCTTCATCCCTCCTTCCTTCTCTCTCTCTTCTTCCATCCTTGCTCCTCCCCTCCCTCTCTTCTTCCTTCCTTCCTGCCTTCTTCCGGCCTTCCTCCTCCCCTCCCTCTCTTCTTCCTTCCTTCCTTCCTCCCCTCCCTCTCTTCATCCCTCCTTCCTTCTCTCTCTCTTCTTCCTTCCTTCCTTCTCCCCTCCCTCTCTCCATCCCTCCTTCCTCCTCCCCTCCCTCTCTTCATCCCTCCTTCCTTCTCTCTCTCTTCTTCCCTCCTTCCTTCTACCCTCCCTCTCTCCATCCATCCTTCCTTCTCTCTCTCTTCATCCCTCCTTCCTTCTCTCTCTCTTCTTCCATCCTTCCTCCTCCCCTCCCTCTCTTCATCCCTCCTTCCTCCCCTCCCTCTCTTCTTCCTTCCTTCCTCCTCCCCTCCCTCTCTTCTTCCTTCCTTCCTGCCTTCTTCCGTCCTTCCTCCTTCCCTCCCTCTCTTCTTCCCTCTCTCTCTCTTCTTCCTTCCTTCCTTCCCTCTTCCCTCCTTCCTCCCTCTCTTTCTTTCTTTCTTTCATCAGCCCCCCCTTTAACACCGCCACTTTCCTTCCTCGGCGCGCACAGGGCCATTCCGTCCCCGGGCTCTCCCGAGCGGGGTTTCTAGTTTTCGGACTCGTTTTGACGTTGGCAGACAGACACTCTAACGCGCCCGTCTAACTTCTCGGGTCCTCGCCTCGCCTCGCCTCGCCGTCTGACATCCAGCCGGTGCTGTGGGTTTCGATCGACTTTTCTTTTAATTTAAAATGCTACAAAAATGTTGGGAATAAAAGTTCCTCCGAGGGGAAGAACTGGAACATTTCGATGTACCTAGAGAAACCGTGCACGGGCCAGCCCGCCCCGGGGAGCCTGCAGCCTGTTAACCCAAGGCAGCCCCGCTCCTTGACCGTCTGAAATCCAGTTGTCTCCCCAGAGAGACACACCAAAGCTATTTTCACCCCGTTCCTCTTTTTTTCCCTTTGACATGTTTACGACGCAAACGGCAATTTTTGTTTTGAGAAATTGTCTGTCAAAATATTATCCAAATTCATGGCTCAAAATCCAATCCAATTTGTAGATTGATGCAGAAATATGTTTCCAAATAAATAAAACGAATGCCATCCAAATCGCTCCTTTTGTTTATTTTTTAGATTATATACTTTGTAAAAAAAATCACACCGCGTAAGGGGGGAAATGCGATTTCGTTTATAAAATAAACCAACACGTCAGCAGCCAGATCAGGTCATGAAAGGTAATGCCTGAGTTGTGAAAAAGCCTTCAGAAATAACCATCCCCCTTCTTTTGGGCTGAAAGAAATGTTTTGTAGATCAAGAGAAATCTCTGAATCAGCAAATGAAGAAAATTCATCTCTTGCTCCCTCCCCCTCTTTTTAGAAGCAAGTTGATTTTAGTGGTGTGAAAAAAAACACAGCAAAGTTTTAGGATGGGGGGGATCTCCAAAAGCTTTTTTGGGCAAACAAAAAAAAGGCAAATTGTTTTGCATTTGAATGGCTGAGATTCGTTAGCGTCTGAGTTTCAAACTTTATATACTGCGAGGCGGATCAATTCATAGTTCTCCATCTATTAAACCAAACTGGTTTTTTTCTGTTAAGACATTTTCAGTAAGGCTGACTTGAACAGCCATCACTGTGCGTAACGCGCGTCAATTTCAGGACTTTTTATTTGTAACGCGTAAAGAAACCCAGCCAGCTGGGGCGGTGGGGAATGAAGTTGATTGTATTGGCTTGTGCCGATTTCAGGGGCGAAACCAATAGACAAGAGCGATCGATCTGGTGGGTCTATCGGCTTTGGTTGGGTTTCACCGCGAGCGCTTTGCTGGGAGATTCCAGATCGAGCAACAGTTCGGATTAAAAACAGCGCGCTGTCGCCTGGACAAACTGTTGGGATCTGGATTTGCAATCTGCGCGCCCGCCGCGGCTGTGCGGCCAAGTTTTCCAGCACTCCCGCTGGGGCGGCTCAAACGCGCGGTAGCGAACCGGGCGGGGGGTGTGTGAAACGCTTCCCTGTGAATTCCGCGCAATTCCAAGCGACCGCGCAGCCCTCCTCTCCCAGGGACTCGCCTTCCTCGCCTCTGGCTTTACTTGTGCGCCTGTTCTGGGGCGGCGGGACCCGGGCAGCCCTATTTTCAGAGGGGAGGCGCACGGTTTGCCGGCGCAGTTGTCAGGTTCTTTTTTAAAATTTTCCTTTGATCGCTGCCCACCTATCAGCGACCCACAACTGCGGGGGGGGGGGGCGATTAGTCCGTTCATGTGCCGCCCACCCAATCTGTTGGGGGGGTTGTTTTTTGGAGGGGGCATGGGCCACTCGCACAATATAATGTGACATTTGGCCAACCTGTTTTCCCCCCTCCGCAAAAACTCCCTCCGGGGAGTGCGGGGCTCGCCGGGCCGGCGTGGGGAAAGGGGCCAAGCAACGCGCTGCCTTGCAGGTGTCGACCCCGGGCGGGGTCCCATCCGCACCACCCTCGGCTCCCTGTCTGCGGGCGCCGCGCACGGAGCGGGCGGGAGCCGCGCCGAGGCGCCTGATGTGCGGTAATTAGTGTTATTAAGGCTGACACCAAACTGCTACCGAGCTGCCGCCTTCACTCGGGGAAGTTCGGGCGTCAGGGTGGATGAGGGGCTGGGTGGCAACTTAATTAGAAACTCCGGCAAATTGGGGGAAACGCAAACAGCCATTTGGGAGCCAAAACACCGGCTGGAGCGGAGCAGGGCCGATGTGCGGGTGCCCCGCTGGGTGACACGGCGCGACAGGCCTCGGCGCAGCGCATCCAGCCTGTTAGCAGGGAGGGCGGCAGCCGGGGCCTGGCCGCCTTTGGGGTGACCCCTCGGGTCTGGAGATCCAATCCTGGTGGCGGGGGTACCCAAAGGCCAGACCCCCCCCCCCGCCGCTTCCCAGAATGGGTCCGGGGGGTCCAAGGAGCCTCGCCACGGAGCTGGGCCTTGCGCCGCCGGCATCCAAGCGAGGGGCTTTGTTCGTCGCCGCTCAGCCTGGGGGGCTCCCTTCCGCCCCGGGGCGGGGGGGAGCGCGAGGCCGGAGTTTGCTGCTGCTCTCCCAGCAGCGCCCCCCGCCAGCCCGGGCTCCGAGCCGCCCCGCCTCAGCCAAAGCCGCCCCGGCCGCGCCGTGTCCCGGCTCGGGTGGGTGCGGCCCTGCAGGGCTGGGAGGGCGAAAGACCGGGCCGCGGGCCGCTGCGTGGTGGGGAGCAGGTGGCCGGCGCCCGCCCGCCCCCCCGCAGCGCTGCCAACCTGCTGGCTCTGTCCCCGCCCCGCAAATCAATGGGGGGCGGGCGCGTGGGTCCAGCGTTCGCGGCCGCGGCCCCCGGGGCTGGCGCGTTTCGAAGCGGGGCAGCCGGATTTCACCCGGGTCAGTTGCACGGAAAGAACCGGGGGGGGGGGGGGCGTGCCCGGCGCCCCCCCCCGCCAGGCTGTGTTACGTTCCAGGGAGCGGCGCGGGGGGGCTAGTGATGGGGGGCGCACCCTAACAGGCGCCTTCGATCTGCGTTGTGAGAGTAGCTCTGCGGGGGGGGGGGGCTGGGGAATGAACATCTCTGCCCCCCCATCGCACCCCCGGCTGCGCCTCCCTGCGCACGTGTTGGGGAACTCGGGGCACCGAGACCGAGGGGTTTGGGCAGAGCCCCCTCCCGCGGCCCCCCCTCTGCTGGGTACAGATTTACCTCGGACCCCTCAAATAAAGCGCCCCCCGCTGTCTAATGATGAGCCCCAGCGGCAGTATCCCCCCCCCCCCCATTATGCCAGAGCTCACGGCCCGATCCTTTCCCTTCAGTTGACTTCAACAGGGTCGGATCGCGGGGGGAGGGGGCAGATTGCGGATCTCCCCTGTTCTCCGCTCCCCCCCCCCGCCTCCTTCCCCCACCCCGTCACCCCGGGGTGCTGCTGCCTCCCAGCCCCCGGGCCCGGCTCCCCCGCCCCCGGCCTCCCCCAGGGCTGAGGGAGCAGCCCCAAGCCGGGGGAGGAGGGGAGCAAACCCCCAGCAAAAGCCCCCCCCCAACTTTGCCGGAGCTCCCCATGCAAACTTACTGCGGGGCTGCGCTCGCAAAGCCGCCCGCGCCCCGCGCCCCTCCCCCGCGGCTGCGAAACCGGGCGGCCCCGACGGTGGCACGGCTCCAGCCTCGGCAGGCCAAGCGCCTTCCCACCGCGCCGAGGCAGGAGAGGGGGCCGGGACCCAGCGGAGGAGGAAGGAGCGAGCCGGAGACGCGCCGGCCGCGAGTTTCTTTCCACCGCCAGGCGCACATCGCTTTGCCTCCTTCTTTTTCTCTTCCTCCCCCGTTTTTTGCCTTCCCCTTCCCGGGCCGGGCTCCCTCCTCTCGCCCGGGCCTGCCTCGCTCCCTCGCCTGCGCCCTGCAAGAAGGCGAAGGGCTGGTGGAAACTTGAGCGGAGTTTCCCCCGCGTGTGTTTTTTGTTTTGGTTTGTTTTGTTTTTGAGAGAGAGGCAAAAATGGGTTTCTGATGTTTGGCCAGTTTCCCTGCACCATAATGGTACGTGCCATGAGAATCAATAATTTCCTCTCTTATTAATACTTTCCCTTCCACAGCCGAAAACAAGAGCTCTTTGTATGCTGCAAAGCCCCCTCCGGCTGGGCATTTGCTTCTGCTTTGACTTTGCAAACTCCCCGGCGGGGCGGGGGGGGGCATTTGGCGAGGGGGTTTAGACAGGGAGGGGGATTGACAAAATAAAGAGGTGGCGGTGAGGGGCACCCCGCAAAGTGGGCAGGGGCTGGGGGAGAAATGCCAGAGATTTTGCTGTTGATGGTTTTGCTTTGCAACTTTGGGGGGGTCTGTAGATCCTGGCGTTCACACTGGGACCCGCCTGCTCCCCTTGCCCCCTGAAGAGGAATTTGCTTTTGAAAACGGTTGCCACCCAGGAACAATTCTGAAACAATATCAGAAATACCCCCCCTCCCTTAAGAAGCCCCCCCGTCAGGTAGAAACTGGGCAGGTGTTTCCAGAGACAGAATAATGTGATATTGTAGCGGTAAGTGTCCTGCTTGTCTGGAACGTGTGGCGTGGCTGGCGCATGAGAGTCGGGAAGGATCATGCAGGAGAATACAGGGACTTGGTGTGTGTCACAGTAACCTTCGGCAATTGCTTCTGTTTCCTGGGGGCCGTCACACAAAACAAAAGGGCTCCTCTTAGATTTCCAAGCCACTTTCTTCAGTGGCAGCTGGACACCCCCAAAAGCACCAAGCTGCTGGGCGAAGAGAGCGAAGGCTTCTCGCCGAATTGCCTGGAAAGAGAATTGGGCTAAACTGCCCCTGCCCCGGCCTGACTTGGGAGTCAGTAGGACGCGGCTGAGTTTCTAAGGCTTTGGCGAGTTTCTCAGGCTTTGGCGTGTGAATGTGTGGGGTGTATTTTCCTCGGCAGGGATCGTGCTGTGGGGTGAGTCCGATTTGCAGCTCGATGGCAACGGGTTGCATTTCATTTTAGTGCTATTTAAAAAGAAATTCCATTTCCCCCCTTTTTTGGGGGCTCCGCCGACACCCTTACAAAAATAAATACACCAAGAGAGCACAATTAAGCAATATTTTATACAGGGGTGAGTGAGAGAAAGTCCAGACCACTTGGTATCTATCCAAGTTCTATTCCAAAGTGTGGATTTTTTTTCTCTCCAATGAGATAAAAAGCAAATGAAATGGAGGGAGAAGGGGGGAAAAAAGAGGGATAGAAAAGCAATCACCCACCATTTATTTACTTCTTGATTTTGCTGTTAGTATGCTTGCCTGGTGGAATGTCAGCTAGCAGCAAAGAGAGTCTGGCTGTGTGTGTGGAAGAAAGTAGCATATTGCCGCAGGAAAATCCACCCGGGAAGCAAATTCGGGAAGAAAATAAGCTCAGCGCACCTTCAAAACTGTGGCCAGAAATCCAAGTTCCTTTTACCAGGGGAGTGTTTTAGCCAGAACGGAAACAAAGCCTTGATGTATGTATTTATTTATTGTATTTGCTGTGGCACGGGCAGGATTTCTGATTTTAAAAGAGTCAGTGCCACGTTGCCAATTCCTTGTCTGAGCTGGCGATTGCAGAAAAGCCTTTTGCCCCGTGCGCTGTGGGCTTTGAGCGAGGCCATGCCTCGGACGCGGCCACGGGCCTCGGTGGGGAAGGCAGCAGCAAAAGTCGCGTTGGTCTGTTTTATCGCAAACTAGCGCTGCAGCGATACTCGATTGGAAAAAAATAATCTGAGCGCAACAGTTTTAATCCATGTCTTCCTCCTCCTCTGTGCAACTCTGTTTTATGTGTTTGATTAATCGCTAGGCAGGGACCAGGCAAAGACAGTGATAAGGGCTTTCCTGCCTGTCTCATGGAGGAGAAAAAAAATTGAAAATACCAACAGCTGAATTCAATCTTAGCTTTGTTCTGTTTAAAATAGGCACCTTCCTTCTTAGTGGAATTGAAAAGATTGAGTAGAAATTCTGGCTGGACAGCTTGGCCAAACAAGCAGAGCTTACTACAGCGTATGTATATTTTTATTTGGATTATTATTTGGTTTATAATCACTCCAAAGGCACCATTTGAGCCTGGTTCCCTTTTGTGCTAGCTGGCCGGTGACAGTTTACAAGAGAAAGTTTCTTCTTCCTGTAAGGATGTGTGCAAGATTTAATGTGACACACTTGTCCCGAGCAGAAGGTCATGCACTGATGCATTGGACAGGTTCAGGGCCTAATGAACCAAACATGCAAAGCATGGGTGGAAAAGAAGGGAAACTGAGGCCCAGAGAAATTCAGTGATTTGCCCAAAGTCGCGCAGGACTGTGAGTGAACCAAACGCTACCTCGTTCCAGCCGCTCAGAGTTGGCATATGACGCTCCTTTCATATAGCACAAATTTAAAAATGTAATTTCGTAGAGAACAAATTTTAAAGAACCAAACATGAAGGAAACCGATCTGACTTTTTTCCTTATCTTGATAAACTTTGGACAAGTTTTTGCAAAGCCACTTTATTTCATAGCTGTGTGAATTTTAGCTCATAACTGGGAAAGTAGGCAGGGAGGGGGAATGCCTTGATGCATCTGAAGGAAAACAGTTGCAGGCGTGCGAAATAATTCATATCCATTCAGCTGCCTCTCCTTTTGCAAACAACCCTCTTTTTTTGCCCCTCTTGCAAGAAAGCTTGGTCTATTGTGGGGGGAAGGGAGCACGCAGAGGGGCGCGTGTTAAGTTGAGCATAATCCAGTGATATTAATGAATAAATGCACTAAGTTATTATAAACCCAGCGCAGATTGCATTGGTGGAGTAGGACTGCCTGTTTGGGAATCTTTGCTTAGAGGAAAGGTCTGGCCTAGAAATGTTTTGATTTGGCCAACGAGCAATCGCTGGCTAATTGGCAGGAAGCTGAGATGTTGGTCATGAGAACAAAGCCTCTGAAAAAATCACCAAGATTTTCAAAAGTGCCGGAATGACTTACAAGCCTCAGTCCTTCTGGCTTGCACTGAGCTGTAGGCTACTCACGGCCAGATTTTCAAAGGGGTTCAGGTGCTTCCAGACACAGATGGGCATCTACAAAACCTCAGCTGGAATCATGTGTCTCAGGGTTTGGGAGCGTGGGGGGCTAGTTGCTTATTTGCACTGGGAGGTGCCGAAATACACTTGAAGCCTGTCCCTTTGCAACAAGACTTCCATTGGAAGCCAAGAGGATTCAGGGGTCTAGGAGCTTAAATCACCTTGGTCTAAAGCTCTTAAGTCACCTATGTGCATCACCGCTGCAATGCTGAGAGTCACTGCCCTAGTCAGGTGACTCAAGCTTCTGCAGAGACCTTTGGGCCCAGGATGGAACCTGGGCTCTGGGATCCCAAAAGCGAGACTCCAGACCAAGCGCAGGTGTCGACACGGCCGTGGTTTAGCCCGGCAGCGCAGGCCCCATGAACTCGTCAGTTGTCCCTGGCTCGGAGAAGAGCTGCAGGTTTTTTATTGCCGTATAGACAGACCCCTGGGTACCTTACACCAAGTGACGTGAGGCCTGGATGAAATCACAGGGTCAGATTCTCCGATCGTGTCACGAGGAGTATCCCCGCGGCCGACAGCGGGGCTTTGTCGACAACCTGAGGTGGAGGGGTTTGGCCTTTGTGTTTTCGGGAGGAGTCTGGCGGCTGTTTCTTTGTGGCGGTGTCTCTACAGGCGGCCGTGGTTGCAAACGGATGTCGCCGGACGCGGATTGCGGGCTCGGGGGCCCGGTTGCTGTTGCGTGCCATGGCGCCGTTGCCCTGGGTTTCGATGAATCGTGTGAGAGGGGTTAATTCTGCGATTGTGCGCTTGGCTCGCGTGTTACTGGGGGAATTGGTGCAAAACCCAGAACCAGGGCCCGGATCTCCCCCATTATTTAGGTTCCTAGTGTCCCCTGAAAGCAATCGGAGACAGTAATAGAGTTTAGGAGCCTAAATACCGTGATGGATCTGGGTGTGGGTGGCTCGAAGTGAAACTCCGATTTTAGCCCAGTTCACTAATGCAGTAAACACGTAGGCCTTGTTGGGCTATTAAACCCCAGCCTGATTCGGTACCTGTGACTCAGTCCCCTTTGCTCAGTCCCCGTTGATTGGGCTGACATTGCTGGGGGGGGGGGTAAAGTTGGCAAGCAGAGTTAACAAAGGGGGCTAATCTGGCAGTCCTCCCGCCGACATGCCTGACGTGGGCACTTCGGACCAGTCACTCGCCTGGTGCGTGGGGCGGGGGATCCTGTCTAAAGAGCAGAGTGGAACTGGCTTATGGCAAAACTCGGGTTAGAGCAAAGTTTGGCCTGGGAGGAGCTGCCAACATTGCATATGGATTCCGGCAGCTTGTTCGTTCGGATCGGGGCCTGTGCCTTATTTATTTACCTAGTGAGGTGCGAAATTAACCAGGGCCCGCTCCGTCCTTGGTCCGTAAGGGGCGTGAGGGAGGTCTTGTTTGCTGGGGGGAGCTTTTGAGAGGAGAGCTGATCGGTGCAGGGGGGGAAAGGCAGTTCTGCGTCAGCGCTTGGCGCTCGGAAGCCAAGATTTCTTATTTTAAAACTGGAACATCTGAATTCAACCAACGCTATTAAAAATAAGCTGAATATTCTGTTCAGAGCTGCAGGGAGCGAGAGGTTTCTTAGAGATGCAGGGTGGCGGGGGGGGGGAGATGGAAGCAATTCTGAGGAGCCGAATCTAAACAGAGACGAGATTTTGCTCTCTGTAAAGTAACTTTTGATGCCTCCCGAACTCTTGCCTGGCTCTACCTTAGAAGCATATGCAACCCCGGTTTATTTTGACAGAAGTCTCTTTCTCTGAGCTGCCTGGATTCACACACACACACAAAAGTGACACTCCCCCCCCTTTCCCCTGTTGGCAAGTGTTAGTGTGAATCTGAATGGAGCAAAGTTCAAGAGGCTGCGTCAGTTACAAAACAGTGTTGCCTCTAATGGAGGGTGTGTGTGTGGGGGGGTTTTAAACAGATCTGGCGGAGAAGAATTTATATCTATGATCCAAGAAACCCTTGAAAACACCTAGAAATGTGGGTGTGTGGCAGTTGTAACATTCCAAATACCTTGCACTTTTATGGAATTTTGTAGCAAGAAAAATAGGTGTCTTTTCTGGAGGGGGGCGCCCCACGTTTTTGAAACACGGCCCCGGCTCAGATCCTGAAAGGAAGGCATGCCGGTCTAGACGATCACATCCCCGGTCGTCGATAATGTATCCCAGCCCGAGAAGCCCCGACATTTAAGCTCTTCAAATCCATATTTAAGGACTGACACCCAATCTATCAGATGCTTCCCCTCTGGAAGTACTTGTGTGTGCAAATTTACTCACCAGGGAGCCTGGCCTGTACTGTGGTGTGCACCTGGTGGCTTTTTCCACCTCCACGCCCAGTGGGGTGACCAGCCACCGGCTCCAGGTGAGGACTCTGCACCTGAGAGGAGGAAAGGGGGTAGACACCCAAGGGCGCTGAAAGCAAAGGGGGATGGTCTGTGGTTAAGGCTCTCGCTTAGCTCAGCTAGCCTGGGTTCTAATCCCATTTCTGCTGTCGGCTCTCTGTGCGAATTTGGCAAGCTGCTTAAACGGCTCTGTGCCTCAGTTTCCCCCATCCTGCCACGAAGGTTAGAGCACAAATGCAGTACAGAGCATGACACGCTTTGAGGACTACTGCTGAAAAGTCTGTGTCAGAGGTAGGACTTATTGTAGGGTGAGCAAGGGACTGTGACCTGCAGCTGGGTTTAGGGTGTCTTTTGTTGAATGGTTCTTGGCCTCAAAAATTCCACTCAAGTTGTTAAGCCCAGATGGGAAGATTCGCTGCCCTTCTCCCCCCTCCCCCGCCCCCGATTCAGGGACCGTTCGAGCTAGGATCTTGTGCTCTGCTCATCAGCACGGAAAAAGTCACTTGCAGAAGGCGGCTTTGGCTTTGGCGTTGGCCACCTTCCACACCCAGCCAGGGCTCAAGGGGACGGTTCTGTGATTTTAAAACAGAGGTCGGGGAGGGGGGAAATCTGTGTGTCAGTGGAGAATGCTGGGATTTCGGATCCCAGCGTCTGGCAGCGAATGCTTCCATGTGTGAGCGCCGGGCTGCGATTTTCCGTGGCCCGTTCCCGTCTGCCTCTTGTGAAATGATTTGGCTCAGGGTCCCAGGTTTTCACGCGACGGCCAAACGTTCGTGTTGCTGCTTCGTGGCGCTCGGCGCTCCCCGCGCTGAAAAGGGAACAGGCCTCCGTGTGTGTGTGTGTGTGTGTGTGTGTGTGTGTGTGTGTGTGTTCGTGCGCCGCTCTGAGCATTCGTTCCACGTAAAGCAATCCCAAGCGACTTATGGCACCCCAATTTTAGGCCTCTGATTAGCCTCTCTCCTGTTTAGGGTTTTATCATCACCCCCGCTTGCATGGGTCAGCATTAGAACTGCCGCGGCTCCCTGCACCGTTGGGCCGCCATCAGCCACCCCCCGCCTCATCATTAAGAAGTTGCCAAGTTATTTCCCCTTTTCTGGCTGGTCTGGAGGTTTCTCAAACCAATCCTGCCCTTACGAGGGAAAACCTGCTCTGAGTGAAGGGGACTTACCCTCTAATAATGCACTATCCCCAGGCGTGCACTGGGAGAAGTCCCATTGCATTTTGCCCTGGTAAATGGTGCAGAACGCCTGCTTGGATTTCCCCCCAGAGGTGGCTGGGTTTCGGTGATGGTTGAAGATGTATATAATTTGTGTCACTTGTGTCTCATTGTTCTAGCGGGGCAGGGGAGAGATCAGCAAACGTCAAAACATTTCACTTGTTTCCTCCCAAAATGGCTTTTCCTTTCAAAGTTGCCTTGAATTGTATTCAAAAAGACAAGTCAAAATTGTTCGAGAGGGATTGAAATCGAAACGAACCCTTTGATGGTGCCCAAACACAAGGCTTTGCTTGCCCTGAAATTAGAATTCCCCCCATCGCACGTCTCGATGAGCTGATCATTTTCCAAAATGTTCATTTTCAGGCTGCTCCGAAAGGCTTTCTGTCTCCCCGCTCTGACTTTGAATTTGCAAACGAACCCACAAATCTGTGATCCCTCCTCCCCCCATTGTCAGTGTAAGCCATTGAGAGCTACCTCACAGAATGGGCAGAGACACCCCCCCCAAACTAGATAGTGCATAAGAAGACTCTTGCTCCAGCAGACAAAGGCTTAACCACGGGCTGGAAGTTGAAACGAGACACATTTGGACGGCGTATAGGGGCAGATTTTTAACAGGACGGGAATGGACCATTGGAGCAACTGGCTAAGTACCGGCCGGGTTCTCCACTGCTTTAAATCGGGATCGGCCACTCAAATTCAGCCAGGATTGATGGCCTTGCTATAGAAATTGATGTACAGGATCCTGTGGCCTGCACGAGGCTGGCGGACAGAGGATCAGAGCCATCTCTTCTGCCCATAAACATCCATAAACGAGCTACAATTTCCCTGTGCTCGTGGGTGGGTTGTTTTTGCAGTTACTTTTTAGAAGACACCATTACAATATGTTACCCAAGTGAAAATGCACATTTAATTTTTTTTCCCATGTTACTTAGTAACGTTTCTTAAGCGATTAAAACCAGAACTAAAAAACCTGAAACAAAACTAATTTCTCCATTCTCGGGAGACCTGGGCTGGGTTCATTCCACCCCGCTCCCGATCCAGTTGTTAACCCTCTGATTTTCATAGCGTGTGTTTTAGAAGCCGCAGCGTAACACAGAGGCTGTTATAATGGGAGTCAGGAGAGCTGACTTCTGTTCCTGGCGCTGTCTTTGGCCTGCTAGTTGCCTCGGTTTCCCCATCTGTGAAATGGGGAGAACGGCATTGCCCTTGCTTGTCCAGTGGTGTGAGATCGGCTAATGAAGCCTGAAGAGGGAGGGCTTGTCGCTGTTGTTTTATTCTTCTTCCCCGTTTACCAGTGTTGCCGACTCCGGCGCTTGGACTGAAAAAAAAATCTCTCACTTGAAATCCTTTGCTGAATGCCCCATCTCCTGGCATCCTGGACCGTCAGTAGCACCTTGGCTTCCATTTATAAAAATGAAATTTAAATACAATCAGAGAAAATTTGAAAAAAAAATCATTTCCAGCTCGATTGGTTGTGGAGAAAATCTTGGCAACTTGGACCCCCGAAGGCTTACTAAAGCTCAAAAGACAAATTGTTCTGCTAGGGCCTTTCAAGCCCACCTCCCAGATTTTAGGGCAGGCCCTGCCTCCAGAGCGATGTGATGTTTATTCTCCGTAGGGGGCAGCGGCTGGTCACTTTCACTCTCTTTTTGTCTCCAAATTGCTTTCACTCTTCAGTGCCAAAGAGTAAAATTCGCCCCCAGCTCAGCCTGCCCCCGACTAACTCCCAACACAGACAGTTTCAAGGGCTTGCGGGTTGCTGGGGCCTGGGCTAGCTCCCGTCGTATGGGTGGATTTCGCCCTCAGTGCATGTGACAAGGCCTGGGATGTTGAAGGAGGCTAGCGAGTGGTTTGGGTTAAGAATAGTGATTTTTAAAAAAAATGTAAATTGTAAAAGAAAAGTTCATTTTGAGCCTAGGCCATTTCCCGGGGCCCCTTTAATAATAATTATTAGTTTTACCATTGGCAGCTAGATCAGAGCTTCCAGGGTGCCGAGTGGGCGCTGCACAAACCCACAGTGAGAGACAGTCCCTGCCCCAAAGAGATTTCTGTTCCATTTGTTTAGAATCAAGGCCTGATCTTCTGAGTGACTAACAAACTGAGTGGCTGGCAGAATCACTGACTTAAGACGAGGGAGAGCCAGCAAGCCAGAGAGAGCGTGACCTTCCGCAGCACTTCCCTGAGTGCTAGACCACCAGGGATCTGAGCCCACCTCTGCTTGCAGCCTCGGGCAAATTACTTTACTGCTTCGTGCCTCAGTTTCCCCTGACAGCCATTGTGTATTGAATGTGAGCTGTCTGGAATAGGGGCCGTCTCTCCCTCAGGGTCTGGGCAGCTGAGTGTCTCCTATGGTAATGAGAAGGAAGCTGGGTGAATGTAGTAGTGGGCAGGAGGTGGAAAACTGGGCATAATCTTTCATCTAAGCTTTTTGGGGATGAAAAATGCAGCTTTGTTGACACTCTAACGTTTTGCTAATTTGTGCTGGTTTTGCTGAATGGTCTCTGTTGAGGGGGGGAATTTAACACACCAAATCCCCCCACCCCATCAGTGTGTTTGATTTTTGAATTTAAAACAGACTTTTGTTTGGGAATGGCCTACTCTGATTTTTAAAAAGTTTAAAGAGGCTGAAAATCGACGGGAAACGCTTGATTTCGAGTCAACCAAAATGTCGGGTTTGCCCTGAACTGAGTTCTTTCCTCCCTCCCCAAATGGTTGAGATTTTTTTTGGAAGGTGTTATTTTTGGTTCAGCCCCAGATCAGTTCCTCCCGCCATGTTTTCAGAAGTGGGAGTGAACCGTGCACCCGAAACCCTTTTCTTGCCCAGCTCTGCCTGTGGGTCGGGTTTCTAGCGGTGCCACACACCTGTGTTTCCTTGGGCAGTAAGGGCTTCCCAAGGAGATTAAGCAGAGGAGAGAGGATCTGAGAACTGGTCCAAGGGGGATGCCCTCAGAGCCAGCGGTGGCAGCCCCTGAATTAGTGGCGGGGATGTCGGATTGCCTGGGGGCCTTTGATGTCTTTTATGCTGAAGACAGAATGATTCTGCTGGCAATTTCAAGGCAGGGCAATAAACCAGGTCTAGGGGCTAATTGACACATGCAGCCTGGCTCGCCTGTTGTAGCCAATCCCTGCCCCCAGCCTGAGAGCTGGAGGGGGTGGGCCCTGTGTTAGAGGGGGTTGGGAGAGGCTTTGGACTCCTAGGGTCTGCTCCTCGCTGTGGCGCGTGTGTGGGGCAGGGCCGCCTGCTCCCGGTTCCTCGGTGCCCCCATGTCTGAGGAGGAGGAGGGCGCAGAATGAGTTTGGGGAGGGGTGTGCTGGAGCGGTCAGTTATGCCCAGGGAAGTGCTTTGGAGATGGGCAGACAGGCAGGGGCTGCGAAGGCCAGGCTGCCTTCCGGGCAGTGGGGGCAGACAGACGCCTGGATCTGTGCTGGTCCCTGGCCCACGTGCAGGATTTCTCTCGTGGCCTTAAGGCTAGGGCGGGGCTGGCTCGGCAGAGCCGGGGCAGCATGTGGCTCAGTCGGGCGCTGGCCTCGGTTCTGGGTGTTTTGGCCAGAGTGCATGATGAGTTAACGGACTCGGGCACTGGGGCGCGGGGGCCGCGCTGTGCCCACCCCCGTGCGAGGAAGGATGGTGCAGCGGTGAAGGTTCCCCCAGGGCAGGAGGCCGGCGTGCCGATGCCACTCGGTGCCTCGGTTTCCCCAGCTGTACAATGGGGGAATTACCCCGGGAAGCAGGGGGTTCTTCCAGTCCCGCCCGGCCGCCTTTGTGTGACACGCTCCTGGGGGAACGGGCCAGCAGGGAGGGCTCTGTGCTGCCGGATCTGCTGGGCCTGCTGGCCTTGGATGCCGGGAGAAGTGAGAGGCACGGCTCTGCCTCGGCCAGCTGGGGGGCCATTTGGGGGGCTCTCCGACCCAAACAACTCCCACCAGCAGCCCCCCTGCAGCTTCATGTGTGGCTGCCTGACGGGTTCCCCCACCTCCGGCCTGCTGTGCCCCAAGGGCATGGGCAGCGTAGGGGCCCAGGAGGGGCTTGCTCCTCACCACAGGCCGGCGGCAGAAGCCAGCTGGGCAGCTGCCCTTTGGGGAGGGTCTGATCTGTGGGAGCGTTTTGGCTTTCCCCATAGGTGGTCCCCTGCTGGTGTCCCACTCCTCAGCTTGGCCTGCCTGTATCACAGCCCCGCCATCCTCCAGCCCCCCACCATGTACCCTCACAGCCCCCCACGCCTCTGCCCCCACCCCCTCACCATGTACCCTCACCCCACCCCTCTGCCCCCAGCTCCTCACCATGTACCCTCACAGCCCCCCCATCCTCCAGCCCCCCACCATGTACCCTCACAGCCCCCCACCATGTACCCTCACAGTCCCCCACCCCTCTGCCCCCAGCCCCCCACTATGACCCTCATAGCCCCCCACCCCTAGCCCCCACCATGTACCTTCATAGCCCCCCACCCCTCTGCCCTCAGCCCCCCACCATGTACCCTCACAGCCCCCCACTCCTCTGCACCCCCAACCCCCCACCATGTACCCTCACAGCCCCCCACCCCTCTGCACCCCCAGCCCCCCACCATGACCCTCATAGCCCCCCACCCCTCTGCCCCCAGCCCCCCACCATGTACCCTCACAGCCCCCCACCCCTCTGCCCCCAGCCCCCCACCATGACCCTCATAGCCCCCCACCCCTCTGCCCCCAGCCCCCCACCATGACCCTCATAGCCCCCCACTTCTCTGCCTCCAGCCCCCCACCATGTACCCTCACAGCCCCCCACTCCTCTGCCCCCCAGATCCCCATCATGTACCCTCACAGCCCCCCACCTCTCTGCCCCCAGCCCCGCACCATGTACCCTCACAGCCCCCCACCCCTCTGCCCCCAGCCTCCCACCATGACCCTCATAGCCCCCCACCCCTCTGCCCCCAGCCCTCCACCATGTACCCTCACAGCCCCCCACTCCTCTGCACCCTCAGCCCCCCACCATGTACCCTCACAGCCCCCCACCCCTCTGCCCCCAGCCGCCCACCATGACCCTCATAGCCCCCCACTCCTCTGCCTCCAGCCCCCCACCATGTATCCTCACAGCCCCCCACTCCTCTGCATCCCCAGCCCCCCACCATGTACCCTCACAGCCCCACCAGCTCAGCCCCCTCCATCTCCGTACTTGGTGGAGCCCAGAACAGTGTATTTTTTTAAAGCAGTCGGCTCCACGCCCAGCGTGTCCCTCCCTGATCCCCGGGGCTCCCCCGTCACCCCCTTGCTAGTAAAGATATTTTCTTATTAAGTGGGGGGGGGGGAAGTGGAGGGGCCTTCAATCTGTTCCATATGTTGGACGAGCCTCGTTTCAGATTTAATATTTTCCCGCTCCCAAAAACAATAAGGAGCCGGAGCCAAGTGCTATATTCTAAGAGGAAGTGTTGGCTCATGGCTAGAACATGTGACACGGCTTGGGCAGGGAACGTACATGTATGTGTAATACATCCCATGGGCAGGGACCAAGCAGCTTTTCCTTCCCGCGACGGCTGCGCTCCTCGGGCCGGTGGTGTCGCTCGACACACCTTCGTGCTCGCCAGCGCGGGCCGGGGAGGGCACGTGGGCCTGGGAGACCTCAGCTCCTTGCCGGCCGGGGTCGCGGCTGCATTCTGCTCACGGGGCCCTGCCGAGCAAGAGTTGGTCTGTGGCATGTCTCACCCCCTGCTCCCTCTGCCGTCAAGACAGCCTGGGCTTGGCAAAGGGGCCGTTGCTCGGCGCGCGCCTCGTCGAGGGGACGGCTGCCCAGCAACGCCATTTCGAGACAGCGTAGGCCGCCTCTCCGCAGCCGGCAGCTATTTCGGACTCCTGGCGAGCGGGAGGACTTCTTGCTCCGGCGCCTGGAGCCCTCCGCGTCCGAGGAGGAAGGGAAGGCGGAGGGAGTGTGCGCTACTTCCAAAGAAGTCCCATGTGGACGCTCCCTGTTTCGATTGACGTAGCTTGATTTGCGTCGCTTTTGTCCAGTTAAGCCCTGCCTGGCAGACGCCCCCTCGTCTGCAGCAGGGGTCCAGTAAAAGCTCTTACCTCCCTGCCTTGTCTGTCCCCGATCCCAGGCCAGCTGGTACAAGAGCCCGGCCTGCGCTTCCATTTTGGTCAGTTTCGGAAGTTTTGATGGGGGTGGGGGGGAGCCGCTGCCCCTCTTCTACTCCTGCCAAGTTCTCCACTTAAAAAGGCAGAGAAAAATCCAACAGCCAAGCCCCCAACAATTTGGATTTCCCCCCCATTGAAAAATTGGAAAATGTGGAATTTTTTCATGGAGTGGGGAGTGCCCAGATTTCAACATCGGCAGCCGTATGAAAGTATTGGCCAACCTGCTCCATTAATGACTCATCAGGATCAAAATGTTAGCGAGAGGCAAACGAGCTAGATTCTGTTCTAACGAGGAGGGGAAATTAGTCACTTGTTTGTCCCGGTCAGGTAAATAATGCCCTCAGCTGATGCGGTGGGAGCCTTATGTGGGGCCACTCAAGCAGGCCTGGTGGACAGAGTGTGGGCACCCGGATACCTTGGCCCGCCCCCCAGCTCTGGTGTGGGTCGGTTGCCTTGGCCCTGCCCTCCAGGCGGGTGGGGGGTGGAGTTCTCAGCGAGGCGTTGATTCTGTGCACCGACACAAAGGAGCAATGTGCCCTGTTCTCCAGTGGGAGCCGGAGCAGGCCCTGGGAGAAGCAGATGCCAGACTCAGCTCAAAGCGTTGTAGTGCTCCGAGATCCGGCCTTTACCCAACAGCCCTCCCATGCGTATCCGGCTTGCTAACCTACTTCTGCGTCCCCCATTCCTGGGACAGCGAGGCACTGCCTGGTTGTCAATGTGTTTACCCTGCCCCTTGGTGCAGCAGTTCTGTTAGATCTATTTTAGGGGTGGGGAAACCAAGGCACAGAGGGGCTAGCCAAAGTCTCCCGGGCGGCGTGGCAGAGCGGTCTGCTGCGTGCCGGGCGAGCCCTGCGCCGTGCCACGGTCGAGCTCGCTTGCGTTTCGATTCGGAGAGCAGCACGTTCAGGGCAGGGCAACATTTTGGAATCCGGTCTTTCCTCTGCTACCGCTGAATTGCCATTTTTTCCGAGGGCTCGGATTCTCCGCTGGAGATCAGCTTTGGAACAGCCAGTGCTCAGGTGTTTGGCAGCGGAGCTGTTCAGAGGGGTGGGACCGGGGCTCTCCTGCAGTCCCAGGGGCTGGGAACCGAGGTGAAAAACCACCTGAGCCCTGCAGGCTCCTGACCCCTGGCGCGGGGGCTGCAAGACAGCTGGGCGCGGGGGATGGGCAGTACGTGGGGCGCAGGGCTTTGGACTCTGTGACCGTTTGCTTTCCGGTGAACGTCGCATGGGACCAAGCGGATCAAGCTGCCACCAGCTCAGGCAGGCCGGGAGCCCCCGGGGTCCTTACCACGCCGGGCTTCTCCGCAGTCACGGCACTCGGCCCAGGGCACGGCCTGGCTGCCTACAGCCCCATGCCCGCCTGTCCAGTAGCCCCTGCCAGCGGCGCGCAGGGGGTGGCAAGCAGCAGAGAACCCCGAGGGGTAGGATGCTGAGCGGGAGTCGAGAGACCTGACGTCTAACCCCCGGTCCCTGCCCATCGCACCCTGTGTGGGGGGATCAGTTAGAGCCTGAGCGTGGGGGCAAGAACCAGCCAGCCAAGCCCCTGGGAGGTTGGTGAGTGGCCCCCAGAACCCTGCCCTGCCCTGATGCTTTGGGGTAAGGAGCCCTGCCCCTGCCTCCCAACCACCCTGCCCCCTGGCACCCACCCCACCCCCGCCTCCCAACCACCCTGCCCCCCCGGCACCCGCCCCGCCCCTGCCTCCTAACCGCCCTGCCCCCCGGCACCTGCCCTGCCCTGCCCCCGCCTCCTAACCTTAACTGCCCTGCCTTGATGAATGTGATTAATAATTAATCCACAGGTAGGTCTTCTCTGCGTGCTGGCTGCTGACTGTCTGGCGCGGCTCCTTTCCCAGAGGGTAGCTTGAGTGTCGTCATTTTTGGGGTGGTGGTTTCTGTTCAGCAAAGCCCAGGGCTGGGTTGGCAGGAGCTGCAGGTCAAGAGCGAGGGGCGCTGGCGGGGTGGGGGGGGGCAGAGCTGGGCTGGCAGGGGCTGCGGGTTGGGAGTGAGGGGCGCTGGCAGGGCTGGGGGAGAGGAGGAAGACCAGAGCTGGGCTGGCAGGGGCTGCGGGGTGGGCGTCAAGGGCATTGCTGGAGCTCGGTGTGGGCGGTTGGCGTTCTCTGAATCCCACATCCATATTGCTTACAGGTCTCTCCAATTCACCCCCCAGACAAAGAGCTTTAAAATAGAGCCCCCCCCCTTGTGCACAAAGCGCTCGGGGGAGGGGATGCCCGGAGCATGGCACGGTGCTGGCAGGTCCAGCACAATGAGCCAGATGCTGGCATCAGAGGCTTGGCAGCGAAGAGGGATGGCGGGAGGGGCACAGATGGTCTCTCTTTTACCCCAAAGGGTGAGGAGATGAGGACAGGGGATGGAGGAGCTTCCGTGGCACCTCACTCATCTCCCCAGATCGGGCGGGTCCTTCCGTGGCACCTCGCTCATCTCCCTGGGTTGGGCGGGTCCTTCCGTGGCACCTCGCTCATCTCCCCAGGTTGAGCGGGTCCTTCCGTGGCACCTCGCTCATCTCCCCGGATCGGGCGGGTCCTTCCGTGGCACCTCGCTCATCTCCCTGGATTGGGCGGGTCCTTCCGTGGCACCTCGCTCATCTCCCTGGGTTGGGCGGGTCCTTCCGTGGCACCTCGCTCATCTCCCCGGGTTGAGCGGGTCCTTCCGTGGCACCTCACTCATCTCCCTGGGTTGGGCAGGTCCTTCCGTGGCACCTCGCTCATCTCCCCGGATCGGGCGGGTCCTTCCGTGGCACCTCGCTCATCTCCCCGGGTTGGGCGGGTCCTTCCGTGGCACCTCGCTCATCCCCCCGGATCGGGCGGGTCCTTCCGTGGCACCTCGCTCATCTCCCCGGGTTGGGCGGGTCCTTCCGTGGCACCTCGCTCATCTCCCCGGATCGGGCGGGTCCTTCCGTGGCACCTCGCTCATCTCCCCGGGTTGGGCGGGTCCTTCCGTGGCACCTCGCTCATCTCCCCGGGTTGAGCGGGTCCTTCCGTGGCACCTCGCTCATCTCCCTGGGTTGGGTGGGTCCTTCCGTGGCACCTCGCTCATCTCCCCAGGTTGGGCGGGTCCTTCCTATTCCCTGGGCAGTGCTGCCTGGGACCCCTCTGGCCCTCCTGCCGCCAGGTGGCACAGAGCCCTGTGTCTTTAGGGCCACCACTGTGGTGGCACTGTCCCGAGCCTGGCCCTGCAGCTTGTGGGACCTAGGAACCAGCAAGGTTCTCCGCTCCTGTTGGCTGGGCAGAGCTGGGACACCAGCTGATGTGTGCCAGCCCCGTGTGGCTCCTCTCTTCCAGCGCCGAGTGGCCACAGCTGGCAGGGACAGCGGCTGCTTCCCCCCTCATCCGCCCGCCGGCTGGCTTGGTGCAAATGGCAGCGTCCCAGCCCCTCCCCAGAGGGCGCTCTGCTTGGCACTGGCCCTCCTGGGCTTGCAGCTGGCAAACGGGGCTGCCGGGAGGGCAGGCTGCAATTTCCTCTCCTGGAGGGTGCCCGACAGCCTGTTGGGTAGGCAGCTGGGTCTGTGCTGGCCAGGCCAGATGGGACCTGGGGCCACGTGGAGGGGAGAGGCCCCATCCCCTACCCTCACCCACCTGCCAGTCCCTGAGGCCAGCTCGGCGCCCTGCAGAGGGGGAAAGCCCATGTCTCATGCCTGCCCCCCAGACTCCAGCCTGCTTGGCATGTTCCCTCCCCACAGAGGCGGATGAGGAGGACCCAGGCCAGCTGAAGTGGGGTTTACCCTCCCCCCCCATTAGTCCTGGAGCCACGCAGCCCCTGGGGACCAGTTCTGGGAGCAGGGCTCTGTGGCCCAGGGCCTCCAACCTCCTGTGCTGCCCCCCAGGCGTGGCACAGGAAGGGGATCCCAGGGCCGAGTGTTAGCGCCACAAAGGCCCAGGCCGCAGTTCTGGAGAGGGGCAGGCAGGACTGCAAAGACCAGGAAGGAGGGAGCGGGAGCTGAGAGTGGGGAGGCCTAGGGGGCTGGGACTCATTCGCTCCCCAGCTCCGGGAGGAGAATGGGGGCTGGTGGGTTAGAGCTGGGGGAGGGGAGGATCTTCAGTTCTGTCCTGAACTCTGCCCCATAACTCCCTATGATCGCCTCGTCCCGCGGTGCCTCAGTTTCCCCATCTGTAAAGTGATATTTCCCTGCTTGGGGAGGGGTTGGCGCTGGAGTGCTCAGGGCAGATAAAGAGCCAGCCAAGGAGGCGGGAAGCTTGCCCCTTCTCTGTGCAGTCCCAGACCTTAGATGGCCACTTTGTGTGCAACTCAGACCGTGGCTGGGAGTTGGCGAAGGGGCGACCAGGGCCGGGCGGACCGTTGCCAGCACAAGCAGGCAGGTCCTTAGTCTCGGGCCCCATGGAAGGGACGTCACGCGACTCCTCTGGGTGCATCGACGCGGCAGCTGGCAGCGAGCGCCCGGACTGGGATGGCCCGACTCGTGCTAGGCGCCTGGGGCCGGGGGTGGGTGGGGCCGAGCTGCGGCCCGATCCACGATGTCCTTGCCTCGTGCTGGCACGATCCCGGGGTGGCACCCAGCCGCGCCTGCCGGGCTGGGAGGGAGATGGGCTTCCCCCTAGGGCAGGAACTCGCCACAGCTGGGAGAGGTTCCTGAGAAGTCGCGATCACAAAAGTGCATGAACTGGACGTCTAATCCTGGAGGTTGGGCGGCGGGAAAGGAGTCCAGGGGGAGCGAGACGCGATTCCTTCCTGGGTCGGCCTGGCCAGAAAACCACGTCACTTTTTGGAACTGTAAACTGCCCGACATGTCTAAGCCCAAAGTGATTTTTGAACTGA
This sequence comes from Pelodiscus sinensis, assembly GCF_049634645.1. NCBI lineage: Eukaryota > Metazoa > Chordata > Testudines > Trionychidae > Pelodiscus > Pelodiscus sinensis. The sequence goes on along the minus strand of NC_134729.1, from coordinate 12,926,794 downwards.
GAAGGGGACTGCAAATGGCCAGCCACTAACCCCCCACCACGGGGTGTGTTGTCCAGAGCCCCCCGTCCCCGGGAGATGGGTCGGTATCGACAAATCGATGCTTTTCCACCCGCAGCCCGTTTTGTTGGGACATTCCGGACCCGTTCGACACCTGTGTGTACCTCCCGGGCGCCTCCTGTGCGTGTGCGTGTGTACGTTGTGTGTGGCGGGGCCCTGTCTCTTTGTGCGTTGCGGGGGGTTATCTCCGGGTGTTTGCGCTGCATGCGTGGTGCCACCCGTGTGTGTGTCTCCCCTCCATTTGTGCCCTGCAGGTGTGTGTACCCGTCTGCAAGAGGGGGTCACACCCACACGGCAGCGAGGGTTTTACGTGCAGGAAACACGCACCCTGTAAGGTTCCCCCTTCTCCCAGCTTCACCCACATGTCCAGTCTTGATAAATCGGCAGCCTGCGGCCCGTCTGTTCCCCACCTGCCCTGCCGGCTAGGGGAGCCTTGCCCCCAGTCTAGCGCTTCCCTCTCTCCCTTCCGAGCCCTCCCCCCACCAGGGCGGCTCTTGGATCCATGTTCGAAACCGTCTCTCTATCTCTGCGCCCCCTCCCCGTTTCTGCCCCAGCAGCTCGGGAACAAAGCCGGGCTTTCAGCTGGGGATATTAAGATGAAACTTTAGCCCTGGTCCCTCTTGGTAACTCTAAACTCCCTGCTTGGAGTAGCCAGCACACTGTTGTCTCCAGGAGCAAACTGGGGGCGGGGGGGAGTGCAGTGTCTCTGCACGGGGGTGGGGGAGGCACTGATGGAAAGGGCCCAAGCGTGATGCCAGGAGATGCCACTCTGGAAGGGGATGGGCATGAAGGGCGCAGATGCCTCGCACATCGGCCGAGCCCCTGTGTGAAGACACATGGCTCAGCCGGGGGGAATCAGCAACCTCGCTCTTCTGTGCGTGGCCTGAGCTGCCTCACCACACCCTGACCCAGAGGAGCTGGGTCTCCTGGCTGCCAGCACTGGCTACCCAGGGGTCTCGCCAACGGGGCGCCAAGTGTGACCAGGGCCTAGGCAAGCAGCAAGTGCAGAAGGGCAGGAAAGACCCCCAGCTAATAACATACCTGTGGCCTGCCCACCCTGCTCCAGCTCTCTAATTTCCACCCCCCCGAGTTCCATCCCCATCCCCTGAATCGCTCTATAGCCCATTCGTCTCCTTACCCCACCCCCCACATCTCCTCACCCTCCACCCGCCCCCCCCAAGTTCCATCCCCATCCCCTGAATCGCTCTATAGCCCATTCGTCTCCTTACCCCCACCCCCCACATCTCCTCACCCTCCACCCGCCCCCCCAAGTTCCATCCCCTGAATCGCTCTATAGCCCATTCGTCTCCTTACCCCACCCCCCACATCTCCTCACCCTCCACCCGCCCCCCCCAAGTTCCATCCCCATCCCCTGAATCGCTCTATAGCCCATTCGTCTCCTTACCCCCACCCCCCACATCTCCTCACCCTCCACCCGCCCCCCCCCAAGTTCCATCCCCATCCTCTGAATCGCTCTATAGCCCATTCGTCTCCTTACCCCCACCCCCCACATCTCCTCACCCTCCACCCGCCCCCCCAAGTTCCATCCCCTGAATCGCTCTATAGCCCATTCGTCTCCTTACCCCCACCCCCCACATCTCCTCACCCTCCACCCGCCCCCCCAAGTTCCATCCCCTGAATCGCTCTATAGCCCATTCGTCTCCTTACCCCCACCCCCACATCTCCTCACCCTCCACCCGCCCCCCCCCAAGTTCCATCCCCATCCCCTGAATCGCTCTATAGCCCATTCGTCTCCTTACCCCCACCCCCCACATCTCCTCACCCTCCACCCGCCCCCCCCCAAGTTCCATCCCCATCCCCTGAATCGCTCTATAGCCCATTCGTCTCCTTACCCCCACCCCCCACATCTCCTCACCCTCCACCCGTCCCCCCCCAAGTTCCATCCCCATCCCCTGAATCGCTCTATAGCCCATTCGTCTCCTTACCCCCACCCCCCACATCTCCTCACCCTCCACCCGCCCCCCCCAAGTTCCATCCCCATCCCCTGAATCGCTCTATAGCCCATTCGTCTCCTTACCCCCACCCGCCCACATCTCCTCACCCTCCACCCGTCCCCCCCCAGTTCCATCCCCATCCCCTGAATCGCTCTATAGCCCATTCATCTCCTTACCCCCACCCCCCACATCTCCTCACCCTCCACCCGTCCCCCCCACCCAAGTTCCATCCCCATCCCCTGAATCGCTCTATAGCCCATTCGTCTCCTTACCCCCACCCCCCACATCTCCTCACCCTCCACCCGTCCCCCCCCAAGTTCCATCCCCATCCCCTGAATCGCTCTATAGCCCATTCGTCTCCTTACCCCCACCCCCCACATCTCCTCACCCTCCACCCGTCCCCCCCACCCAAGTTCCATCCCCATCCCCTGAATCGCTCTATAGCCCATTCGTCTCCTTACCCCCACCCGCCCACATCTCCTCACCCTCCACCCGTCCCCCCTCCCAAGTTCCATCCCCATCCCCTGAATTGCTCTGTAGCCCACCTGTCTCCTCACCCCCCACCTGTCTCCACACCTATCTATCTAGTCTCATTCTCATTAATCTCTACATAACCCATCCATCTCCATACACACCCATCTGTCTCCATGGCTGTCTCCATGCCCATCTGTCTGTCTGTCTATCTACCCTCCATACTCTCCCATCTGTCTTCATGGCTGTCTGTCTGTCTCTCTCTCTCTCCCCACACCCTATCTATCATCCCCAGACACTCCCATCTCTGGCTATGTCTAGACTGCAGGCTTCTTTTGGAAGAAGCTTGTCCGGAAGAGATCTTTGAAAAAACTTCTTCCAAAAGAGTGTCGATGCTGCAAAAGCACAAGGGAAAAGCGATCTGCTTTTCCGAAAGAGCGTCCAGACTGAGTGGCCGCTCTCTCGCATGTAAGCTGTGATTACAGTGGGCGGAGTGGCCACCAGGCACCTGTGCTTTTTCCTCTTTCTTGCGAAAGAACTCCCCTTCCCGTCCACACACGCCTTTTTGCCAAAGAGCTCTTTCCGAAAAAGGCTTCTTCCTCGTAGAAAGAGGGTTCCCAATGTCAGAAACCCCCCTGGTTCTTTCGATTTTTTTTGGAAGAACGCAATTGCAGTGCGGACGTAAGTGACGGTTTTCGGGAAAGCGTCTGTTTTCCTGAAAAATCTCTGCAGTGTAGCCGTACCCTGGGGTGTAGGGAACCTCCATGGGGACTGGTCCCCTCTGTACTGCACTAGGGCACAGCTTTAGCCAACCTGCTTAGCAATCAACTACATTAGCCCCAGGACATTTGAAGGAGAGTTTGTGCCACCCAGGCAGGAGCCCAAGAGAAAAGCCTGAACCCCCTCTGGGTGGGGGGGGGCAGTTTCTCCACAACCCTCCCCCTGCCTTCTGTCCCGTGACAGCCCCCCAGCCCCGGCTCCCTCCTCGGTGCAGCGCCGTGCACCCCCCCCATTACAAATGGCCCCAAACCCCGCGCAGACCCTGGCGCCTCCGCTTGGGGTCCCCGCTTCCTCCCAGTGCCGGGGCTGGGGTTTGCGGGGAGGGGGCCGCCTAGACCCCGCATGGGCTGCCAAAGCGGACTCGTTTGGCCAGGCTCCCGGGCCCGCCCGCCCGGCGGGGGGAGGCTCCGAGCACAAAGTGTGCGGGGGGGGGGGGGAGGAGGAGGGCGGCGCGGGGCGGGCGGCCGGGAGGGGGAGGGAGCTAAGCGCTTTCTCCAGGCAAAAGTGCTCAGGGTTCCAAACTTTCTCTAAACTTTCACTTTCAGAGCGCCGAGGCGGGGCTCCCCGGCAGCATGGACTAGAGGGGACTGAGCCGCTGTAGACATGCAGCCACCTCGCCAGCTGTTCGCCATATGAACCAAAGCCCCGCAGCACAGTGTGTCCGCCCCTAGCCATGTATTCCCCCTACTGCCTCACCCAGGTAACAAACCGCCCGCCCGCCCGCCCAACAGAACCCAAAAAGCCAAAAAGCAAGTTCGGTTCGTTTCTTTCATTGCATCGGGGGGACCGCTTCCCGGGGGCGGATGGGGGGGGGCACGCACCCGGCTGGGCCGGGGGGGGGGGGGTGCGGTCTGTCTGTGCTGCGGTTTTGTTGGAAACAAAAATTCTCCCCCCTCCTGGCTTTGCGCAGAGAAAGGGGATCGCGTGGCACGTGTCCAAGGTCTTTGTTATATTCACTGCACATGGGGCTAGTTCGGGAAATGGCGCGTCTCCCAAATTTAGTTCCAGAATTAAAAACCCGGGAGGGAGAGGGGGGGCGCTGGGTGCCTGCGTGCGGCGCGGCGGGCTTGCTCCGGGAGGGAGGCGGGGGACCTGTTGGCGACTGGGGGGGGGGGGGGGGGTACAAATGCCGAGATGGTTTTAAGATTTGCCTTTCCTCTCGCGAGCCGGGCCGCGCAGGGTTTGCACCGGGGCGGCTGCTGGCGCTGGGAGCGGGGTCGCCTTTCTGCGCCGGGCGCTGCCTCAGGGCTTCGTGTCCCCCCCCCCCCCCCCCCCAGCCAAACTTGCCTTTTTGTTGGGAAGTTCCCCCCCGGATCCGAGCGGCCGCTCGGCTCAGAGAGCGCCCCCGGGCCGGGGCAGCCTGGCTGCGATCGCCCTGCGCCCCGGGCTCTGTCCCGGCGCGTTCCCACCGCTGGGGCGCAGGTAGGGCCCTCCGGGCTTGCGGGGAAAGCCGGTCACTTCCCTGCCCCCGCCGGGCCCGGCTTGCGGGGCTCCCCCGGGGGACCAGGGGCCGGGGAAGTTCGCCCAGGCGGAGCCTCGGGGCGCTGCGCTCGGCGGGGCTCTGCTGGGGGGGGGGGGATCCCCGCAACATTCCTAGCCCCGCAAAAAGCGCCCGCCGCTCGCTGGTCTATGGGGGGGGGGGTGCAATTGACGAGCCGATCCCAGCCCCGCGCCCAGTCTGCGGGGCCAAGAGGAGGCGGGTGTCGCTGTTCATTACAACGGTGGATTTTTTTTGCAAGGGGGGGGGGAGTTACCTTCCCTCTGCAGGTGGCAAGGCGCTGGCTGCATCCAGCAACGCGACTTCCCCTCCCCGCGGTGGCCAGCGGGACTCTGGGGACGTTTCCCGGGGGGGCTCTGTCTGGAAACGCAGCTCCGCACTGAGAGAATCCCCCCCCCCCCGCACTGTGCACTGGGGCGACTGAGAAATTCAGCTGCTGCTGGGGAGGGGGCGAAGCCGATTTAAAACAAGGCTTCGGGGCCGAGCGGGCCCTTGTGCGGGGGGGGGCCCGAGCTGCGCAGAGGGGTATTTCAATACCTCCAGAAGGAAGTTTAGCGAAGCGAAAATACCGTGGCCAGGGCCCGCACCCTTTCGAGCTCTATCGCCCACTCAGGTGGGGGGAGTCACGGCTCCAGGCCCCTCTCCGAGTTCATCTTTTTGGGAACGTTTTGGGTCTAATCTGCAGCCCCCCTGCTCCGTAGTCCCCAAACGCGGAGGAGGAAAGGGCGAGGGAATCCCTAGTCAGGCAGGCGACACCGACCCTGCACCCTTCCCAAGAATACGTTGGCCTTATTTCATGCTCTTTTCCAAATCATCTTCTGTGGCAACATTGGACATTTTTATAAGGAGGGTGCAACTCACCCCCTTCCCGTATCTGGGCTGTTTTTCTTTAAAAAAGGCCAGTTTGTACAGCTGGAGTCCTTACGTATTTTTAAACCCTTGTCAATTACATCTTAGAGTTGTTGGGATTTTTTTTAACATAAAGCCACTCAACTAGAAGGAAAACCACCGCTTTAGTTAAAAAAACCCACCCTACAATGACATTGCGATGTGATTGTTTTAAAGGACTTTTGCTTAAATAGGGAGCCAAGTAACTAGATGGGGTTGTGAGCAGCTGGGATAAAGCAGAAATGGGAGTCGCTTTTTAGGAAGGCACTTTTTCGGTTATATTTCCTTTCTTCGGCCATGCTGGCTGCAAATAATGTGAATCACATTTTTGAGGTTTGCCATGGACAGATCTTTCTAATTGGCTGTAATTTCTGTGGTTTTGGGCACTTCTGGAGAGCACAGTGTAGAAACTTTGCATATGTTTGCTCATTTGGTGGGAACAATGATTTTGGGGAGAGGGGGAGAAATGCAGTGTTGTCAGTGTTTGGGCATATCTCTGGTCCCTTTCTTAATCAACAGTAAGTAAGAAATGGAGCAGACTTTTATTGTTACTGGATAGGGAAAAATAATAAAAATTTGCTTTCTTTAATTTTGGGTTTGATATGAGATGAGGGAAATGATTACAGTGACAGTGAGCATTTGAGCTGTTGGCAAAACCTCTTCTGTCTGGGAGTTACTGGGGGAACCCGATTTTCCCAGTATTTTTTGTTGTGGTTGTTGTTGCTGTTGTTAAGAGGTGGTGGTTATCGATGGAGCCCTATTAGATCCTTTGCACTTCAAGAGCAATTACTAATACATGGCTGGCAGTTTTAGGGTTGGAAATAAGCAAGGAGCACCTACTATTTAATATGAAAACATCTCTATAAATATAAGGTATCAGGCATAGTATGTACATATCTATCATTATACAAACACATACGTACGTACGTGGGTCCTTGCATGTGTGTGATAGATACACACAATATATATCTTCTATATATATATAAATAAAATAAATATCGGTAGAGTGCGTGTAATACACATACTCAGCATGCTGAACCTAAATATACAGCATGCTGAATGTGACATTTTATTTAGCATTATTTATATAATATGCCATTTATGTGAATACAAACACTTTACTTAATCTTACATTTATATTATTCTATTATATACATTGTTAAGATGGGAATACACACAATACCTAATATACCTATTTAGTGATTTATAGATATTATATATAATATCTATACAAAGAACTGTTCTGCCCATGTATCTATGTGTGTGTGTATATTGTATGTGCATATGCATCATCGTTTGTGTGATATCAACACAATGCCTGGCCGTGTGTGCATGTATTAAATGGGTGACACGTGAATTTGTGTGTAGGTGAATCATGCACCTCTGTGCATGTGTGTTGCTGTGCGATACATGTTTAGGAGTTCTGCATATTTTTGCAACATGGTGCTATATTCCTTTACACACTAGCTAATAGTGGAGGTCCAATATTATATAACTGCGTAGAGAACAATGTATTTTTTGCACAAACAGGGTTGTTGATGCGGATTTTATTTATCAAGGCATCTCTCGTTTCACTCTGCCTCGGCCCACGGTGCTCTGGGGCATTATGGGAACAATTAAAAGACAGTTGTTACCAATAAAACAATCATTGTAACGTTGTTCCATAGGAACATTACACGGATTACAAACTAAAAATAAAATAAAATAAATTAAAGCAAAGAGGCTTAAAAAAACCCAAAGCCAAACTGACTGGGGTCACTTAATTAAAAAAAAAAAGTTAAGAGACAACTGCCAACTTCGTTACAATTTTACAATGTTTCGTTAATTGGGCAGGAAACCATTTTTGGGGGGAAGGTGGGAGAGTTAAGCTGTAATGTTGCTTCATAATTCCTCCCTCATCCTCCCGGCCAAAACCTGCGTTTTTGTAATATCACAGGCGCGGAAAGAATATTTTTAGCATCAGGTCCTATATATTTTAATAGACACATATGTGTGCGTGTATGCCTATATTTTTGTATAATTATCTAGCATTAGGGCCTATATTTTTAATGGCTAAATATCTACATCGCATTAGGGTCTGTCTGACTTTCTTCATACATATATTACTATTAAGATACTTGTAACTATTGATAATTATAGGCTCCGTGGCTAGATATTTTAGTGTTAGATCCATATCTATCTAGCCACGGAGCCTATAATTATTAATAGTTATAGCCGGTATCTTAATTGCTAGCGAAACAGCATGCGAATCCCTCTGTCTCTCTACCCCTTCCGTGCTGTCCGGGTATTTTTCACAAACTTTTCCAGCAAGGCCTGCCATTTCTGGGATAAGTTTTGGAGGGTTATTTTCTTGCGTCTGTTTGTTTTTTTAGTTGCTCTGTGTTCGTCCCGTCCTTGGGATCTTGCCAGCCCAGAGAGACCAGTTTCGTTTCTGTCTCAGGGAGGGAAAACCCAGCTTTCTTTTTCGGACTCACCCCTTGTTTGTGCCTAGTGAATTAAATCCAGCCTGGCAGATTCCCTGCTGCCCTTCTGCCTTTGCCTGGCTCGCTTCTGAACTAATTTCCCGGGTTTCAGTCCCTGCAATGGAGTATTTTTTTTCCCCTCTCCCTTTCCTGATCTAAAATCACCCCCAGTCTCACTTCAACCAGCGGTATCTTTCCGTAGGAAAGAGTCCCAAATACGGGACCCGCGAGCCTTGCAGAAGGGAAGTTCTGAGCAAGGTTATTGTTGTAGGCCCAGTCTAAGCACTCCCCTCTCCCCCTTGGCAAGCCCAATCCTGCTGCTGTGATCAACACAGGGCCTGATCCTCTGTTGGTGTAAATTGAGGCATGATAATAGCTTGCGCGGATGGCGAATCTGCCTGGGACGGAATTAGCCCGGGGCCCCGAGTTGGAACTAACGTGCTAGAAGTGGGGAAGATCTGGCCTGGACGAACTTGACAGAAGAGACTAGAGAGGGGCAGGATTCCACTTCAGAGCTTTTCAGGAACGGCCGGGCTGTTCTGTGGAGGGGGGGAGGCGAAATCATTCTCCAACTTTACCTTCCACGTCGCTTGTCTTTGGTGCCACTTGCTTTTGAAGGGGCATCCGCCCTGTGTTTCTTTATTGTCGGGCGAAGGAGAACTCTCGTCTGCTTACCACCTCCATTGCAGGGCCAGCTCTCCCGCGCGCCTGGCCCGATTCCATCCCTCCTAATCTTTATTATTGTTGTTATGTTTTGCAGACAGCCATCTCTGGGGTTTATTTTTGGGGAAGGTTTTTTTCACCCCAATCCCATTGCCGTTGCAAATATAAAATAAAATAGATGTCTGCGAGCTAGGAGGAGTTCGAGGCGCGGGTTTGAAATACTTAGAAAAAAGACAAAGGAGGAGAACCTAGAGGCTGCGTTTTTTTGGGTTTTAAGCCAACTCTATTTTGGTGGGGACTTTTGAGTCATTGAAAATATTTTGTTTTCTTACTGTTTGCAATTTTGATCACTGATTTAAACCAGGCAGGTTAATTGTATTTATTTTGGCCTTTACATGCTGGTTTGCAATTTTGTGTGCGTGTGTATTTGATATAATATATGTTGCCTTATATTTGAGCGGCTCTGCACCTTTTTATATAATAAGAATAATTAATAATCATTAATAATACCTAACTCTTATATAGGCCTTCTCGTCTGTACGTCTCAAAGCACTTTATACAGAAACTCACGTATATTATATAGATTATTTTTTTATATATACATATCACACGTGTGTATATATTACATATATACACAGACTTTTAAAATTTGATTTGTAATGTGTAATCAATATTATTTTTGTAAATTGATTGTGTATGCTATAAGATGTGTCTGTAATATACAAGATTATGTAATATATATGCATGCACATCTATATATGATACAGAAGCATATATTAAGTATTTGTGGTACTCTGTTCACATTGTATATGACATGTGGCCCTGTATGTCATGTGTATATATATAGTATGTTTATATAGTATCGTCACATCTACATTTGAACCACTTATACAATAGAACTTCAGAATTACGAACCCCAGCGATATTAACTGACTGGTCAACGCGTCTTATTTGGAACCGGAAGTACACAATGAGGCAGCAGCAGAAAAAAAAGAAAAAAACCAAATGTGGTACAGATGGTGTAAAATGTGAGCTACCAAAAAAAAGGGGGGGAATGTTAAAAAAAAAAAAAAGATGTGACAAGGTGAGGAAATGAGGAAACCGTTTCTGTGCTTGTTTGATTTAAAGGGAGATGGTGAAAAGCAGCATTTTTTTTTCTGCCCAGGAAAGTTTCAAAGCAGCACTAAGTCAGCTTGCAGGTGTGAGGGTTCTGAAAGCTGATACCCAGCTGCTCAGAACTGTAGTTCTTCTGTGCAATATGGGTTTGCATATAATAATGCACATGCAATATGCACATTTTCTGATCTTTACAGTGCGTGTCTATAATATCACATGGACAAAGTCTGTAGTGCATATCCTGAATATAGACATGTGTTACACATGTAATATGAGTTTGTTTATCGTAATGACACCCACCCCCGTAGACAGTACAGGGTTGTATATCAGGTGGGAATACATGCATGCTATATCCCTTGTGTCATACCCACGCAGAGATACTTCCTAATCTGTGCCCAGATGCGTGTTCCGTACTCATGGGGGACACCGAAAATCACTTTAAAGTGTCGCATTGGGGTGTGAAGTCCAGCACCCCTGTAGCTGAACCCCCAGACATTCTGTGTGTTCTCTGTGAGTTTGGCACTATCGTGAGATGTGTGCTTCTGTCATATTCATATATCCAGTCCCACACAGCCAACCTTCGAGGTATTATCTGGTATCTGGGTATGTGTCTAATACGTGTGCGTGTGTCCCAGAGCCGAGATATGCATGTCCTCTAGTAAAGCCGTCTCAGCGGGGGAATCAAGTGAGTCTGTAACCGAAAAAAACGTAAAAAACAACAAATAGTCCTGCAGCACCTTAGAGACTCACAAAACACGTAGATGGTGTCATGAGCTTTCTATTAGAGCAGTTATTTGTTACACTTTCCAAATCCCATTTCCTTAATACAGCTGCGTTCGTCCCCCACTCCAAATGCATTTTGAACTCTCTTTTCTAACAGGGAGAATTTGGGGCGGATTTTTATCCTAGCGTGACTTGGCGGCCTTCTAATAAAAGGGACAGAGTTGAGGCCTTTCTGACGCCCCGAAAAGCGAGTGGCGAATCACTGGGGAAGTGCATTTCTCTCTGTGCAGGCAGCTGGGCAGTAGGGTGGCTCTCTGGGCCATCAGTCCCTGCTCCTACCTCTGGCCACGTTTCCAAAGATATGTGCACGCACACGGGTCGATACTGTTTCCCAGCTGTGCAGATGGAAAATCGAGCTCTCTTGCTCCTTATCTTGGCCTGCTTTGGAGGAGCCTTCTGGCTCACCTTTTCCTTGCTCCGTTTTCCTTGACTGTTCCCCAGGTGGAGTCTGTAAATCCGCATGACCGGGTGTACTTATTTGTTGACTTGATTGGTGTTATCGCTGTGCTGACGAGCAGGCACGAGCACCAGTGGCCTTATTTATTTAGAAAATCATTGAAATATGGGGCCTGCTTTGGCCTAACCAACCAGAAAAACCTGCGAACAAAAACCCTCCGTGTAGTCTGAAAGCAGCTCCGTCGAACGTGCTACTCTTAGTTGTTTTGCCCCCACGGGCTGGACGCTTCCCTCCTGGTCTTCGGAGCAGACTTAGTTACCCACGGAACTGTCGGGGGGGGAGGTGGAATTCAAGCCAATAACTTAGTTCAGTCTTTTCGGGCTCTAGTTGAAGTCCATGGGAGTTGTGCCAGTGGTTTTTTCGAGAAAAATGCATTGGAAAGATTGCAGCAAAGAGCGGGTTTTTCAGCGTTTGGGGAAGGAGCTGGAGGGGGGGCGGGGAGGCGGTGTCTGATTGTTGAGGAAGTTAAGGTAAGGCAAGGGAAATGAAAGCATAAAAATATATGCCCACACAAAAAGAATGAAACAATGAGCTGAACAGGGGGAGTGAAATTAGCAAAGCCTATAAATAAACATTTATGCAGTGTTGAGACAGTATTCAGGTGAGTTTACAAACAATTCATTAAGATATTTATAAACTTTCACAGTTTGGGGCTATCAATAGAAACTTAATTACAAACTGTAAACAACTTTCCATTTTCCCTGGAAAGACAATCCCTGGCTTCCGAAAGGGGCCTGTTGCTCAGATTTGTTACTGAGCAATTTTTTTTTACAGTAGAAAATGGAAAAATGAAAGTTCAGTGTGATTAGTTTTTCCCCTTTGGCTTATTTTTTTAAGTAGAATCTTTCCTCAAAGTCTTTGTTGTTGTTAATTTTTGTATGTTAATATGCTCTGGGCACTGGGATATTGTTTCTTAATTTTGGAGGCAAACACACTCCACATTTGTTTTTTAAGGAGCAATGGCCCATCAAATGAGAAGTTAGCTAGCAAATGCAGATGTCATTTTTGGGTCTCTCTCCAAACTACAGACTCTGCAGCTAATCGACGTACAGTTATCGCGCTCTCTGCATATTTCCAAGGCGAAACGGCCAGGTGTGAATATCTGCAGTACACACTCACTTTCAGCAAAACAATATCTATGTATATGTGATCCCTATACACTATAGATCCATAGCTGTCCAGAGAGCTGTATTCCCTTTGTACTAGCGGAAGGGTCTTGTCCTGTGCATTTATGTGATCTACAAATGCCAGGCAGGAATCCGTGGTGAAAGTACAGATTTGAGGATGATGGGTACGCTTGGATTATTGACTCACATGAGTTTCGTCCAACGGCCGTGTCCAGGAACTTTTGTGAAAGGCAAAGGACGGCTTTATCGCAGAGTGAGGACGAGGATTTTCAGCACAGCTGCTGGCCAAATCTTGCAGCAGTTACCGAACTGAAAGCACGTTTGCGTGGACCAGAATTAAACCCAAATAGCTGTAGGATTTTGAGGTGTGAGAGCACTCCAGGCATAAAGATGGGATTTTGCCATGAAATTTTGATTATATAAACACACTGTGTGTGTGTGCGTGCGTGCGTGTGTGCGTGTGCGTGTGTGCCCACACACACACATGGCACCACTTTTATATAAAGTGAAATAGAAGCAAATACATGCTCAAACTTAACAATAATATTTTTATATGGTTTATTTCTATAAAAATTGATCTGTATAATTTTTGTGTATATGTATGTGTGTGTGTGTGTGTGTGTGTCTATAGACCACACGTACATATCTGTATATTATATGTGCATTATAAAATATATACTCAGTGTGTAGGTACTTTCGTTTGTGTGTGTGTGTGTGTGTGTGTGTGTATATACACACATACAGAGTACTTTTTTTCTGACGTTACTGCTGGGTACGCAGTACTGGCACCTCCAGTTAGAGCTAATCTGGAAAGAACGGAGCGTACCGGAACCTCTGTATGCAAATGTCCAATCCTGGCTTTTTTTTGTTTTTGTTTTTTCCTCAACAACTTTTCGCCTGGAGTACTGGCACCTTTTTTTTTATTTTAATTTTTTTACAAAAAAAGCACTGTGTGTGTGTGGTGTGTGTGTGTATATATAGATATTTGTGTCCTATTGTGTTTGTATACTTAATTGTGTCTGTATATTATGCGTATGTATATTTTATATGTACATAAAGAACACACATGGTATACAGATATAAATATAATTTATAATATATGTATCTATTTACGTATGCATATTGCACATTTATATCTATATGGCTGTTTTGTGTGTGCATTTTTACATACATACATGTATGCAGTATCTGTGTATAAAGTGCACAGATAGCACACAGCTGTAGATATAATTATGTACACTCATAATATGCATCCGTTCACCTATGTGTATGGCATGGCAGTGTGTAAATAGGTGTTGAAAGGGAAATGTTTTTGACTTCCACTGTAGCCTTCCCTTCCACAGATGCTGCAACACCCTGTGTGCTGAGACTCAGATTTACAAACTAGTGTGATGACTCCATGGCCATTACCCCGTATAGACGTGCGTGTGTGTGTGCATGTGCATCTGTGTGTAATCTGCACACTGAAACCTTGTTTATTTGAGCTTTGATTCTCCAAATAACTCCTTCATCCAGAATGAGGTCATGTTCTCCTGTGGACGCTAACAGCGTCAGAAAGCCCCCAACTTATCCAAGGCTCTGCTTATCCCCGTTCAATTCCTGGCCCCTTGCGTGGTTCGGGGAAGCGGGGATGTGGCACACGGTGCCTGCCGGCTGCTCGCTTAGGTGGCTGGGCTTCATTTCCCATTTCTGGATTTCAGGCCGCTCCGTTGGCCTTTCCCTTCCCAAACTGTGTTTCCAAATCGCAGAGCGGAGCAAAATCCCCTGTGAACCAAAGATTAGCAGAGCCTGGGGCTGGCATCTCAGCCAGTGTTTGTCGGCATAGCTCCCCCAACGCCTAGAGAGAGCGAGGCCGATTTTCACCAGCCGAGAATCCGGCTCCAGGTCCCACATGTGGCTCCCCTCTGCTTTGCCCAGTGAAAACGTTCCCAATCCGAGGGGCCGAGAAGAGCTGCACTTCACTCCGTCGCTGTCATCCGGACGTGGCTAGGAGGTGTCTGTAAACACGGCGGGAAGGGGTAAAACCAGCCCGTGTCAGAGTTTCCCCTGCTTTGGATTAGCAGAAAGGGCTGGAAGTCCTTAATTACTCTGCAGCTTGCTTTTACCGTTGTCCATTATGAACTCCTTTCCTGAAACTGACACGGGAGCCCTTTTTTCCATCTGATCTGGCAACTCCGCCTCGTTCCCTTCTTCCTACGCAAGTGATCTCACTTGGACTTCATTTCTAGAACCAGTGCTCAAACTTTCCTTGCTGCCTTCAGCAGAGGATATAGCATTCCCCCTCCAGCCTTCTCCCCCACCCCCGCTGTAAGGCCTCTGTCCCATGTCCCCACCAAAAATATCGGCCTTTCTCTTTGGTTCTTCACCGTCAGCTCAGCGGAAGCGGGGCATTCCTTGTGGCTCGGCGAGAGCCTGCCCCAGTGAAAAACGCTGTCGCTATTTTGGGGGCCTGTATGTGGGTCTGGGATCAGAAGCTTTTCTCGTTTAAATCTCACTTATTTATATAACTTGCTTCTTTTAACTTGGGGCGCTTTTGTTGTGTGGAGTTTTTAAAACACTGTAAATTATTGACAAGGCCTGGAATTGTAAAGGGGATAGAAAACAGAGAAGGGGGGGCTGGGGAAAATGGGAGTCTGAATAATTGATGGGGAGCAAAAAGCTTTCTTGGAAAACGCTGGATGCTAACTCAGTCCCTCCTGGAAAAGAGGGGGATTTTGTCTGGCTTTTAGAAGCCCCCCCTTGCCACCACACCCCCAGTTTTGCGCGTGGTTTCCCTGCACAGTGCATGGAACGGAAGGAATGCGGCAAGAGTAAAGCGAGGAAGGAATTTAAATGTCTAATCTGCACCCCGGGGCGGCCGCGGGCGGAAAGTTGCTCGGTGACACAGAATGACTTTGCTCCCGCTGCCCCAAAAGCAGATTGCGGCTTTGGGGCCTGGCGCGTGTGTGCGAAGCTGCCGGCGGCCTGGGAGAGCAGGTGGGAGGCCGGGGCCCGGTGCGGTGCCTCTCAGCCCCTGCCAGTGGCACACAGCAGTTCAGAGTCTGGAGGGCTGCTCCTACCTTGGGCTGGTCTCTGGTGGAGGGGTTAGGGTGGGGGTGCTGGGCGATTCCACGTGTGGTCGGAGTGCCCAGGGCGCCGACTCGCAGCGGAATCGAGTGCGCTCGAGGGCAGAGGTGGCGAGGCCAGGGCCGCCAGCCCGTTGGCCACAGAGCTTTTGTTTTTCAATCTGGACCCAGGGCCCGATTGACCGCGAGCACTGGCTGTTGGGCTGGGGCGTGGGGCAGAGGGGAGCTAGCGCCCACGGGAGCAATGAGAGTCAGAGACTGTGGTGAGGGCAGAGGCTCAGATCCTAAATGGACTGGAATACAGCTGGCTTGCGGCTCAAGCCCCCTTTGGGTGGGCGTAAAAGCCAGGGAACCGCCTTCCCCCGTGTGACCCCCGAAATGCTCAGCGGTTACACAGTTACGTAATGACGTGCGTTTTAACATCCCTCGCGCGCCCCGCAGACGTGGCTGGCGTTTCGGGTGCCAGTGAATGTAGCGGCCTGGTCAAGGGGACAGGCACACGCAGTCCGGTTGGGTGTGGGTGGGCATATACACCTCTGCAGAACCAGTCCTCGGCAGCCTCGACTTGCTTTCTCCGGGCACGTACAGACTAGATCCTTCCGCTGACGTGTAAGCCCCCCGGAGACTCTCTCAATGCCACCCTTGTCTTACCCTTTGCATCAGTCGGTCTCCAGTCGCTTCCCAAGGGGCGTCAGTATCGTAATGTATCCCCATTTTACAGCGGGGGAAACCGAGGCACGGGGCGGCCTGGTTAGCACAAGTTCCCCCAGCAGGCCAGTGGCAAAGCTGGCCTAAAGGCCAGTGTCCTGCATCCACCCAGGCCGTGCGGTATCTGTCAGAAAGTGCGGCTCATTGTCTTACTGCTCCCGCGGGGATGCCCTGAACTCTGGGCGTGAATTTGATTTCTGGCTCTTCTCTCTGCTCTCTCTGTAACCCTCCCGCCCGCGCAGTCTCGGCAGCACCTTGTGCTGCTTGGGTTTCGTTCCGTGCCATGGGCCTTCCCCAGCGGCCCATCTCCGTGGCATCTGGGCTGCCCCCAAGCACCAGGGCAGGCAGAGAGGCGGGTGCTCTGGGCAGAGGGTGGATTTTGAGCTCACGTCTCGTTCCCGCCGGGAGGTGAATACCTTCCCGCTTCGCACACGCTCACTGCCAAGCCCACTGCTAGCGGGCGGTTACATTGGAGTGGCCGGTGCCGCACGGCCCTTGGATCGCGGAGTCCCCCTGTAATTAGCCCTCTGACAAGCGGCACCGGCGGGGGCTGGTCTCAGGGAGGCTGCCAGTAACTGCAGCTCCTCGGTACCAGGCTTTTGCCAGCGTCTTTTGTTCTTGGGGGGCGGGGGGTAAGGACAACACAGGAGCAAGGGCGACGCAGCCTGATGGGCCACGAAAACCCGTAAGAGGATCCCTCGGCCCTTGCCCTGGACAAGCGGGCAGCCGGGCGGGGGGGGCGGCGAAACCGGCGGGGTTGGCTGCTCGGCCCTTACCCCAGACAAGCGGGCAGCCGGGCGCGGGGGGGGGGCGGCGAAACCGGCGGGGTTGGCTGCTCGGCCCTTACCCCAGACAAGCGGGCAGCCGGGCGCGGGGGGGGGCGGCGAAACCGGCGGGGTTGGCTGCTCGGCCCTTACCCCGGACAAGCGGGCAGCCGGGTGCGGGGCGGTGAAGCCAGTGGAGTTGGCCTGGCCAAGGGCGGCCAGCGAGTGGGGCTGGCCAGCGAGTGGGGCTGGCCGCGCTCTGTAACCCGGCGGCAGGGAGCCCAGTGAAGCTGTAGGACGATGCTGGCAAAGAGCAAGTGGGAGTAAAATGAGGCTGGGAATAGGGAGGCGGGCGGCACCAGAGCAGCCCCCCCCGGAGGAGCAAAGGGCCCCTCGGTGTGGGTCTGGGGGGGAGGGCCTGTGAGGGCAGGGGCTGGGTGCACTGATGGGGGGGCTGCCCTGCCTGTGCTCCTCGCCGTTTCCCAGAGCCTTGGCCTCCGGGCAGCGAGCTTCTCGGCACAGAGATCTGCGCCCGGGGCCGAGCCTTCTGCAAAGAGCTCCGGCCAGAGGAGCGTTCGCCAAACCGTGCCCTGGGTGGGGCCGCGGTCGAGGACTGAGCTGTGGGCCGCAAGCCCCTGCTCTTCGCTCGTCTCCCGTCAGCGTCTCCAGCCAGGCCGTGATAGCGCGGGAAGCCGCGCAGCCTGCCCGGCGGTGGGGGCCAGCCCCTCGCTGCGGCCCAGTCCGAGTAGGTGAGCCCGGGATGCGCTGCAGGGTCAGCTGCCGCCACCCTTCCAAAAGGAGAGAACAGGCCTGATCTTCTCTCCGGCTGGTTCTTTCTGGACCGGCTGCCCTCAGACGCGCCAGTTTTCCAGCCCAAAATGGACCCGCACGGACAGCGGAGCCTCTTGCGCCCTGCTGCCACTTTCAAAAGAAAAAACCAAGCGCAGTGCGTGTGGAAAAGCAGGACCCGTCCCCGTTGGTTCCAAGGCCACGTCCAGGCGACACAGTTCTATCGGAAAAGGACACGCACGTGGCCAACCGCAATGTGCCTATCTTTTCCCGCTTTTCTTCCGGAAGAGGCTTTTCCGACAATCGGCCCGTCTGCACGGGGCCAAATGTCGGGAAAAAAGCCTCTTTCGGCACGTCCCTTCTTCCTCGTCGAACTAGGTTTACAGGGATGCCGGAAAAGCGCGGCTGCTTTTCCAAAATTTTTTCGGAAAAGCAGACGCGTTCCTTGGACGCGGGTATCCTGGAAAAACTCTGCAGTCTAGACCAGTGTTTCTCAACCTTTTTTTATAAAGTACCCCTTTAAAAAAAAAGGATCCTCTTTTAAAAAAATATTCGAAGTCCCCCCAGTACCTACAGTTTTCAGACACACACATTTTTTTTCTACCATTGCAACACATTTGTTGAAACAACTTAATTGTAGCCGGGCGGGCAATGGCATTTTTGGCTGTAAAAAGTACAAAAATAACAAAGAGCTGTAAAACTTAAAACAAAAATTCAGTTTTCTCCCAATTTCAGGTGGGCTGACGTCCCGCCCCCAGACTTCTCTCAAGTCCCCCTAAGGGTACTCGTACCACTGGTTGAGAAACACTGATCTAGACGTACCCCAAGTGATGTTTTGCTGGCAGGTTTCTTTTCCTTTTATTCAAATCTGCTTCGAAACGGTCAACCGTTTGGAACTTAAAAAAGAAAATCGATGACTGAAGAAGTCTAAAAATGCCCTTTTTGCCTGGAGCGAAAGGTTTTGATGTTGGCGCGAGCAAAACGTTTCGTTCTAGCCAAAGCAAATGGGTTTTTTTTTGGCTTTTTTGATGAACTCCAAAATTTGGAAACAATCAATTGGGGGCCTGAGTTTCCCTCCTGGTTTCCCAGCCTTGCTGGCGAACCGAAACAGCCAGGCTCTGCCCAGCACCGCTGCCCCCCCAGCCCTGGGGAGCGGCAGCAATTTTCGAGACAAGCCGAGCGTGCGTGTGGATTTCAGCGCACTTTGAAACGTCGCTGCTTGACTGAGCCGTCACTGTGGTCTCTCCTGGCCATGGCTCGGGGCCGTCTGCTCACGTCGCCAGCTGGGGCAGCGCGGGGCCGGGGTGCACTGGGTCTCTCGGCGCCGAGCCATGGATCACGGGCGTTGTTACGGGGTCGAGTGGCTGAGGCCTGGCTCTTTCCCTCGTGCTGTGGCACCAGGGGCTTCTTCTGCCAGCGGTGCCCGGGTCTGCCCTGGCTCCATCGCCGTTCCACGGGCAAGCCCATGCCTGGGAAGTGGGCCGTGGGGGGGGAGATTGGCAGCAGGAGGTGTGGGGCATCTCTGTGGGGCAGCGTGGCCTGGGGCTTGCTCCGTGGGGTCTGGCGGGATGGGCGGGTGGATGGGACGGGAGGGGAGCAGTCCATTGTGGTGGGGCGGCCGGTGGGAAAGACCCAGCTCAGAACTTAGCCCCTTCCCCTCTTACTGGACTTTCTCCAGGCTGGGCTCTGCCGGGTGGGGCTGTGTGTCTGATATCCCGGCCTCAGTCGGGGGCCTTCAAATGAGTGTCCCCCCCCGTGCGGAGGCGTGGCCTTTCGTTAGGTAGGGTGGGGGGACTCTCCTGAGGGGAACAGCATGTTCAGTGGTTAGTACAGGAGGAGCTGGGGGTCAGGACTCTCCCCAGCTCTGGGGGGAGAATGGTGGCTGATGCTCAGAGCAGAAGGGAGCAGGGACGAAGGAGCAGGATCCTGGGGTTCTGTCTGGCAGGGCAGTGTGGTGTAGCAGTTAGAGCTGGCGCCACGCCTCCTGGGTCACATCCCTGCCTGTGCTGCTGAACCGTTTCCATTCTGGGGACAGTGATGGGGAGCGGGCGCTGGGTCTGTGCAGCGCCTGGCACCAGGGGGCCCTGGCCCCAGCTGAACCAGCAGCACCCGGGTGGTGCCAGGACTGAGTGTAGGGAGCTGGGGGCCATAGGGCGTCGAGAGGTGGCAGGGAGGGCAGAGACAGCTGGGGCGCATGTGCCCCTCCTGGGTGTTTCAGGGGCATCAAATCCAGCCTGGTTCGGGATCCCTCCAGCCAGATGGCTGCAGATAACCCTTCACAGCTTTGTTGGCATTGGAATTATCGGGGGGGGGGTGCCCTTCAAATCCCTTGTCGCCACCTGTCAATTAGCACCGCTCCATCAGCTGGTGAGCGGCGCATTAGGCTGGTCTGAAAAGCGTCACCGGCCGCTAGTCTGTGTGAGTCCAAGGTGGGGCGGGGGGGGGGGGGGGTCAGAGGAGAGGGGGTGGTGCCCAGGGCTCCGCTGGAGCTGTCAGTGCGGGTGGGTTGGCTGGGGGCGAAGGTGCCAAGCTTGGGCACGTAGGGCATGTGGCGTCTGTGCATGGAAACGTAGGGCTGGGGGAGGGGTCATCCAGAGAGGGCGAGATTCCTCCTCCCCCGTACCTCAAAAAACCTCTCGTGGCGCAGCCCTCCCCCCGATGGGCTGGGGTAGGACTCGCGGCAGTGCCGAGGAAGGGGACGAGCTGCGCTTTGGCTGGGGCGGCAGCCGCCGTCCGTACCCCGCTGCGTGTGGGCGCTGGGGGCCAGGCTGCCGTTCTGGCGCGAGCCTGGCGCTGACATGCCCACGCCTCCCCCTGCAGGGAGCTGACCCGTCAGCCGGCTGGGAAGCCCCCCGCTCACCCCGCTGGCAGAAGCCCCAGCAGCATCCTGGCCAAAAGGGCCGTTCCCCAGGTAGCGTGTTTTATTACGTGTATTACGGTAGCGCTCAGGGCCCTGTGGTGCTAGGTGCTGTACATTATTAGGTGTATTATGGTCGTGCTCAGGACCTCGTGACGCCAGGTGCTGTACATTATTAGGTGTATTACGGTAGTGCTCAGGGCCCTGTGGTGCTAGGTGCTGTACATTATTAGGTGTATTACTGTAATGCCCAGGGCACTATGTATGGTACATTATTGGGTGTATTACGGTAGTGCTCAGAGCCCCGTGGCGCTAGGCGCTGTACGTTATTAGGTGTATTGTGGTAGTGCCTATGGCCCTGGGCAACCTGAGGGCAGCAGGCTCAGCAGCCTGGCCGGTGTTGGGGGCTGGTTGATGAAGGTGGGAGGAGGGCTTGTCAGGACAAGGGGTTTCCAGGAGCCCCCCAGCGCAAGGGTCCCGGGGGGCGCTGGAGGCTGGCGGTGCAGGCGTTGGCAGGCCGAGTGCAGACACTGGGTTACATTCACCCGTCGCTTACCTGGGGGCCCAGGCTCCCCGCTCGGGGGGCGGGCAAGGCCCGGCGGGTTTGAATGGGGCGGTGGGTCGCCAGCGAGTTCCTGAGAGGCCCTCGGTTTCCCCAGCTGGTACTGGGGGGTGGATGTGGGGAACTGAACTTTCCCTGCCCCCGTTGCGGCGGGCCCGGCCCCGCCTGCCCGAGTCTCGCTCTTTAGCGCCCCCGCAGGCGCTTTGCCCCCCGACCGCCGGGCTGGTGCGTGGCGGGGACGGAGCTGCGTCCGCCTGCCCATCCGCGCCAGCCCGCCTGCCCCAGCGCCGGTGCCGTCCCGGCCAGCCCGGCGGCCATCTTCATTCTCCTGCCCACTCCCTCCCTGTCTCCCTCCTCGCCCCTTTTCTTCCCCGCTGTCGCCTTCGTTTGCTCCCCCCCGGGGCCGCGTGCCGAGGAGCCATGGGGCCCAGCCACCCCCTGGGCGCCCGTCTCCCTCGCCCCCTTGGCAGGGGCCCACGCGCTTGCTTGGGAAGCCGCCTCCTTTTCTTGCTCTCGCTGTCCCACTGCCGACCCTCTTTTGGCTGCCAGCGAATCCCCCCCCCCACCTGCCGTTGGGTTTTTGGCTCTGGCTGGGGCTGAGTCTGTGCCGAGCCAATCCCTGACCCCACGGGGGCAGCCACTTTGCAGCAAACTTTGTTCTCGCCCGTGGGGGGGGCGTTGGCAGGCGGAGGGCGGGGGATTGGCGCACTGGCTGCTCTGGGTTTGCCAATGGCGGGGGGGGCTGGCAGTCGAGGGCAGGGTGCTGGGGGGCTGCGGGGCCGGGGGGAGGACCGGGAGCCCCTTGTGCTCTCTCCTGCCTGCAGCCGGGGCTCTGGCTGGCTGCCGGGCGGCTACAGCTGCGGGCTCGGCAGCACGGCTACGCCTAAGTGCTGCAGTGCGAAGCAGCAATGCGGGCCGCGGCAGCCAATCAGGAGGCAGGCTCGGCCGGGCCGGCCCGCGCCCCGACGGGGTGCCGGTGGCTGCGCCGCTGAGCGACGGGCACAAAGGAGCCCGCAGGGGCAGGGATCTCGGCCGGGGCGGCCCGGGCTGAGGGGCTCTGCGCCGGGCTCCGCCGGGGCAGGGCCGGCCCTCTGAGCTGGCAAGGACAGCCAAGCCGAGCTCGCGCCGCATGGCCGCAGCCCGCTTGGCCCCCCTTGTCTGCCCCGTGATGCTAGGAGGGAAACCGAGGCACGGAGCGAGGCAGCGACTCAGCCAGGGGCACCCCTGGGAGGCCTGACTTCCCCGGCTGTTTCCCTGCTCCGGGCCCGGGGCCTGCGAGGGCCTTGCTTTCCCTGGTCTGGCTCCAGCGGAGGGGCCAGTGCTCTCTGCATCGCCCCTACCTGGGGCGCGTGGGCGGGAGAGGCAGCCAGCCAGGCCCCGAGCGTTATCTTTGCTGGAGCGCCCGCCGCTGACCACAGGGCAGAGCTGACCGCTCCTGACTGAGCTGCGGCCTGCTCCTCGTGCCCTGCTGCCGGCTCGTCGTGCCAGCGCACGCGCCGGTGCACACGTTTGGCGCACGCGGGCGGGGGGGCTCTTGGACACCGGAGCGCATGGGCCAGGCATGCACTTCCAGGCTTCCACACGCGGGTACACGCCAACACGCATGGGCTTTGTGTGCACGCACGCAGACCAAGCCGTGCACCTGCTCGGGGGGGGCCCTCGCACGCGCTAGTGTGTGCTTACACGTGCACTAGTCCTTTGCTTTCCTCTTGCTCCTCCCAGGGACAGAGGCAGCATTAACCTGCTCTGGGGCTAGGGGAAGGCAGGTTCAGCGCAGGGGTGTGGTGTGCCTGAGGTCACAGTGCGGGGCTCTGAGCCTGGCGCGTTCCCAGCCTGGGCAGGCGGGGAGGCTCCTTTGGGAGCGCCGGGGCCCCGTTGTTCCCCTCCCCAAGGGGCAGCAGGCTCGGGAGGGAGACCAGTGCAGAGCCCCCCAGCCTGCCCCCCGCTTCCCGTGGCGTGTGGGAGCTTAGTGGCCGGACGCCCGCCGCTCCTTTGACGTGGCGCCTCCGTGCGCAGGGCCCCGGGGATTTGCCGCCCTCTAATGAGTCCTGAGCGCTGCTTTGTGCCGAGCAAAGTGGACATGAATCCGAAGCAGTAATCCGATTAGGGACAGTTCACACGGCCCCTTGTTCTCCACAGGCCGCCACAGAACTGGCCCCCCACCCCCGTGCTCCGGCCTGGCAAGCCGCAGCCAGGGCCAAGGCCCGGCTGACACCCCGCAGGACAGAGCGGCTGGCCCCCTGGGCTCCCCCAAGGCAGCAGTGCCCTAGGCACGCCCTGGGCGGGTGGGCAGAGGTCCTGCAAAGAGAGGCCAAGGAGGTAGTGCGGTCAAGTGGTTAGCGCAGGGAGGAGGATGCGGGCTCTGCGCAGGGCCTGGGGTCTAGTGGCTTAGGGCAGGAGGCCGGAACTCAGGTCTCAGCAGTGGGAAGGGAACCTAGTGGTTACAGCTGGTGTGGGAGAGCCCAGCTGGAACTCTGGGCTCTGAGCATGTATCTGAAAGGGGCGCCAGGGGAGTGTCCCGGCTCGGCAGGGTGAGGTCGCCGCCGGGCGGGGAAGGAGAGTGCCTGATGCCGCAGCTAGGAGGCCCAGTGGTTAGAGCTCTCCCCTTGGCCTCTGGTGACTTAGGGTTGAGTTGCAGGCTTCTGGAGCCTCAGATGCCCAGAGACAGGTAGGAGCTGACCTGCCGTTGTCATTCCGTGCCTCGGTTTCCCTGCCGTGCCTGGGAGGTTAAAGTCACCTTGGGGACGGGGCCAGAGCAGGGCCCGAACTAGACTGGGCTGTCCCAAAGCCTGCTGGGGAGCCAGAGAGAAGCGCTCTGCCGCAGCTGCATTTTCCCCGCGGGCGGGGCCCTCGGAATCGAGGCACCTTCTTCGGGCCTTTCTGTTGGGTCTCGCTGTCCCCCTCCGCTGCCTGAACCCCAGCCTGGCTTTTCTGTTCGGCCTGCAACCCCGTGTGCCCGGCCTCCTGGCGAGCCCGGCTGTTGGCAAGGGGAAAACGTTGGTAACTGGGGCAAACGGCTGCGGTTGCCCCTCCCCAGAGCTGGTTGCATTTCGGTGACTAGAAATGTGTCTGGATGAGAGAGAGGCCTAGTGGGTAGAGCACTGCGCAGGCAGTCAGAAGGCCCGTGTTCAATTCTCTGCTCTGCTGCTGGGGGACCTTGGCCGTGACCCCTACCCACCCGATGCCTCAGTTTCCCCCTCTGCGAAACAGGGCGGGGGTGCCTTTGGGAAGCTGTGGCGGAGCGCTGCCTTTCTGGGCGTGGGCCGAAACCCACCTCCCGCGCCGCTGGCCTGGTAGCCAGCCCTGCGAGCCGTGATTCACGCCGGCCTCTCTCCCTCTGCTTTGCTTCAGCGTCCACGTCTCCTTGTGGTTTCCTACTCCCCGTACCTCCCAGGCGCTGGGCGGTTTAACATTTCGTCTCCCGCCGACCCTGCAGTTTTCACGGGGGGGCTGGTTGGTTTGCGCGGCCGGAGGTTTGGAGGGGGACCAGGTATTGTACGAGTTGGAGGCCCCTTTGCGATCCGGCTGGCTTGTAAATCGCCCAGCTCACCTGGCTGACACATGCCTCGCTGCCGGGAGGGGGCCGGGGCTGGGGGCCTGGCTGTGGGTTGGGGCTGTTGTGCCTGGCCTGCGGCGGAGTGCGAATGGGAAGGAAGGGCCCCAGCTGCGGAGCTGGGAGCTGCCTGCTTTCCCTCGGCTTTGTCCTGCCTTGGCTCCGAGCTGGGCTGGAGTGAAGGGAGGGGCTGAGAGCAACAGGCCGGGGCGCTGGGACTCCCGGGTCCTCGGCCCAGCTCTGGGAGGGCAGTGGGCAGCAGTGGTTAGATCAGAGGGCCAGGCCTCCTGGGCTGCCTTTGGGGAGGGTCTAGCTCGGACTTTCTCATGTGACGGGCTTTTGTGGGCCCAGCGATGCCAGGAGGCAGGAGCTGGCTGGGCCCCCCCGTCCCACCGTCTGGCTGTTGGGAGGGGGAGCCGGAGATCAGGGCCAGGGGGACAGGCTGGGATTCTGGGGGCTGACTGAGGGGACCGGGCCAGGCTGGGGATGAGCAGACCGAGGGGCTGGGGTGCAGGCCGTGGGGATGAGGGCTCAGCGGGGGCAGGGCGGGGTGGCCGTCCAGGCAGCTGCTTTTGTAAATACGAGACCCCGGAGCAAAAGCTCTTGAGAGCCGCTCGGCTAGTGGCCTGCTGCCCGGACTGCAGGGGCGGGGAGGGGGGAAGCTGAGAGCCAGGACTCCTGGGTTCTCTTTCTGGCTCTGTCCTTGACAGGCCCCTGCCTCAGTTTCCCCTGCTGCCATAGCGGGCAATGGTGTTTTCAGGCCGTTGGGGGTGGGTGCTGAGCCCCCCAGGAGCCCAGAACTGCTGGTGTGGGAGGGGGTCAGTAGCCAATCGGGCACTGCCCGCACGGCGGCCAGCCCAGCACCCGCCCCCCTGAGGCTTGGCCCCCCTCCGTGCCGGAGGGAAGTCCTGGAACGTCCAGGGTTCTCTTGCCATGCCTGGCCCCTGATTGCCAGGCCTTGTGCCGCGAGGGCTGGGTCTGCTAACGAGCTCGCTCGCTCCTCTGGCTTAACGAGCGCCGAGGTTCCCCAGCCACTTAACCAGCCCTCTCGGTGATGGGCAGGGACACGCAGGACTGGCGAGCAGCATGTGGTCACAGTAGCCCGAGGGCGAGGGGGGAGGGGCTGGCTCTAGTCCCACTTGATGGGCTGCATGGGGGAGGGGCAGCTCTCTCCTGCCTCAGTTTCCCCGTTGTAAAACATGGATTCCCCGACCTGCCTCCCCACGAGTGTCAAGTACCCCCGGCCCTAGTGCCCAGTGCCTCCCAGTAGGGTCTGCTGTGGTGCTCGCCAGCACCCGGGCCCACGGAGCTACGGAGGCCCTTCCGTCTCGGTACGCCTGGCTCTGCGCGCGGCTGCCTCCAGCCAGGCCTGGCTGAGCCGCAGGGGCCAAGGGCAGGGCAGGCGGAGCGGTGGCTGGCTCGCCCGCTCCGGCAGTCGTCAGTGCCGGCCTGCCTGGGCGCATCCCTTCCCACCTCCGGCTAGGGCGCCGCGTCCCAGGTCACGGTGCCCCGGAGTCTGATGCCCCAGCCTCGCCCGCCACTGGCCTGCTCCTCTGCGGGGGACTGATGCCAGGCACCTGCCTTCTGCGCCTCTCCCAGCTCCACGGGGCTGCCCTGCCCGCCTCCCGGCCTGGCAACGCGCGGCACCGGCCTGGCAGCCGGCAGAGCCGCTTAGCCGGGCGGGGGCTGCTGCTCCCATGCTCCGGGGGCCCGGGGCCGGGCCGGGATGGGGGCTGCCGGCTTGCTCCTCTCGGTGGCCCGGCTGCGGGGCCAGCCTGGCTGCTGGGTTCAGCGCGGCTTATGAGCTCCGCCGGTCTCCTCCCGCTCCTTGCAGCACTTCAGTGCGGGGGCCGGACCGCTCTCCCCCTTCCTCACATGGGGAAACTGAGGCCCAGGGCAGTGACTTGCACGTGGCCACGCCCCAAATGGCCTCCCGCCCGCCTCTCTGAAGGGGGGAAGCAAGATTTGGGGCCCGCTGACTCCCAGCCCTGTGGCCTCACGGAGGTGGGTCTGGACGTGCTGCTAAGCCACCTTATGCACGGGGAAGCTTTCATGGGTCAGTCCCTGGGGGGCAAGTCCCCCCCCCAGCTCTCCTGGCATAGGCCCTGTTTTATGCCCCCCCCCCCCCCGGGAGCAATTCAGAGCAGCTGGATTTGCATATGCAAAGCAGGGCCCCCCTCTGCGAGCGCCCTATTGCGGGGGGCGCCTGAGTGAGGACCCAGGGTGCCGCCCAGCTGGGGTCTCCAGCGCCCCGCACCTGGACAGAGCTTTACTGAGCCCCTGGCCCCGCCCGGCGCGCTGGGGCTGCTTTGCCGCTGCGCCGGCCGGCCTGGTGCGGCGTCAGCCTTCCCCTTCGGTGCAGCCAGACGAGCCGGCCGGCCCGGTGCCAGGCGCCCGCCCCCCGGACACCCCAGCCGCCTCTGCTCCCGGGAGCCAGGAGCCGTGGCACGAGGGGCTGGCGCCTCGCTGGGGGGGCGGCCGCCATGATTCGCCTCCCTCCCTGCCTGGGGAGGGGTGGAGAGGGAGGCCCCCGTGCGGCTCCGTGTCAGTTTCCATGTTGTAATAACCCGGACGAAAGCCAGGCCCTGGCAGCCGGGGCTTGGGGATCGCTCGCCTGGCTTTTTCCGAGACGCTCCCCCAGCGGCCTTCCCGCGCTTGCGAGCACGGGTCGGAGCGTGTGGAGCGGAGCCGCCCGCGGCGAGCTGGAAAAGCCATTTGCCTGGGGTTTCCGAAATGGCCGGGCTCCGCCGCCCGCCTACCGAGCTCCCCCCTTCCCAGGCGGCCCCCTGCTCTGCGTGTGCTGGGCTGCTTTGGCACCGCTGTCCCGGCCTGCGGCTCGGGCTCTGGCTTCCTTTCCCGTCCGTTGCTTTGATGGGGCTGGAGGGTGGTTTGGTTTTTTAAAGTTACTCTGCAAAATTGGAGGTGCTGGGTTTTATCTTTGCTTTGGTTTTCGAACGCACCTTCTGCGAGCGAGATGCCCAGCGCCAGCTAGCGCCAGGCCCAGCGTCTCTCTCGGGACTCCGCCCCCTCCGCCCGCGCCCCCCACCCTGAGCCGCAAGCCCCCGGCTGCCCCAGCCCCGCATCTGGCCTGAGCAGGGACAGAGATCATGTCGGAAATCGCGTGAGGGTTTCTGTGTTGCACCCAAAGCGTCTGGGGCGGTTGGGACCCCACTCGGGGACGCGTTAACCAGGCCCGGTTCCTGTGCCAGAGCTGGTGGCAAATCTCAGGCTTCGAGCGGGGCACCGAGATGCCAGGGGTGCGGGCGAGTGGGGGAAGTTGGGGAAGCTGGCACCCAAGAGGCTGTCTCCCCTTGCTCTGGTGCCCCACGACTACCCTTCCCCCGCGAGGCGTCCGGCCCCCACTGGGCCCCAGCTGGGCCATGCGGGGGGGCTGATGGCGCAGGGGGAGCATTGGATGCTTTGGGCCCTGCCTCCCCCAAGGGGCTGCTGGCTTTGAGCAAAGCCCAGGCTTTATTTAGTCCCTGCCCGGAGAGCGGGGCTGGGGGGGAGAGGGGACTAGGGGTGAGAGGCGGGAATGGGGTGGAGTCGGGCTGGCCAGGCTGAGCGGGCTCCGGAGGCTCTGGCGTCCCAGAGGGACCCGTGGGCAGCGCCTGGCCCTGGTGCCGCAGTGGGCTGGGAAGCTGTTTAAAGCGACGGAGGCTGAGATTTAATGGGCGGGGCAGGCGGGGCCAGGTGAGCAGCCAGGGCCTGCATGGGCACCCTGCCCCGCAGTGGGGCGCCGGGGCCTGCCTCCCTGCCGGGCGAGGGGAGAATAGAGACCCCCTCCTATCTGCGGCGCACACCCCTCCAGGCATGGGCACAGTCGCTCGCATGCACCGTCGCAGGCACCCTCGCTCTCGCACACCGTCGCGGGCACCGTCACAGGCACCCTCGCTCTCGCACACCGTCGTGGGCACCGTCACAGGCACCCTCGCTCTCGCACACCGTCGTGGGCACCGTCACAGGCACCCTCGCTCTCGCACACCGTCGCAGGCACCCTCGCTCTCGCACACCGTTGCGGGCACCGTCGCAGGCACCCTCGCTCTCGCACACCGTTGCGGGCACCGTTGCAGGCACCCTCGCTCTCGCACACCGTCGCGGGCACCGTCACAGGCACCCTCGCTCTCGCACACCGTCGTGGGCACCGTCACAGGCACCCTCGCTCTCGCACACCGTCGCAGGCACCCTCGCTCTCGCACACCGTTGCGGGCACCGTCGCAGGCACCCTCGCTCTCGCACACCATCGCGGGCACCGTCACAGGCACCCTCGCTCTCGCACACCGTCGCAGGCACCCTCGCTCTCGCACACCGTCGCGGGCACCGTCGCAGGCACCCTTGCTCTCGCACACCGTCGCGGGCACCGTCACAGGCACCCTCGCTCTAGCACACCATCGCGGGCACCGTCGCAGGCACCCTCGCTCTCACACACCGTCGCGGGCACCATCGCAGGCACCCTCGCTCTCGCACACCGTCGCGGGCACCGTCACGGGCACCCTTGCTCTCGCACACCGTCGCGGGCACCGTCGCAGGCACCCTCGCTCTTGCACACCATTGCGGGCACCGTCGCGGGCACCGTCGCTCTTGCACACCGTCGCGGGCACCCTCGCTCTCGCACACCATCACGGGCACCGTCACAGGCATCCTCGCTCTCGCACACCATCACGGGCACCGTCACAGGCACCCTCAAACTCGCACACCATCGCGGGCACCGTCGCAAGCACCCTCGCTCTCGCACACCATCACGGGCACCGTCGCAAGCACCCTCGCTCTTGCACACCATCACGGGCACCGTCGCAGGCACCCTCGCTCTCGCACACCATTACAGGCACCACCGTTGCAGGGTCACACCTGCTGTGCACGGCGCACCATCACGGGCACCGTCGCAGGCACCCTCGCTCTCGCACACCGTCGCGGGCATCGTCGCAGACACCC
The DNA here is from genome assembly GCF_049634645.1 of Pelodiscus sinensis. NCBI lineage: Eukaryota > Metazoa > Chordata > Testudines > Trionychidae > Pelodiscus > Pelodiscus sinensis. The sequence goes on along the minus strand of NC_134729.1, from coordinate 12,897,307 downwards.
TCAAACTCACACAGCGTCGCGGGCACCGTCACGGGCACCCTTGCTCTCGCACACCGTCGCGGGCACCGTCGCAGGCACCCTCGCTCTTGCACACCATTGCGGGCACCGTCGCAGGCACCGTCGCTCTTGCACACCGTCGCGGGCACCGTCGCGGGCATCCTCGCTCTCGCACACCATCACGGGCACCGTCACAGGCACCCTCAAACTCGCACACCATCGCGGGCACCGTCGCAAGCACCCTCGCTCTCGCACACCATCACGGGCACCGTCGCAAGCACCCTCGCTCTCGCACACCATCACGGGCACCGTCGCAGGCACCCTCGCTCTCGCACACCATTACAGGCACCACCGTTGCAGGGTCACACCTGCTGTGCACGGCGCACCATCACGGGCACCGTCGCAGGCACTCTCGCTCTCGCACGCCATCATGGGCACCACTGCGGGGTCACACCTGATGTGCGCACCATCATAGGGTCACACTTGCTTTCTTGCACACTGCTGTGGGCACTGTCCTACAGGATGCTGGCTCTTGCACGCACACGTGACACACGCAGTCACGCACAGCGACTTTCCTGCATACCCAGCCACACATAATCAAGCACAATTATTTGCACTTTTGCACACGCTGCTGTGTGGAGTGCGGGCCCGGCGGTGCCCTGTAACTGGGCACAGGCTCCGAGGAGTGGTAGCAGAGGCTGGTGAGTGGGGGGCGGGTCTGTGCTGGGAAGGGGGCGTGATGGGGCGGCTGGAAGAGCAGTCTGCTGCCCTTCATTCCCCCAGGCCTTTCCGTCCTGTGGCTTCTGAACAACACAGAGTTTGCAAAGTGATTTAAAATGTTATTTCAGGACATCTTGGCTCCTCCCCAGACCTGCCCCGTGGAAACTTGTTTTTGCGGTTACAGAGCTAGGAAAGATGCACACCCTGATTTTCCTCTGGGCTGAGGGGATGCGAAGACGGGCTCCCTTCCCCAGTGCGGGTGACGAATGCAGAGGCAAAAGGGCACCAGGTGTGGCCAGGAGGCATTTGGGGGGCCTGATTTCCCCCCAAGCGGGGAGGCAGAGGAAGGAAGTTAGGGTAGGGCTGGACAGCGAGGGAGGCTGGATTTGTGGTTACGGGGCTGGCCTGGGACCGGCGAGATCCTGGTTTAATTCCTCCTGTAACCCACCAGTGAGTGGATCTGGCCGTTCCCTCCCCCCACTCTACCAGGAGGCAGTGTGGTCTAGTGGATGGAGGAGCGGCCCTTTGGAGATCTGGCTCTGCTGGGCGACCTCGGGCAACTCATGCCCCCTTGTGCCTCAGTTTCCCCAATCGCAGCAAGAGGCCCCTGACCCTTCCCTCCTTTGTCAAGTGCTTTGAGAGCCACTGCTGAGCAGTGCAAGGTTATCCCTGGTGCCCTGAGCTCAGCCTAGCGCGAATCCCGAGCGGCCGGTGCCCTGACTCGAGGGTTGATGGTGGGTGTGACGGCGCGTTGGGGGTCCCCCGTCTCCTGCACCCCGAAATGGCACAAACAGACTGCACCAGCCGGTGGAATAGAGGAAGTTTATTGCCTCTCCAGGATACAGCGCAGCACAGATGTAATCTGGTCACAGAGCTGGGCTAGGATGCCTCAGGCCCCCTTGAGATGGGGGAGACTGGGCCCCTAAACTCCAGCCCCTTTCCCTAGGCTCTCCTCCATGCTCCCAGACAGCCACTAACTAACTCTCTTCCAGCCCTGCCCCCCAGCCAGGGCAGCATCCCCCTTCCTTTGTTCCTCTCCATGGGGGGTGTCTGGCCACTGGTTTGCATAGTGACTCATCCTGTTTTGCTGGGTCGTGGTACCCACGGCAGCCAGTGGGGGTTACCCCAGAGCCAGCAGCATAGAAACCAGCCAGGTCCCCCCACTACGTCACAATGGGTCTCCGGGGTGTTTGGCTTAAAACTTCGGCTCCCGGTAACATGCCAGTTCTTCGGCTTCCCCTGCAGGAGGGGAGGTCAGCGGGTGTCTCTAGCGCCCCCCCCGCGGTCCAGGACTCCGCGCTGCCTCCTTCCAGAGCCGCTCTCGTGATGCCCTGGGAGCCAGCCCCACAACGTGGTAGGTGTGAGGCTGGCAGTGCCGCGGTGGAGCCTCAAAGTGGGGGGGGGGACCTGGAGCTTCTGGCTTGCTTCTCCTCTGGCCATCCGCTGGGAAGCCCGGCTTCCGAGGCACCAGGCTCGAGATGGGCAGGATCTTCAGGGTCGGCTCCAGCGCTGGAGCCCTTCCCGTCCTCAGGCCCTGGGCTGGCCGGGCCGTTCTGCCGCGGGGCAGGCGTGCTTGAGATCCCGTCCCGCGTGCGCCAGGCGGCGGGGAAGAGGGAGGCGGGCGGCCGGCCTGGCTGCAGACCCCTCGGGCGGGGCGGGTGAGAGGAACGTGAGAGTGGGCACGGAGCCATGGCAATGTGACTTGGGCGCCGTCTCCCTCCCGCCGGGGAAGCGGTTCTTAGGAGGGCCCGTCCAATGCGGCGCGGAGCCCAGAGCCGGTCCGCGAGCCCACTGCTGAGCGCCAGGTCTGCCCGGCTAGCCATGCCCAGAGACGCCCGCGCTGCAGAGCAGCCCTTCCCGTCGCCCTTGTCTGCGGCAGGGCCGCAGGGAGCTGGTCGGGGGAACTCCTGCTCCCTGGCCCCCAGCCGGACGGAGCTGTCGGCCCGACCGTCGCGGCTGCTGCCTGCCCTCCCCCAGCCCCCCCTTCCGTGGCCCAGAGTCGCCCCGGCGCAGGCTTTGTCCCCTCCGCCGACCCGGGCCAGCGCCACCACGGTCGGAGACCCGGGCGGGCCCTGCTCTCTCTTTGTTCCCGCAGAGCTGGGACTGAGGCCTCGTCTCCCCGCCGAGCGTGGGTCAGCAGGCAGCCCTGCTCTTCCTCTGTCCTGCTCCCGCCTGCCCCACTCCTCTCGCCCAGCGGGAGGAAAAGCAGCATCCTCGCGGGCCTGGCAGAGGGCAGGTTTCCTTCCCCTCCGGCCGGCAGACCCGTTTGCTCTGTGTGTGTGTCTGTCTGTCCAGTGTGCACTGGGTACGTGCATGTGTGCGCACTGTGTGTGTGACTGCATGTGCATTGTGTATGTGCATGTGTGCACACTGTGTGTGTGTGCGTGCACTGCGTGTGTCTGCGTTTGAACTGTGTGTACGCAGGTGCGCGCACTGTGTCTGCATGGGTACTGTGTATGCGTGTGTGCACAATGTGTGTGTGTGTGTGTGTGCACTGCATATGTGTGTGTGAGCACACTGTGTGTCTGCGTGTGCACTGTGTCTGCGTGTACACTGTGTGTCTGTGTGTGCACTGTGTGTGTGCATGTGTGCACAATGTGTGTGTCTGCGTGTGCACTGTGTCTGCGTGTACACTGTGTGTCTGTGTGTGCACCGTGTATGTGCGTGCGTGCACACTGTGCGTGTCTGCGTGTGTACTGTGTGCGCGCGTGTGCACACTGTGTCTGCATGTGTGCACACTGTGCGTGTCTGTGTGTGCGCGTGTGCACACTGTGCGTGTCTGTGTGTGTGTACTGTGTGTGCGCGTGTGCACACTGTATCTGCATGTGTGCACACTGTGCGTGTCTGTGTGTGCGTGCGTGCACACTGTGCGTGTCTGTGTGTGCGCGTGTGCACACTGTGCGTGTCTGTGTGTGCGTGCGTGCACACTGTGCGTGTCTGTGTGTGCGCGTGTGCACACTGTGCGTGTCTGCGTGTGTGGTGGTCACCTCCAAGGAGAAGACCCAGACTCTCAGAGCCGAGGTGCTGCGCACCCTGCACTCAGCTGGCTAATCAGGGCCCCAAGTGTCGGGAATTTGTTCCTACTGAAAAGTGAAGCGAGTTGACTGTGAGAGACTTGAGGAGCAAAGAGGTTTGACGTGATTGGTTCCTGGGGACGGGGGAGGGGGATTTGCTCCGCAAAGACCAGATTTTGCACGTCGGGCGGGTCAGATCTTTGGGCCAAAACCATTTTTCTTCTCTGAAAAATGCAGATTTGGCACAAGTTCCGCTGGGTTTGCCACGTGTTTGTGTCCGAGCCCCCTAGAAAACGTGGTGGAAAAATCCCCAAATGCTTCAGTTTCTCAGGCTGCAGTTTGCTTCCATTTTCCTGTAACCCCCCCCCCCCCCCCCAAGTAAAAAGGCTGAAATCAGAATATTCCGTTGGAACGGAATGGACCCCCCAGCTGTTACAGACTCACTGGGTTAAGTGCCCTTGTTCCCACAGCCCCTCGGCACGTGGGACTGACCCAGGACCGAGCTGGGGGCCGGGGGTAACTGGCATAGAAAGGAGGTGGGGGGGTGGAAGGACACGCCTGGGACCGAAACTGACCAGCAATCAAAGCCCAGACCAGCCGGCCCAGCCTGGCGCGGCAGTGACGTGAGCAGCCTCGGCCGCGCCTGTTCTTCGTCTCGTGGTTTCGGTTCTCGGCCCGATCTCCCTCGCTGCGTGGTCGGGTGGAGAAACAGGGCCCTGCATTTGGCTGGATGCCCTGGGGCCGGCCGTTTACCTGAGCATCTGGCTCCAGGGGACGGTACCCACGTTAGAGGTCGTGTTCAGAATGGCAGTGCCTGAGGGATTTAGGAACCGCAAAGGAACGGTGTGCCTGAATCCCTTAGGCAGTCTGGGACCCCCCCCCCCCCGGGTGTGAAGAGCGCCCTGGTCTCCGCTCCCGGGGGCTGACTTTCCCAAAGCTGCGCGCGCTTCGACACCCAGCCCGGAGTGTCCTGTGGGAGCTAATGGGGCGGGGCAGTCTGGACACATCCATCCTGGACGGGAGCGGAGCTGTTCTGAGATGTCCCTGGGGCCCTTAGAAATCTGCTGGGGGCGCTGGTGCAGTTTCGGGGGGGTGCTGAGAGCCAGGGACCTGAACTGCAAACTCCGTGGGCAGGTGAAACCCCTTCAAGGCAGGGCCAGCTGCAGCCCCCCACACCCTAGTCCCAGCCCCCGGCGTGGGGGGAGGCCGGACAGCCACAACCTGACGAGTGACCGTTTGCCTAGCCCATAGGGCGGCCAGTCCGATTTGCTCCTGAGAGGAGGGGCTGGGATGCAGGACACGGGCTGGCCCCGGAGCTGCTGACCGACCCGGTTCCATCTGACACCAGTGGGAGCTGGGCCCCCCCGTTCCCCTCCAGCTGCTGGGGGTGCGATCCGGGGCCCATGGGACCGGTGCACCGGGCGGAGAGCGGACCGAGCAGCTGGGCTGGACAAATAGCCGCAGTGGCCTGGCACTGACACTGATGCACTTGGCAGGGCTCGGCGCCGGGCCGGGTCCCTCCTTCCCGGGGCTCGTGCGTGGCCGTGTCGCCGCTCCTTTCACTAGGCCCTGGGGGCCAGTCCGGTGGCTCGTTTAGGGCCAGTCCAGTGGCTCAGGCTGGTCTCCACTGGCCAGTCTGAACACTTCTTCCAGACCCCCCTACCCCGAGCTCACAGGCCCCCGTCCTGGGGATCTTGCTTGGGGCTTGAGCAAGAAGAAATGGGATGCTGGGTTTTTGCCTTGGAGAATTTGTGTCCCGTGTGCTGCCTGTGGCCCGTTGTCGGTGCTGCTGGGCCCTGCGAACTGAGGGCCGGGTCTCCTTGCTCCATGCGGGGGGCGGGAATACAGCTGCAGCTCTCACGAATTCGCCCTGGGAGCCGCTTGATCCTGCAGCGCACAGAGCGGCAGAGGCAGAAACGTGTGGCTGTGTGTGTATCCGTCTGTCGCAGGGTGTGTGTGTTGAGTCACACACAGTCAGTTACACTGTGTGTGTCTGTGTAGACTGATGGAGGGGGTTATCGCGGTGCGTGTGAGTGAGCCGTGTGTGGGATTGGGGGTATCTCTCCGTTGACCAGGGTGCGTGTACGTTGGACACGATCTCTGTGTGTGCTTTTCATTATAGACAACACTTGTTAGCAGTGGAGTGGTGTGTCTGCACCAGCGGTACGAGTACCCTCGGGGGCACTCGAGAGAGGTCGGGAGGGTACGTCAACACCACTGACACTGGGAGAAAACGGAATTTTTATTGTCAGTTTCACAGCGCTTTATTATTTTTGTACTTTTTACACCCAAAAATGTCATCGCCCGCCCGGCTACGATTAAGTTGCTTAAACAAATGTGTTGCAATGGTAGAAAAAAAAAGGGTGTGTCTGAAAACAGTAGGCACTGGGGGGACTTCGAATTTTTTATTAACGGGAGTCTTTATAAACGAAGGTTGAGAACCCCTGGTCTAGATCGTCCCTGACAGGCGTCTGTCCAACCTGCTTTTCCGTAGCTCCAGGGCTGGAGGGAAGCCGAGATAACGGCTTTCCTCTGGGCAAAGCAGGCCTGCCTGGATCCAGCCTCTGGAAGAAAATGGCGCAGAGGGTCCTCTTTGTAGGCTCAGCCTCAAGCCCCCCTCCCATCCCCCCCCCCCCCCCGCAGGTGTTGCTGCAGTTTTGGGGATCAGGCAGCTCGGGGCGGGTGGCCCCTGGAGCAGCCCGTTACAGCAGATCGGGAGGTGCTGCCTCTTGCAGGCACGGCCGCCCTGGGGACCCTTTGCTCTTGCTCCGTGCCAGCGCTGGGAGGGTGTCGCTCTGGCAGAGCTCGGGTTGCCCCCGGCCGACAGCTTGCCCCGCTGCTCGAGGAGCCCTCTGCCTCTTGACTGCACCCTGCCCGCGCCGCCCGGCTTCCTCGGGGACGGCACAAGCTGCTTTTGTAACACCCAGGGATTCCCCAAACCCTTACCCTGCCCACGCCCGACAGTGCCGGGGGTGCGAGATCCGACGTGGGCTGGAGGCCCGAGAGGAAGCTGCTGGCCTGGGCTCGGGGAGCCGGGCAGAGCTCCGGGGCAGGCGGCGGGACGATCCAGACACAATAATTCATCCCTGGGTGGCTCTTGAGCTGCTCTTGGGGCTTGGGGATCCCGGCTGGACCAGGTGGCCGGGTGCGGGGTGCTGGGCGCATTTGAAAGCGAGAGGGACGGGGGAGGGTGCTGGAGGGAAACAGGCTTGGGGGCACTGGGGGCTGTCAGGGTTGCTCCAGCCTTTGGGGGGGGGTTGGCAGCAGCCGGGGTGTTTCGCCCCATAATCGCGCGAGGAGGCGGGGGAGCGGCCCTGGTGAGAGCTGACAGCGTGCTGCCTGGGGGAGGCGACGTGCTGTTCCCTCCCTCCGTCTCTCCCTCGCCTCTTCCTTCCTTCCTTCCTTCCTTCCTCCCTCCCTCCCTCCCTTCCTTCCTTCCTTCCTTCCTTCCTTCCTTCCTTCCTTCCTTCCTTCCTCTCTTCTTTCTTCCTTTAACTGAAATGTTTTGTCCTTATTCAAACCATTCCCCCTGCCCCACCTAAGCACACAGTCAATACTTTGCTTCTCCACAACTTCCTGGCTGGGGCTGGATTGGCAAGGAAGGATTTGCAGGGGCTAGGAACAGCCCGGCGCAGAGGTCGGGGAGGGAGGGATCCGAGCCCCAGCACTGACCATGAGGAAAATGCACCCGGTTTTGTGGGGAAGAGGGCCACGTGCTGGCTGTGAGTGTGACTGCCTGTCGATCCCCCCCGGCGGAGAGCGGGACCGCGGGCGCTCTCTGACTCAGGTAGCCTGTGAGTTCCCCCTTGCTGCCCAGTGCGGGGGCACCGCGGGATTCCTTCCCTCCCGTCGATTGTGCACATCGCAGCCCCGGGCCTGGCTGGCTGTGGCCTGAAGGCCAGGGGCCGTTTGACTCAGCCGGGTCTCGGGGGAACGGCTCCCGCCCGGAGCGGGTCCATGCCTCGAGGCAGGGGACGTTGCTTCGTTCCCCGGAGCCGGGCCAGGGCTCCATGCGCGCGGTGCCCAGCTGGGGCTGTATCTCAGAGGCTTTGTTTGAGCAGGACAAAGGACCCGGTTCTGAGCTTAGCCGCACGGCCGCAAGTGTCACGCAGTCCTGCCGCCGGGCCTCCGGCTGGCCTCCAGTGAGCGGAGATCGGAGGCTCGGCCCCGGGGCTTGTGGGAGCAACGGGGCAGAACCCTTGGGGGGCAGTTGCTGTGAAGCCTGGGGGGTCTTCTTTGTGTCCCCGACTTGATAGTTTTAATCAGAGCCCCCCGGAGGGAGTGCCCCGTGGAGCGACGGCGCCGAGCGGCTGTGCCGATCCGAGCTGGGGCGGTGTGCAGCGTGCTCCGGCCGGGCGCAGTGCGGGAGGGCAAGGCCAGTAGAGATCTCTGGGTCCCCAGCGTCCCTTGGGGAGGGTCTGGGCCCGAGAGGCTTAGATACTGGCATCCCTTTGACTTTCAGCAGGGCTGGGGCTCCTAAATCCTCTAGGCTCTTTCCAAGAGCTCTTCTCGCACCCCTGGGGAGGTGGGCCCGGGAACGCCGGTCCCGCCTGGCTGAGTCAGAGCCACGGCTGGATTTGCGGTTCGTAAGCAGGGTTCCTCGGGGGTTCCAGGTCAGTAGGTGTCCGTGACTCTCCCTGAAGCGAAGCCGTGGCTCCGTGGCGCATACAGCCCGTCCCTCTGTCCTCTGCCGGGAATAATCCCGTATTCATCTTCCCAGCCCAGGCCCCAGTGGGGCCCTCGTCCTGGCTTGGTCCCCGAGGGCTTCCACGGCCGTTGAGCCGGACCCTCCGAGCTGTGTCGCCGCCCTTGGAGGACGGAGAGCGAACAGGGCAGGTTGCGGGGCTTTTGCAGCCCGCTGCTTGACGTTCGGGGCAGGTGTGTGCGGGGGGGGGGGGCAGCGAAATACCTCTGGGAAGCGTGGCCGACGGTGCTTGGCTCCGCTCAGCCGTGCTGCCCCGTACCAGGCGGGGGCCGTTCCCAGCCCGGAGCCTGCAGCTCTCAGGTTTTAGCTTCGGGCTGGGAGTTCCAGCCCCGACTCCCAGACCCCGGGCCCCTGCCTGCCCGCTGCAGAGCTCAGAGCGGCGCAAAGGCCACCGGACGCCCAGTTACAGAGAGGACCGGTCAGGACAAACGTCTGAAATAGCCCCGGGGGTGGGGCCCAATCCTGCACCCTGGGTATCAGTGGCAAAGCGCCTCCTGATTCCGTCAGCTGGGCACTGACCGTCTCTAGGCCCCGCTTCTGAGAGAACGTTTCAGGGGCCCCGCCAGGCCTCATGGGAGGAACTTCACAGCCATGGGGGGTCTCCAGGATCGGGCCCGCAGCTCCCCCAGCGGGGCCAGGGGGTGGGGATGTTCCAGTTTGAACCCAAAGGTGGTTTTCTCTGAAAAGGGCGATTTTGCCTCCCCTCCCTTCGGCGTCAAGCGCTGCCTGACGGCGAGCGCCTGGCGCGATTCGGGGGCTTTTTGTAGAACTGCTAGAATAGATTTTTTTTCTCTCTTAACAAAATGCTGGAGATAATTAAAGTGTGAGGAGTAAATTGCCCCTGCGCGTTCCTGTGGCATGCATTGTCTCCTCAGCCTCTACAACTTCTGCCCATTTTATCGCAGCCGGAGTTACAGCTCCAGCAACCTGGCAAACGCGAGCAAGGCCAGGCGTCCGTCTCCGGCGGCCTCCCGGTTCAGCCGCGCACTGGCGTCTGGCTGCGGGCTGCCGACGGCCCAGGCACACGGGACGGGCAGCCAGGTTTTTTACCCGCGTGCCCAGACTTTTTTTTGTGGGCTACGCGGGCAGAATATTAAACGAAAAGCCCCTGAAGTCCATCAGGGCTGCTGGCCAGCTCCCGGGCTGTCTTCCCTGCTCCGTGCGCTGCCTTTCAAAACGGTTTTTGAGGGGCGCCTCCGTGGCAGCTAAGATCTGAACTGCGCCCCCTCCCCCGTCACCAACACCCCCACTTCCCGGCAGCCCACACGCCCCATTCCCACTGCAGCGAGAGGGATCGGAAAAGGTCTCCCTTTGCGGAGCCGACCCTCCGTTTATCTTTCCAGGATCTGTCCGTGCGCCCTGTCGTTATTTGCATCGTGCGTAGTCAAATCTGCCTCAGACCTTCCTTGCCTTTTGTACCGCTGCGGAGTCGCTCCGTTCCCAGTCTTGGGGCGCAAGGGCAGGTGTGGGTGGGGTGAGCAGAGCCTGTTGCGAGGGAAACGACCCCGATGGAGCGGATAAAAGCGGGTCTGAGCCTGCTCTCAATGGACTCGCTCTGCATTCCTGTTCCTTTTCTGGGGAGCAAAGATGCAGAGGGGACAAGGATCTGCGGCGTGGGCTGGCTTTACAGAATAGTTGAAAATGAATCGAGATAAACGAGACTCTGCCCTCCCGTCCAAGCGGCTCCAGAATCTCCCCCTTTGTTACATTTCGGAAATCGACGGGCAGCTTTTCAGCGGCTTTGGGGGGCGTTGGAATATTTGCCTCCTGCTGGGTATTTTTATCAGAAAACATAATCTGACGGCAAGCTGGCAGTGGCTAGAAAGGAAGGCCCTTTGGTGTAAATCCGTCGGGTTTGGCTGGGGTTACGCCGGCGGCTTTGCCTCCTTGCATCAGTGGGTGGGAGACGTCTACCTCCCGGGTTTTCCTGAGCGCAGCACAAAGAACCAGCAAAATGCTGTTGTGTTTCCCCAAAGACCCCCCCTTCTCAAAGGTGCTGGCCTGGCTCTCGCCACCTGCGCCCCCCAAGGAGAGATTTGGGGGAGATGTTTCCTTCCAGCGCCATGCCTCGTGGTGGCTGTGAGCTTCCACTCGCCAAGCGGGTTCCTTTGCTTCGTTTTTACATAAATAAGAAACGTGTTTTGTGGTGAGAAGTCGCGATGGCGCAGGCGGCATTTTCCCGTCAGCGGTGCCCCCCACCCCCGAATGGGGGAGTGAATTTGGGAGCTTGTGGAGACAAAGGGTGGACAGAGCCCTAGAGAACCCGCTGCTGTGCCAGCTCCGCCAGGGTCCCTCAGTCCTGACCTCCGGGCCCCACGCCCCCGTCCCAGTCCTTCCAATCCTGAGCCCCACTTTGCCAGCTTGGCCAGTGCTCCCCAAGCTTGGCCCGCAGCCGGCTTACTGCTTTGATGCTGGACGCCCTCCTCCGCCCTGGCACGCCCATGACTCTTCCCTTCTGGGCACAACAGAACCCGCTGATCACCCAGCACTGGGGTCCCTCTCCACCCCCTCGGCGCCTTTCATTGACTGGGGCCGGAGGAGGGGTCAGGCAGACTCCTTCTCGCTGGTCGCTAGCACAGGGCTTCCCGCGGCCTGCGACAGTCACCCAGGGCTTCCTGCAGCCGCTCCCTGCTCAGAGCCGCCTGTCCTGTGGGCTGCAGCGAGAGCCAGAGCCCCCAACAGGCGGCTTAGCTGGGGGCACTTTGCTGCAGTTCTTGCCTCTGTGAGGTCAGAGAGGCGAAGGCAGGTTTCCATAGCAGCCTTTGCAGGTGCCAGGGGAAACTTCTTCGGCGCCTTTATCCGGTTGCTGGCAGGGCCCAAGTGGCGATGATGCTCCGGGGAATTGGGTCCCAGGCCACGGAAACCTCCGATTTCCCTTCTGCCTGGTGGTTCCCTCAGCTCCCCGGGAGCGATTCCTGCTGGCCGCAGGCTCGCTGGGAGCAGCCAGACGTGTGCGTGCCCCTGGGCGGGTTTGAGACCCCCCGCCCCGAGCGGCCGCGTACGGAGCCCTGTCACTTGTCAGCTTGCTGCCTGCGGGGCCCGATCCTGCGGTGCCGTGCGTTTGGGCTGGGCGTGGGACGCAGAGCCGGGGCCAGCGGGTGGCGAGCCAAACTCTGCCTCCGTCCGAAATCCGGTGGGTTGGTTTTGCAAAACTCGGGTGCAGCGCCATTTCCAGAACTCTGGCTTCTTCCCTACGTTTGCCGCCCCGCGCTTGGCTGGGCGTTCAAATCCTTTACTGTTCTGTTAAAGTTTAGAGCAAACGGGGCAGTGGGACCCGCCGCTCTTTCCCCTCCACTTTGGCGGTTGCTTTTCGCTGTTGCCAACAGTTGCACAGAGGAAAAAAAAACCATTCAGTCCCCTGCAAATCAGCCCTTTCCTTTGATGCTATATTTGCCGATCTCCCTGCACAAATCTATCCTGTGCCGCTACTTTATTTCCCCTTCTACAGCTCTCGGCGTTGTTTGTGTTCTCTGCTCAGACAGGAAAAAATATTTGAATGCAGGCTCCTTTTTTTTGCAAATAGAAAACTGAAAGAGCTAGTGAACCATGATTCAAGTGTCTGAGGGGAGCCTCTTTCTTTCTTAGCATTAATTAACTCAAGTTCGTTAGGACATTGAGTCTGCTGCACAGTTTTCTCTTGTGCGGACTAAATCGGGTCAGAGAGGGAAAATCGTAGCAAGCAAACACTTTGTGTCGGAGCAGAAGAATGCCGAGAGAAAACAGAGCGATATCATGATTGCACGGCTGCATATTTGCATGCGTGGGGTTTCCTAGAGATATATTTGTGCGGGGGGGGGGTCCGTATCGGGAGGATAGAAATGCCCCTGCCGCCTCGTCCTAGACTCTGGCTTTTGACTAGCGCCGGGGAAGCGGAGGGTCAGAGCAGGCGGGGAGAGAAAGAAAGATGCTGTCCCCGCAGCCTGTGCCAGCCGAGCTCGGGGAGGGCCGGTTTTGCACTAAGCTGGCGGCTGACTGAGCAGGAAAAAGATTTGTTCGCTTTTAAGCTGGGGAGGCCACGGCCTCTGGGTGCACGCAGGGCGGGGAGACCAAGGCACAAAGATTCCAGCCCGGAGCCCCCGGAAGGCGGTCGAAGAGACTGTCCGTGCCCCTTCCCCGGCCGGCCGGGGCAGGTGTTGTGCGCTGCAGACGGGAGAGGAAGAACGCCACGTTCCTCGGCCAAACCCCCGTGCGCCTGCAAAACTTTGGCCCCGATTTCTTCTCTCCCTGTCGCAACAGGCGCAAGCCCCGGGCGGGTGCCGGCGACAGTTATGTGCTATTCATTCCCTAGGGCAAGAGTTTGCCAGGGTGCCAGGGCCTGTTCCTATGGCAACGCCGGGAAAGCTTGACACGCCGCTGCTGGAAACGAGAGCCCCCAAATGAAAAGCGTGGGGGGGGGGGAGATAAGATCAGGAGTCGGAAAGTTTGACTTGGAGTTAGGAAAGCTCCTCAACTGTCCCTCAGGCCTCGGAGCGGATTGAAAAACATCCCACCGAGTGAACGGATTCCAGGTTCGGCAGGTGCGCGATGGGCTCCGCTGGGGGTGCAGCCCCCACCCCAGTGTGTCTGCATGTCAGGGGCCCGGCCTGCGGGGGCATGGCCAGCCAGACGGGCACAGGCACCCGGCCAGGTCTGGGTGCGCAGTCGGGTGATTTTCCCTGCGTTTCTCTTTCCTCCCTGCCCGCCTCGGCCTCCTCCCCAGGCCTTCTCTTCCCCCCGAAATCCCGCCCGGGCCTTCCTCCTTTCCAGTCGCTTCGGCTCTGTTGCTTTGCCGTCCCGGCGAGGGGCACGTCTGATCCACCGCCCCCTGCGGCTCTCGCTGCCGGGCGCTGGTGCACAGAACCCAGCGCCCCGGCCCGCCGCTCGAGAGCCCTGCCTGGCCATGGTGTACTGCCCCCTCGTGGGTGCCCCCCCACCCTCGTGGGAAGACGGTGTCCCTCGGGCCCAGCTCAGCCGTGGGCCGGGGATGGGACTGTGCTCAGACAGGTGCGTTGGTATCTCTGCCGCCGGGCTCCCGTGCGGCCGGAGGATGGGCAGAGCCCACAGGGAGAGCAGCCGCCGCCGCGCATTCGCCTGCCCGGCTCCTGCCGCATGGAGCCGGCCTGTTCCCGGCGCGTGGCGGCTTGGTGCTCTCCCGGACTCACTCGAAGGGGGGCCCTGGCCAGCCCTGTGGGTGCCAGCCCTGCCCGCCTGGGCCCAGTCCCACCGTTGCTCGAGCAGGCGGCGATTTGCAGCAAGCCCACCTGAGCACCCTCCGAAAACCCGCTTTAACCCTGTTCCCCATTTGCTTTTCCCTCTCTCCTCCCTCCCCGCGGTGGCCTTGCCCTCCACGCGCTTCCGCTGCCTTTCCCCTTGCCTGGGTGTTCGCCTTCCCCCTGCGGCCCCCCCTTCTGACTTTGTAGTTCCAGCGCGCTCCCCCCAGCTGTTTCGTTTCCATTTGATGGTCCCCCCAAAACCCCCCGTGTGCCGGCGCCCTGCCCTCCTCCGGGGTGCCCGCTACCCGCTGCCCGTCTGCGTGTGGTTTGGATCGGAACGGTCGTTGTTTCCTTATGGGAACCATCCCGGGGGCGGGGAAGGATCCCCCCACAAGCAAATCCCTCGCCGAAAGTGAAAGTTCAGCCTTCGGGTCTAAACCCTGGAGACTCGAACTCCGAATCGTCCCTTCTGGGAGCGAATCCTCCCTCCCTCGTCTTCCCCCTTCCTCTTTCACTTTCACTTTTTTCTTCTCTCTCTCTCTCCGCTCTCCCTTTTCTTTGCAACTTCCCCCCCCACCCCCTGGACTCGGCTTTCGTGCCTTCATGGCACCAGTCCAAATTCCCTCCCCCGCCTCGCGGATGGAGGAGAGCAGGCAGGCACAGGTATTTTGTCTCCCCTAACAAAGCGGGGGGGGGGTGGTGCGGGGGGGGACCAGTCACCTTTGTGTGGCTCCCCGTGGGGCGTGCCCCCCGGACGGGGCTGGCCACAGGTATAAATGCAGGCAGGCCCGAACGGCCCCGAGCAGCGGAGGGCAGTGGGGAACCGTGGCTTCCTCGTGCGCGGTGTGCAAGGGGCGGATCGGAGCCTGGGGACAGCACAGCCCTGCTCGCCTGGGCTGTGGCTAGGTTTGGGATTGGGGGCGGGGGGGAGCCGGGGAAATGACAGCCGTCGCCCCCCACCTCGGCCCTCCCCCACCATCCCCGCTCGCGCTTCCTTGGCAGCCTGCTCGGGAGCTGGAGAGCTGGCAGCAGGGCCTGGGCCTGCCTGCGGGCGTCGGGGATAGAGCCGCGGCAGGCTAGCCGGTGGGCCGGGCCCGCGCTCCCGATCGCCGCAGCTCGGCCAGGCCAGCCGGCACCTGGGCGCAGGGCTCCCGGCGGGTAGGGATGCTGCGGTACTACGGCGACGGCGGGCGCGTAAGTGCCTGGATGGGCAGATTGGGGGCATGGCTGGGGGGTCGGGACCAGTCCTCCCGCTTTGGGTAAAAGCTGCCATTTCAGTCCCCCTTGCCTCGGCTCTGCGCCCCTGGAAAGCCGGGATTTCTCAGCCGCGGGCTGCCGGGGGTACAGCCAGAAATGCCTGCAAGTCAGGGCCGCTTTCTCCCCTGGCGTTCTCTCCTCTCTCCTTCCCCCTTCTCCTTCTCTCCTCCACTTCCTCCGTCTTCCTGTTTCCTTTCTCTTTTCAGTCCCTTCTCGGGCCGCGGGTTTCCCCCTTCCCTTCCCTCCCTCCCACCCCCTTTTCTTTCTCTCCTTCCTCCTCTCTCATCCCCTTTTTCTCGCCTTTCCTGGCTCCCCTTCCTCCCTTTCTCTCCCACTTTCTCCTGCTTTCGCTGTCGGGTTTTCTACTCGATGCAGCTGAGCGTGCGGCACGGACAATAGCCGAAAAATAAATAGTCATGCTTTGCACAGAGGCAGTGTCGGGAGGGCTCGCCTGGAGAAGGGGACTTTAAAAGTATCCTAACTTCGCACCCCTTTGTCCGTCCCCCAAAATAAGATTTTTTTTTTTGGCTTCCTAGGATATTTTAAAAAAAGTCAATCGGCCCCTTTAGCGACCGGGTCTGTGTGCTAACATTGGCAAGCCGCGTTGCCACCCATTCTAGCGCTTACCCGCGGGGATCAGGGGGAGGCGGGAAGTCAGTCGGCATCTCTTTTTTTAAAACATTTTTGTTTGGAAAAAAGAATCACCCAAGTTGGCAGGGACAGGCCAGGCCGGGAGGCCTGGGGCAAATCCTTGATGACTGTCGAATTGGGCCCTCGGTTAGGAGGCAAAAAAAAAAAAATCTTTGCCGTGATGGTGTTTTTCTGTGCGGTTGGGAATGGGCAGGGTTTGAAACTGACGATTCTGCCGCTTAGAAAAAAGTCTCCGCGGCTTTAATCTGAACCGTGTGTGGGGGGGGGGAGGGGGGAGGTGCAGATTTGGAACGAAATCTTCTGTCCTTTTTTATAAATAGACAGAGAGAGAGAGAATGCGGGAACGAGGGACAGGGAAAGAGAGAACAGCTGCTTTTTCCAAGGCCTTGTGGGACTGCCTGGGTTGGGTTTTTTTTGGTTGTTGGGGTGGGGGTGGGGGTGGGGGGGTGGAGAATGGAGTTTTTTATTTATTTAGCAATTTTGTGCCAGTCTCCCGCACTCCGAACATCCAGCGCCCGAGGAAAAAAAATGAATCGTGGCTGGACTTTGCTTATTCATTAGATATAAACTTGTCGATTTGGCAAATTGTTTTCAGTCTCTTAACTGCACAGTCTCTGTGCCACCGGCCCCCCCCAATCCAACCCCCCCAGTTTCTGCTCCGCCAACCCTCCCCCCCGCCTCCCTTTCGCTTTGATGCAGCCATTGGCTGGTCTGGAAATGTGTCTGCTTGCCAAATACGTGAATCCTTCCTCTCTCTTTCGCTGGCATTGGCACAGGCGAATGGTTGGGGACCGAGCATGAAAGGAGCGAGCGAGCGAGTTTCGGATGGAAAAGGGAAAAGGGGGGTGGAAGGGAGGAAAACAACAACAAAACCCCCCAAAACCAAAACAAAACCCAGCCCCAACGCCTGAGCACTTTGGGTCCTGCCAGCGGCGGAGCACAGTCGGTTCCAGCGCGGCGTCCGCCCCTTCCCCTAGGCCTGCGCTCGCCCTCCGCCCGGGCGGAGGGACCCGCAGCTAACTTGGCATCTTGGCGCCGCTGCCAGCACCGCAAAGCCCTCCCCCCCTTTCTGCCGCTCCTCTCCCTCTCTCTGGGTTTTCTTCCTTCCTTCCTTCCTTCCTCCCTCTGTTTGTCTTTTTTTTTCTGGAGGGGCCGTTTGGGAAATATATTTATTTTGACCTGCCGCGGGGTTTCTCAGTTAGAGTATTGGGGTTCTACAGATCCATCACGCTGTGCCCCACACCTCCAGCTCCAGCCTCCTTCCGCCCCTCCCCTATTTCCATCCTTCCTGCCCCCCATTTTTAAAAAATTCCCTATTCCCTCCACAAGCGAGAACTCCCCCAAGCAAGCACCCCCATTCCTCCCCCCCTTTCTCCTCCCTTTAAAATTTCTACCTTCCCTCCTCCTTGTCCCCTCCTCCCCCTCCGGCTCACAGCCCCCACCTCCTCTTCCCTCCCCCCTCCCCCCGCAACTCGGTTGAGTCCAGAATTTCCGAATCGGGGGCTTAGCTTTGCCGGAATGAGACGGAGCAATGGTAATTATGGTGCTTTTTGTCATATTTCGTTTGGGGGGAGGCAGCTTGAGGAAGAGCAGATCTTCCAAACGAAAACACTCCCCCACCTGCCGGTGAAGAGGTTAACCCGAGACTCAAAGTACAGTGGGGGGGCAGGTCAGGACGGGGGCCAATTTTGTCTTTAACCCCAGGGCCAGCAGTGGAAAAGTAGCAGAGTTTCGAGTGGCGAGTTCCAAGGGGTGAATCGTCTTTTGCCTTTTTGCAGCCGTGGGAGGGGAAGGCAGAAGATGGGAAAGATTTCAGAGAAAATCAACTTCCACCGCTGGCCCAGCTCTTCCGGGCCGGTCTCGTGTGGCAGGCTGGGTCGGTCGCCTTTCTCAGGGCTGAGAGCCTCGTGCCGCGCGACGCGACCGGCCAGGGGAAGTGGTGAAAAACTCGCGGTCCTTCGATTCCTCGTTCTAACCTTTCCCCCTCCTCTTTTGTGTTGTCCCCTCTTTTCCCCCTCTCCCACCCCCCGTAGGATGAATTCCACCCGTTCATTGAAGCTCTCCTCCCTCATGTGCGGGCCTTCTCCTACACATGGTTCAACCTGCAAGCCAGGAAGCGCAAGTACTTCAAGAAGCACGAGAAGCGGATGTCCAAGGATGAGGAGCGCGCCGTGAAGGATGAGCTGCTGGGGGAAAAGCCAGAGATCAAGCAGAAATGGGCATCGCGGCTGCTGGCCAAGCTCCGCAAAGACATCCGCCCTGAGTTCCGGGAGGATTTTGTCCTGACCATCACCGGTAAGAAAGCGCCGTGCTGCGTCCTCTCCAACCCGGACCAGAAGGGCAAAATCCGCAGGATTGACTGCCTGAGGCAGGCCGACAAGGTGTGGAGACTGGATCTTGTAATGGTCATCTTGTTCAAAGGGATCCCGCTCGAAAGTACTGACGGGGAGCGGTTGTACAAATCCCCGCAGTGCTCCAACCCGGGCCTCTGTGTCCAGCCGCACCACATTGGAGTCACAATTAAAGAACTGGATCTTTACTTGGCGTATTTTGTTCACACTCCTGGTAAGTCTGCTTCCCACAACCGGTCCCCATCACTGCTACTTGTTCTGGTGTTGAATTTCCCCAGGGATCTGGCTGGTTCCTTCTCTCTTTCTTTTCTCATTCCCTCCTCCAACCTTTATCTCCGTCATTAACAAATTGGCCTCTGTTATTTTCTTGTGCCAATGCCCCGTGGGCCTCAGCGCCTTCTGGAGGGGCTTGTGGTTTGCCCCTCGTCTTCGTACCCACGATGCGTGGTGAGACGCCCCCAGTTTTGCACGGAGGTGGGGAGGGGCAGTCGCTCGTGCACCCGTACCCGTGAAATGCCCACTACTCTGCAAACGGCGACTTCAGAAACAAAAAGAAAGAGAGAAAAGATTCAGTCCGGGAGGGGAAGCGGCGCAGTTTCATTCAGGGGAGCTTTCCTTTCCCTTTTGCTTTGATGGTCACCGAGAACCCGTCTGGATTTTGTTGGTTTCTTTTGTTGGCTGAGCGGGGGGCCGAGGGGGGAGGCTGTGCCGGTGGCAGGGGAACCGCAGCACATCCAACTCGGCGGTGCTGGGCACTTTCCCACTGTGTGGTGGTGGCAGCAATCCGGCAATTTGAGT
Source organism: Pelodiscus sinensis (assembly GCF_049634645.1). Taxonomy (NCBI): domain Eukaryota; kingdom Metazoa; phylum Chordata; order Testudines; family Trionychidae; genus Pelodiscus; species Pelodiscus sinensis. The sequence goes on along the minus strand of NC_134729.1, from coordinate 12,878,622 downwards.
GGGCACCGTCCCAGGCAGGAAGCTGGTTCTCGCGAGTTCCTCCTCTCGTTTGCCCCTGCCCCAGACACTGTTGTCTTCCAGATTCCCCCTCTGTCTCTGGGTTCTTCTTGTCTTTTTTGGAAAGTGGGGCTCTCTGGGGGCGGGCGGGGTGGGTCGTCAGATCCTCCCTTCGCAATTGTCTTTTGGCTTTGGTTTGGCTTCCAATTGAAACAGAAAGGCCTGGTTAATTTTTAGCCTTTGCCCGGATACACCCAATTTGCTGCAGACTTTGAAATCCAAACGGGCCGGTGGAGTGTGATCCCGTGTTTACATTTTGCTCAACTAACTTGTAATGAAGAGGTTGACCAGAATTTCCTCCTCCTCTCCCCCTCCCTTGCCCTGTCTGTCTCTGGCTGCGTTTCTCTCCTATTTCTGTCTTTCCTTCTGTGACTTTCCCGCTTTCTGTCTTTCTTTCTCGGATTCCTCTTGCCTTTCTGTCTTTTCCTGCTCTCTTCCCTCGGGTCTCCCGCTGCATCCAAACTTCCCCAGCCTTTCACAGGGACCTTAGTTACTGCTCCCTCCTTTTCTTCCCGTCTCTCACTGTCCTCGTCAGAACGGAGGCAGCGACCAGAGCAGATCTTGCAGGATTCGGGCTTCAGCTGTGCTGGGCCTTAGCAATGGTTTCCTTGCGAGCGTCTGTCCCCTAAGTGGTTTGTATTTCATATCTCCCACCGTCCTGCCAGGGAGGCCGTTTTGCCTCTGGCTTGTGTGCGTGCGCCAGGGCAGCATCTGTGCGCGCAGGTTTGGTAGGCCTAGCGCGCTTGCTGCCATACAGCTCGGGATCGCCGGCCGTCCCCCGCGCACAATTTGTTAAAAGAACGAACCTGCAAAATGAAATAAAACAGGGAAAGGTCGGGCATGTAGATCCGCACACGCAACCCCTCGCACACGTGTGTGCAAACACTAATGCGCGACACGGTCATGCACACACAGCATCAGCACGCAAACAAACACCCGCCTGCCGAACCCTGGCACGGAACCCCAATGTGCACAAAAAACCCAGTGCATATGCGCACGCGTGGAACCCCAGTGCTTGCACACACACAGAACCCTGCACACACGGAACCACAGTGCAGGCACGGAACCACAAGGTGTGCACACATAAAACCCAGCACACACGTGTATGTGGAACCCCAGTGCGTGCGCACACATACAACCCAGCACACACATGTGCACATGGAACCCCAGTGCGTGCGCACACATACAACCCAGCACACACATGTGCACGTGGAACCCCAGTGCGTGCGCACACATACAACCCAGCACACACATGTGCACGTGGAACCCCAGTGCGTGCGCACACATACAACCCAGCACACACATGTGCACATGGAACCCCCGTGCGTGCGCACACATACAACCCAGCACACACATGTGCACGTGGAACCCCAGTGCGTGCGCACACATACAACCCAGCACACACATGTGCACGTGGAACCCCAGTGCGTGCGCACACATACAACCCAGCACACACGTGTATGTGGAACCCCCGTGCGTGCGCACACATACAACCCAGCACACACATGTGCACGTGGAACCCCCGTGCGTGCGCACGCACAGAACCCCAACGCACGCACAAGTGCACCCCAATACAGAGGACCCCGTTCCTCAGCCCCTCTGAGAACCACTGAGGCCCCGCAGAGCCCCAGCGCCCTGGCCCCAGTGGTCCCATCCCCGCATCTCGCAGGCTTCGAGCTGGCAAAGGAAACGGCACCGGGCGGGCTGGGCACGGTCAGAGCTCCCGGCCACGGGCAGCGGGGGATCAGGCCTGTGGCCTCCCGCCCCACAGCCCAGGCACTGGCTGCGTTTGCCCATCCCCGCTCGGCCCGTGGAGTCGGCTGGGCCCAGAGCTGGGCTGCCGGGCCCAGGGAGGGAGCAGGCTCTCTGCAGGGGGCACCAGTGTCTTTTCAAACCCAGGGGCCTGAGGCAGAGCCAGGATCTCCTGGCTGCGGATTGTCTTCATTTGCCCCCCTCTGATCCCCTGCCATGGGCACCAGCCCCTGGCGCCCAAGGGCCGGGAGTTTCCCTTAGCAAGGCTCAGGTCCCCGGAATGTGGCCTGTCTCTGTGGGCTACTAGACCCCCGTGCGCTGCCCTCCCCCCCCCCATGCCACTTCACTAAGCAGGCCCACAGCCCCGGCTTCTGTGACCCGCATGGCCTCTGGAGCTGCCTGTGGCAGCACAGCCCAGCGGGCGGGGGGTCTGGCTGCCGGGGGCATGGCCGTGTGGCCCAGCGTGCGGGGGGTCTGGCTGCCGGGGGCATGGCCGCGTGGCCCAGCGGGCAGGGGGTCTGGCTGCCGGGGGCATGGCCGTGTGGCCCAGCAGGCAGGGGGTCTGGCTGCCGGGGGCATGGCCGCGTGGCCCAGCAGGCAGGGGGTCTGGCTGCCGGGGGCATGGCCGCGTGGCGCAGCGGGCGGGGGTCTGGCTGCCGGGGGCATGGCCGTGTGGCCCAGCAGGCAGGGGGTCTGGCTGCCGGGGGCATGGCCGCGTGGCCCAGCAGGCAGGGGGTCTGGCTGCCGGGGGCATGGCCGCGTGGCGCAGCGGGCGGGGGTCTGGCTGCCGGGGGCATGGCCGCGTGGCCCAGCGGGCGGGGGGTCTGGCTGCCGGGGGCATGGCCGCGTGGCCCAGCGGGCGGGGGGTCTGGCTGCCGGGGGCATGGCCGCGTGGCCCAGCGGCGGGGGGTCTGGCTGCCGGGGGCATGGCCGCGTGGCCCAGCGGGTGGGGGGTCTGGCTGCCGGGGGCATGGCCGCATGGCGCAGCGGGTGGGGGGTCTGGCTGCCGGGGGCATGGCCGCGTGGCCCAGCGGGCGGGGGGTCTGGCTGGCGGGGGCATGGCCGCGTGGCCCAGCGGCGGGGGGTCTGGCTGCCGGGGGCATGGCCGCATGGCGCAGCGGGTGGGGGGTCTGGCTGCCGGGGGCATGGCCGCGTGGCCCAGCGGGCCGGGGGTCTGGCTGCCGGGGGCATGGCCGCGTGGCGCAGCGGGGGGGGTCTGGCTGCCGGGGGCATGGCCGCGTGGCGCAGCGGGGGGGGGTCTGGCTGCCGGGGGCATGGCCGCGTGGCGCAGCGGGCGGGGGGTCTGGCTGCCCTGAAAGCGTGATGCCCAGTCACCGCCGGTTGCGCTGGGCTGGGGGTGCAGATGAATTTGCCTGCTAGCGGACAAACCCCACTGAGCAGAGGCAGCAGCACCGGCCTGTGCGGCCGGGGGACCTCTTCCCCTGTGGGGTGCAGCCGTCTGGGTGGAGCAGGGCCCCTGTGCCTTTCTCAGATAAATGGACCCTACATCTCCCCCCCGGCCTCCAGGTTTCATGGTCAGTACCAGAAGACAGGATCCCCTCTGTCTCCCTATTCACAGCCCTCTCTGTCCCCAGTTACACCCCTCTATAGCTTCCCCAGTCACACCCCAGCCCTGCAGAATCACACCTGTCTCCCCCTTTCACACCCCTTGCTCTAGCTCTGTCTGTGCCTGTTCTCACTTGCCTCTCTATCTCCTTTCACACTCCCTCTAGGCCCAAATCACAGCCCTCTCCAGCCTCCTCCGCCATTCACACCCCTTCCCTGCCATTCACACCCTTCTCTAGTTCTGTCTGCCCCTGTTCACACCTGCCCCTCCATCTCCCTTCACACCCCTCTTGCTCTGTCTGTCCCTGTTCACACCTGCCCCTCCATCTCCCTTCACACCCCTGTTGCTCTGTCTGTCCCTGTTCACACCTGCCCCTCCATCTCCCTTCACACCCCTCTTGCTCTGTCTGTCCCTGTTCACACCTGCCCCTCCATCTCCCTTCACACCCCTCTTTTTGTCTCTGTCCACCCCCAATCACACGCCCCTACTTGGGGACCCACGGTGTGGTCCCTGGGGCTCTCCCTCAGGTGGTTGGAGCCGGAGGGGCAGGCTGCTCGGTGGGGGAGAATTAACCTTGGCATGGCTCCCTCAGGCCTGTGCGGGCAGGTGCCGTCCAGCCGCTGGGGCGTTTTCTGGCTCAGGCGGGAGTCGCTTTGGGGGGTGGCCGGAGCTTTCTGGCCTGTCCCTCCTCGCTAGGATCCCTGCGTTTCCTTGTGTGGTCTCTGAGGGACGCCGGCCGGTGGGTCTGGCCTACCGGCTTGGCTCGCTCTGCGGGGGCTCGGGAGACGGACTGCTGCTTCCAAACTGACCCTCAGCCCCGTTCGGGGAGCTGCTGAGCCGTGCTCTGGGAGGAGAGCGGGGCCTAGTGGTCTGAGCGGGGGGAGCTGGGAGCCACGACATCTGGGTTGGACCCTGCCACGGGCATGGCCTTGGGCAGGTCAGTTCTGTGTCCCCTTTGGTGTCTCCATAGTTCTAAGCCAGTGTAAGCAAGGCCCCCCCTCGCTGTGTGCCCAGAGCCTGGGGGGGCAGTGCCCCCGGCCCCCCTCGCTACGTGCCCAGAGCCTGGGGGGGCAGTGCCCCCGGCCCCCCCTCGCTACGTGCCCAGAGCCTGGGGGGGGGACAGTGCCCCCGGCCCCCCCTCGCTACGTGCCCAGAGCCTTGGGGGGGCAGTGCCCCCGGCCCCCCCTCGCTACGTGCCCAGAGCCTGGGGGGGGCAGTGCCCCCGGCCCCCCCTCGCTGCGTGCCCAGAGCCTGGGGGGGGGACAGTGCCCCCGGCCCTCCCTCGCTGCGTGCCCAGAGCCTGGGGGGGACAGTGCCCCCGGCCCCCCCTCGCTGCGTGCCCAGAGCCTGGGGGGGACAGTGCCCCCGGCCCCCCCTCGCTACGTGCCCAGAGCCTGGGGGGGACAGTGCCCCCGGCCCCCCCTCGCTGCGTGCCCAGAGCCTGGGGGGGGGACAGTGCCCCCGGCCCTCCCTCGCTGCGTGCCCAGAGCCTGGGGGGGACAGTGCCCCCGGCCCTCCCTCGCTGCGTGCCCAGAGCCTGGGGGGGACAGTGCCCCCGGCCCCCCCTCGCTGCGTGCCCAGAGCCTGGGGGGGACAGTGCCCCCGGCCCCCCCTCGCTGCGTGCCCAGAGCCTGGGGGGGACAGTGCCCCCGGCCCCCCCTCACTACGTGCCGAGAGCCTGGGGGGGACAGTGCCCCCGGCCCCCCCTCGCTGCATGCCCAGAGCCTGGGGGGGACAGTGCCCCCGGCCCCCCCTCGCTGCGTGCCCAGAGCCTGGGGGGGACAGTGCCCCCGGCCCCCCCTCGCTGCGTGCCCAGAGCCTGGGGGGACGGTGCCCCCGGCCCCCCCTCGCTGCGTGCCCAGAGCCCGGGGGTGGGGGCAGCCCCACCCGCCTGGCAGCTGAATTCAGGTGGGGGGAGAGAAGGGCCACCTGGCCCACGGCAGCCCCCGGGCAAATTCTTCCCCAGCCCGGCCGCCGTGCCCGGTGCCAGTTCGGGGCGCGCCACCACGCGCAGGCCCTGTCGGAGCTTGCCCAGCGCCATGGCAACAGCCGGGGGTGCTGGCGGCAGGGTGCAAAGTGCCGGGCGGTGCCGGGGTTGGGCTCCCGGCCCCTGTGCCACCCGGCCCAAGCAGCCCCCGCCCCGGGCTGGGCTGGGAGGGGGCGGCCTGGGCCGGGCTGGCTTGTTTCTCGGGTGAGGTCGGTGCTGCCCTCGCTCCCAGCACCTTGGGGCATCCCCGCTGCCCTCCGAGCCCGGCGCTCCGCGTGTGGCACTTCCCCGGCGTTTCCTTCCCCGCCCCGCGCCCCTCGGCACCCAGCCTGCTCCCCGCAGCAGCCCCCGCCCAGTCCCCGGGTGGTGCTGTAACCACTGAGCCTTTCTTCCTCTCCTCCTCTGTCCCCATCACGCCCGACTCCTCTCCAAGCCCCGGGGCCCCAGCTGGAGCCCCGGTCACGCCTGCGGTGCAGGGCATGGGGACAGCCCTGGGAGACGTGGGGGGGCTGGGTGCCAGCCCCTTCCCTTGGCATGAAACCGGAGTCACTCTAGCTGAAGTGGAGTGACTCCAGATTAACTCCCAGGCCAGTGGGGGCAGAGACTGGCTTGTAGAGCACCGGGCACAGCGAGATGCTACCAGCCAGCCAGCCAGGGCGGGCAGGGCAGGGCACCGGGCACAGCGAGATGCTACCAGCCAGCCAGCCAGGGCGGGCAGGGCAGGGCACCGGGCACAGCGAGATGCTACCAGCCAGCCAGCCAGGGCGGGCAGGGCAGGGCACCGGGCACAGCGAGATGCCCCCCCCCCCAAGTGCCCAGGCGAGACCTGGCTGCTGCTGAGTGCGCGGGTCCGTGTGGGACGCGCCGGCTGCCCGAACCGGCGGCCAGGCCAGGCTGGGCTGCTTCCCTGCCTAGGTGCCCGTCTGAAAGGTCCTTTCACAGGCCCCGGCCGTGTCAACACCGCGCCACAAAAGCTGCCTTTTATTCCTTGTTTGTTTTCATTTCCCCGGCAGGCGGGAGGCCGGCTGTGCCGGGGGAGCCCTCCCAGCAAGACGGGCCTCCGCCCCGCCTGCCCCCCAGCCCGTGGCCCCAAGCCCTCCGGCCGGGCCAGGCCTGCGCTGAGGGCCTGGGAGGCAGCAGGGGGCATGGGACGGGGGTGAGGGCAGGACTGAAGCTGGACCTGGGTGCCGGGCGAGCAGAGTCTGGGCTGCCGGCCGGGATGGGGCGCGCCGGGGGCTGGGTTTCCGGGTGGGGGCAGCGGGGACGACCCGGCCTGCTCCCTCCCTTCGCCATCCCTGAACCGTACAGACCGCGGCTCCGCCACCTGCACGAGAGCCCCGGGCTGCTCCTCTGCCCGCCAGGCCCGCCTGCGGCAGTGCTCTGGCTGACTGGGCCGAGGGCCGTTTTCACGTGGGCTGGGCAGCAGGGCCGGGCTGCTGGCCGGACGGGCGGGGGGTCTGGCCGCAGGCGGCGGTTGGAGCCGTGGGTCCCGGAGTTGGACTTTTCCAGGCCCTCGGGTTTGACGTTGTCCGAGGGGCGCCTGCCCAAGGATCCCCCCGTGGCTTGCCTTGGGTGGCGCGTCCCCGCAGGGTGGCTCTAGCTGCCGGGTGGGGCGGGGCGGGGCTAGGGGACAGCCAGCTGCTCCAGGGGATGGCGGGTGCAGGAGAGGCGGATAACCTGGTTCCCCCACTTCACTGTCTTGGACTCGCCCGTCCAGCCCCCTGCCCCGCTGTGCACAGCCTGTGCCCCGGCCACGGGGCGGGCAGGCACGTGGGGCTGCGCCGGGCCGTGCTCAGCCGGCCGCTGTGCCACGCGGGGAGACGGGGACCATGCTCGTCGCTGCTGCAGCGTGGCCGAGACCCCTGCCCCGGGGGAATCGCGCCGCCACCGGACCCTCTAGGGCTCAGCACAAAGTGACAGCCCGGCGGGGCGGGGCAGAGCCGTATGCCAGTAGCAGGGAAGGGAGTGGTGTCTCTTGGGGTCAGGGCTGCGGGGTGCTCTCCCGGCCGGGGGCGGGGAGCGGGTTAGCCCAGGGAGCGTGAGGGGGGGATCTGCCGGCTGGGGGGCTCGGGACCGGAGAGCAGGGGCCCTGCAATGACGATCCGCGATGGCTTGGAGTGTCCTGTGCTGAGAGCAGGCGGCCCCCAGAGAGGCAGGACAGGAGTTGCCTTTCTGGGGAGCCCCGTGGGTAGGGCAGGGTAGGGCAGGGCGGCAGGCCAGCAAGGCACTAGCTTGCCATGGCTCTGAGCACCGGGCAGGGTGCAGCGGGCGCGGCGGGCGAGGTGCCGACAGCCCTGCAGGGAGATCCCCTCCTGCCGCCCCAAGCTGGCAGCATGTCCCGGCAGACGCAGCTGGGGGGAAAAGTCCCCGGGCCTGCGACACCAACGGGCTGCCCCTGGGAACCCGCAGGGAACGGGTCCCTTGTCCAAAGCGCTCTCTGCCGCTCCTGCTTTGGCCAGTCCCGTCCGGGGAGACGGCGAAATCTGCCGGGTGGGGCGAGCGGCGCGTTCGATCGTGGGGCCCGACTGTCCCACCCATGGCGTCCACACGTCCCCCTGTCCCTAACCTCTCGGTTGCCTGGAGAAACCGCAAGGCTGCGTCTCTGAAAGGTGCCCCCCCCCCCAAGTCTTTGACTCCAGCCTAGACTGGGACCAAGCTGCAAAATTCAGATGCTGAGCCGGGGGGGGGGACGACACGTTCCCCTGGCTGGTGGCCCGGGATTCTCCGGGCCGTGGTAGACAGAGGCTGAAGCGGAGTCTCCGAAGGCGGGGAGGACAGAGGCACATTTGATCAAATAAGCCTCCCCAGGTCCCTTCCAATCCCCTGGGCTATTTCCTCCGAAATGAGCCCTGCGCGTGGGCCGAGTCTGCAGCTGATCCCAATCAGCCCTTCCCGGGAAGCCCCTTGTCCCCGGTTGCCCCTTCGCGGGCAGGAGCCGGTGAGTCAGACGGGAGCGGGGACGTGTGTCCGACAGAGACGTGCGCTCCGAGGGCTGGCCTCTTGTTGGAGCTGGTGTCGTGTGCCCGGCGGGGTGCCGGCCCTTTGGAAAACCGACAGAGAGACAAATTGCCTGCTCGGTTTTGCTCTCTCTCGGCGCGGGAGCCCCGGACTCCGTTCTCTGCCACGTTGCCACACGTGTCAAGTGGGTGGCGACGCCCGTCCAGCTCTGTGCAGAGGCAGCTTGCTAGGCCCTCGGGACGGACGTGCGGCGGTTCCAGCCTCCCGACTCACCTCCTGTGCCTCTGCATTCTCGGGGGGCCGGGGACGCGGCTTCAGAGCGCGCCGAGAGGGCCGCAGCGTGAGAAACCAGCAGGATCCGTCACCTCCTCCGCGGCAGTTACCCTGCAGCTTGCAAAGGCCCGGGCACACGAGCGGCCCCATTATTGCATTAATCAAAGTACCTGCAGGGTCGGTTTCTGGTAATTTTGTTTGACACAAATTAGATTAATTGTAGTTTGATTATTTTTTGTCCTGCTCTCTGTCCCTAACCACTTGCTGTCTACTTCCTTGACCCCAGGCTGGCTTTCTCGTCTTGTTTAATTGACTCGCCCAGCTGAGTCGGCTCGCTGGATGTGAGCGCTCCCCGGGGCGTGGGAGGAACGGGGTGCGGCCGTGCGGGCGCTTGCCGCGGTAGCTCCCAGCGAGGCGTGGGCCGGTTTGAGTTGGGCTGGCGAGGGCCGGCAAATGCCCGTTTTGGCCGGACGCTCACAAACCGGCCCACAACCGTTCCCGCTGACGGTCATCGGAGTGGCCAGCGAGGAGGCCCCGGGCTCGTTTAACGATATTTGCTTTGGAGACGCGGCCTTGCGGTAACGCCAGTGTGTGCTTGAACAGCTGGAACACTTTCGCTTTTTGAATCTCAGTGTCTCCTGCCATTATCTTATTAGTGAGCGAGCTCCCCCCACCATCCCCCCCGAATTTCCCACAACTACGAGGATTTCAATGGATGAAAGTACAAAAGGAACAAGGCTAAAACCCGTCATTGTGCACAACTGTGAACATTTAAATGCATAAAAATAGAAAAAGGCTTAAAATAAACATTAATATGATATCGAAAATTATATAAGAACCCTGGATTCTGCCAGGCCTGTTTCTAATGGCTGCTGATAAATAACTCGTGGGTGGAATGTATTTCTGGATGTGCGGAAAGCAAGCGCCGCACAGATCAGGAGGGGAGAGCTGGAGACCGGCCCCCTCGCCCCAGAGTCCCGGACACCAAGGGATCAGAAGTCACGAGTCAGGCCCTCAAAAAATCACGCCGTGTTGAAATCCAGGCCCGGCTGGACGTGTTTCTCCCGGGCCTGCGGAAGCGCGATGGCCCCAGCAGAGAATCAGGAGGTTTCGTGGACTCGTAGAACATTAGACCCTGCAGGGACCTCGCGAGGTCACTGAGTCCAGACCCCTGCCCTCACGGCAGGGCCAAGCCCCGTCTAGACCATCCCTGCCAGGTGTCGGTCCAACCTGCTCTTCCATATCTCCGGGAACGGAGATTCCACAAGCCCCCGAGGCAATTTAGTCGAGTGCTTAACCACCCTGACAGGTGGGAAGTGTTTCCGAATGTCCAACCTAAACCTCCCTTGCTGCAGTTTAAGCCCGTTGCTTCTTGGCCTGTCCTCAGACACCAGGGAGAACAATTTTTCTCCGTCCTCCTTGCAACACCCCTTTCGATACTTGAAAGCCGCTATCCTGTCCCCTCTCCGTCTGCCCTTTTCTAAACTAAACAAGCCCAGTTCTCTAATAAGCATTACACGGGGGGGGGGGGGGGTCTTTCCCGTGGGGGTTTGGGCCTTTGCAGCTGCGGCCGACTTGCACTTTCACGCTTTTCTCCGCACTGACAAGGCCAGTGTTTGCTTTGGTGAGAGGGCTGCCGAGAGCCTGGCTTCATCCCAGAGCTCCTGGAGGTGGGGATTGAACCCCCAGGCGGCCCTGCTGTGCCCAGTGGCTGGCTCAGTGTGGGAAGGCGAAGAAATAGTAAACGGGGGGGGGGGGGTTCCTTTTGGTTGCTCCCTGACTTCTGAGCCTCTGCGGCCCATTTCCAGATTTCTCTCTGAAACCAAAGTGGGACTGGGTGACCGTCGGCTGAGTCCCACTCCCGGCTCTGCTGCTGGCCTGTTGGGTGACCTCTGGTATGTCCCGCCCTGCTCTGGGCCTCAGTTTCCCCATCCGCGCCGTGGCGATGATGCTCTTCGGTAGAGTGCCTGCAGGCTGCGAGGTGGGCGAGGGGCCGAACGGTACAGGCCTTGTGTGCTTGGGAGGGAAGCTTCGATTCGCACTGTGTCACCCGACTCTGGCAGCTGGTAAACTGGCTGGGGGTCTGCCCGGGGGCGGGGCTTGTCTCCGGGGGTGTGTCTACACTACCACCCTAGTTCGAACGAGGTGGTAGTGTGGACATACCCCGAGGCTGCGGCCCGCTGTGGGGCGGAGGTTGCAGGACCAAAGCGCGAGACAAGGCCCAGCCGGCACGTGGGAGCAGGCAGCTCGATGAAAAACCCACCAAATGGGGGGGGGGGGGGCTTGGCTTCCCTCGCAGCACCCGGGTCGGCAGTGTGCCCGGGGAGCGGTGTGACTCAGGGCGTGGCTGCTTGCTTGCAGAGCCCCCTTGCGTTAGCCAGCCCGGGCCCAGACGGTCCCCGGGCTGGGTCAGCGCCTGCCTCCCTCGCTCGGCCGCCCTTTGCTCTGGGCTGGTCCCCCTGGGCCGCGCTCCGGGCCCAGGAGTTGGCGAAGCCGAGTGGATTGCCCCAGGCCATGTCTGCCCCGCCCCCACCTCGCTGCTGGTCGGGGGGCTGGTTGGCTTTTCCCTCTGGCAGTAACAAGAGTTCCAGTGGGCCGTGCCTCAGTTTCCCCAAAAGATCCTGCCTGCGTTGTAAAGAACAGGGCCGACGGGTTCATAGCCCCCCTAGAAGACGAGGCTTGGAGGAGACCTCGGGAGGCCAGTTCAAAGCAGGAGCAGCCCCAACTCGGCCATCCCCTTGAGACCCTCCCGGGGTGCCTTGTGTCTGGCTCCGCCCCGCAGCGCCCCATGTGCCCAGAGGGAGAGGCGGGTAGGACACCACCTTGGCAGCCATGGAGCGCCTGGCTGGAGACCTGGGGAAGGGGGGCTGAATAAGGGGCCAGCTCGGCAGGCAGCCAGAAAGGGGGGGTCTTAGCTCAGGAGGCAGGAGCCAGAAAGGGGGGGTCTTAGCTCAGGAGGCAGGAACCAGAAAGGGGGGGTCTTAGCTCAGGAGGCAGGAGCCAGAAAGGGGGGGTCTTAGCTCAGGAGGCAGGAGCCAGAAAGGGGGGGTCTTAGCTCAGGAGGCAGGAACCAGAAAGGGGGGGTCTTAGCTCAGGGGGAGGAGGCAGCCCAGGGCCAAGCCCTGCGGGGGTGAGCGCAGAGCTCAGGACCCCGCTGGCTGCACCTCGCCTGCAGCCAGCCCAGGCTGATCCGCTGAGGGTCTATGCCATGGGCGATGGCCCGCGCGGGCCTGGAACCGCTGCGCTGCAGGCAGGCCAGGCAGGGAGACGGGGCGGCTGGCCCAGTGTTTCTCCACCAGTGGTAGCAGTATCCTCGGGGGTACCCGGGAGACGTCGGGGGGGGGGGGGCCGTCAACACAACTGACCTTTGGAGAAAACCGAATGTTTGTTGTAAGTGTCACAGCACTTGTGTCTGAAAACAGTAGGTCCTGAGGGTACTTAGAATTTTTGTAAGGGGTACTTTATACAAAAGGGTTGAGAAACCCTGGCCTGGGTGTGTCTGCCCTGCGCCTCCGCAGCCCCCTCCCTCCCCGGGCAGCTTCCCCCAACGTCTAACCTCCCTCGTCCTTGCTGCAGAGGAAGCTGCGGCGAGCGACCCGGCACTGCCCACTTCGTAGCAGCCGGGGCAGACAGCTCTCCGCCCCGTCTTCTCCAGACGGGACCAGCCCGGCTCTGCACCGCCGAGGTCGCACCTGCTTCCGTGCTCTCCTGGGACACTCGCGTGTCTAGGCCAGGGGTAGCGAACCCATGGCCCCTGGCTTGCCTGGATCCGTCTCCCCCAGCTGTCCCCCCAGACCCTCTGCTGCCCCACTGCAGGCGAAATCGACCAGGCGGGGCCCCCCAAGGCTCTGGTGTGCAGGGGAGTGGGGGAGGGCCTTTCTCCTCAGTCGGTCAGGGCGAGCCAGCCAGGGGTTGATTTTGGTTGCTTTTTGCTTCTCGCTTGTGTGTGGCGCCTGACTGATTTGTCTGAGAGTCAGTGGCCCCCGACCTCACAAAGGCTCCCTCCCCGTCTCCACAGGGGAGTTCTTTCGACCCCCCCCTTCTTTTGAATTAATCAGCGTGTCCACACTCCCAAGCCTGCGATTTCGGAAGAACGGGCCGCGGAATTGGAAATCTCCTGCTTTCCCTCGGGAGTGGCGCTAGCGCCGGAATCGTTCGTTCTAGCGGGCGGGCGCGCCGGTGCCGCTATTTCGGAGTCACGACTCCCCGGAGCAATTCCAGCGAATTACTCCTGGGGCTCGAAGGGGAGGTCGTGCGGCCCAGGGCCGGAGCCTCCCCCGGCGGGGACCCGCTACTGGATTTTGTAAAACCGGGAGTAGTTCTGTCGACTTTCGTTATTTCCAAGTCGTTTCCTGGTGTCGCCCTGCCCTCGCTGTGCACACGGACCCGGGTGTCTGCCTGTGTGGGGCCAGGCCGCCGGTCTACCCCGCGTGCGTTTCAGAGCCCCCGTCAATCGCCCAGACCTAGGCTTAGCAGCCGATCCCGCTACGCGCCAGCTCCGCCACAGAGTGCGGAGCGGCTCCCACGCGCAGATGTCGGGGTCGAAATCTGGTGCATTGGGGCTCAGCCTGCGTCTGCGGTCAGGGCTGGCTCTTCCCAAGAGCCCGCATGCACCTTGGCTGTGGGTTTCCCCAGCGGCTCCGGATCTCACGGTGCAGCTGGGTTTTCCGGAGACAGGCGGGTTTGGGAGCTCTGAGGTGGGATGTTGGCCCAGCCTGGGGGAGCGAGGCTGCCCGGAGCCCTCGGCCCTGCTTTGTTGGGAGTGCGAGATCCCTGAGTAAAACAGGCCGGTTTCCAGAGCCGCTGCAGCTCCTGCTGGCCTGGGCGAGTGTCCCGACGAGCTGCCCATCCCGCCCAGGACTAACTTCAGCCGGGCAGCGCCACGCCAGCAGCACTGGGAAAGCCAGGCAGGTTTGTCACCCCTGCTTGGCACATGGTGCCCCCAGCAGCAGGCGGGAGCTGGGTTGCTCGTTCAGATCAGCCCCCCGCTGAGGTGGCTTTGGGGCACAGGGGCGTGGCAGGTCCAGGCTTTGGCTTTGCAAGCTGTTCGGAAAGTCGGCTCTCCACGTAGGCCGGCTCTCTGGGGTGCAGCGCTTCCTAGCAGGCCTACCGCTTTCTGGTGCCAGGCGCTCCGCCAAGCCACATGGGGAACGTCGGCAGGTCAAAATGCCACCCTGCTTGCTGAGAATAAGACCCGGCATCAGAAAGCTGACACAGGTGCAACCGTCGGGGTGAAACAGCGTAAATCACAAGGGTGCCGGTAAATGTAGCAGGAATTGGGGTCTGTCCCGAGAATCTACTCCAATGGTGTAATACGGATAACAAGTCTGAGACTAAGACAAAACCTGCCATGTGTGTGTATTCTCAGGTCAGAACACACACACACACACATACACACACACACACACACACACACACACACACACACACACACACACACGGCAGGTTTTGTATCAGTCTCAGACATGTGATCCGTGTGTGTGTGTGTGTGTGTGTGTTCTGTCCCAAGAATCTACTCCAATGGTGTAATATGGATCGCATATCTGAGAGTGATACAAAACCTGCCGTGTGTGTGTGTTCTGTCCCGAGAATCTACTTCAGTGGTGTCATATGGATCATAAGTCTGACACTGATACAGATCCTGCCCTGTGTGTGTGTGTGTAAGAAATTAAAGTTCTGATGTTCCCACCATGATTTTCATTCCCAATCAGAATATAAAGTTGGCTGCAAGAAATTTCTTGTGGAGCAGAAATGCCAAAACAAAAAAACAAACAAAAAAAATCAATTTGGGAACATCAGAATGTTTTGGTTAAATAATCTTGAGTCATTTAATTTTTATAAGGTCTCATGTCGGTAACGCTGACTCTGTCTGGTGCAGGATGCAATCTAATATTTGAATAGAATAGAAAAGGCAACGTGACGTGAATGGAAATAAAGTTGAAAGCAAATGTTTCGACATTATTAAAATGCAACAAGAAAGTTGAACTGATTTGTGTTGACAATTTCTCCTAAGAATGTCATTGAAATTGACATTTTCACGAAACACTTAGATTTTAGCAAAACGACACACATGCATACATGTGTCTATATTCTACTTAGAAATCTTGTGTGTGTAAACTGGCCACAGCGTTCGTGTTACAAAATGCATCTACAAAAATATCACCCCTGTTAGGGAGCTGCCAGTATGCGCGGCTGGGGCACATCTGCACAGCAGGGCGAAAGTCGAATTAAGCCACGTCAGTTGCGCTGCTGAAGTCGAGATCGCTTCATTGGGCTCTTGGCGCTGTCCGCAGCACAGGATGTCCAAGGGAGAGCGTGCTTCCTCCGACTTCCCTCGCTCCCCGTGGCATGAGGGTTACGGGCGTCGGAGTCGGACGCCCTCCTGCTCGCTGGTTTTTTGAAATAACGGGTGGCAGTGCAGACGTGCTCTTTGCGATTCCAGAATAGCGCTGCTGTGTAGACGGAGCCTTGTGTATGACTGGTCGTACCATAGAAATCATGTGAAACACGACAGCTGTGGGCAGCTCTGTGCAAAACAGCTGTCCCCAAACAGGTCCCCGGAGGACGGCACGGGCTGTTATTCTGGCTGGGTTCGGCTCTGACACTGTCGTGCCGGATCTCCCTGGAGCGCCCCGAAAGCCGGGCCGGGCCCATGCGTGTCGGGCCCCCAATGTACCCTTTGTATCGGGTGTAAGTTGGGCTGGGGGGCCTTGAAGCTAGCGGAGTTGCGTGTGTGTAGCCGGCGTGAGATGGGAATGAAACGGGGCAGATTCTGAGTTGGTTTCACGTTAGCCTTAATCCTGGGGGCTCTGTGTTGGCTTGGGTGGAGTGGCCCCTGATTTCCCGCTGGGGACACGGAGACGAAACCCAGAGCTGCTGCGTCTCTGCCCCTCCCTATGCGTGACGATTTGTGTGCTCTGTTCCCCTCGCGGCGTGACGGCAGCCCCCTTGGCCCGCGGGGCTCTGGCTTCCCGGCCGTCGGCAAAGCAGGAACGAGAGCGGCGTCGAGAAGGGTCCCTTCCGCGGGGCAGCCCGGGGCTGGAAGGCGCTGCGTGCAGCTGGGGCGGGGGCGCTGTCTGAGCACCCGGCGGGCGGTGCCAGGGCAGTCAGCCGGCCCGGAGAGCTGGCCTTGGGCGCTAGCGGCGAGGCGCCCGGAAATGCCCGGTGGCTGGCTTAGTCTGGAGGCAGCAGGGTCACTTTGAGCGCCTGAGTTGAAGCCGGGAGGCGCCAGGGGAAGGGGCTGGCGTGGGCGCCCAGGGGTGGAGGCGTCTGCGCGTTTCTCCGGGGGGAGCGGAGCAGCCTCCCTGGCCCATTGAAGCCCCGGCTGGGATGCAGCACATGGGCTGGTTTGTCCCGCAGGGCGCCAGCCTGAGATCCAGCCCCCTTGCTTCACCCAGACAAAGGGCAGCGCCCCCAGGGTCCGAGCTGGACCAGCCTCCCGCAGGGGAAAGCTGGGGGGGAGGGGGAGGATTTAAGAACCAGGCTGCAAGACCCCAGCGGCGGCTGCTCCTTTCGGGGAGGGCGAGGCCGAGTAGGTAGGTGCGGGGCCGGGCGGGAGGCGGGAGTTTGGGAGGGATCCCAGAGCTGGGAGCTGTACAGAGCTGCCCCCCCCATCCCCCGGGCTGCCTCCCACATGTGCCCCCCCACGCGCTAACACGCTAACATCACGCGTCCCAGTGAAGCGCTCCGCGTGCAACGCCTGCCGAGACACGTGGACAAAAGCCACGGAGGGGCAGACGTGCCTTGCGCTGGCGGCACGGGGGGGGCGCCTGCACTGAGACACAGCCCCCTTCGCCGCATGGCCCCCACCCACAGGCTCCTTCGCGCGCAGGGAGGCAGCCGAGCCCCCTCCGACACGGGGGAGCCAGGCCCTGCGTGTCCGGGCTGCCCGCTTCGCTCCCCAGGCCTGGCCCTGCGTGTGTCTGCTTGGCCAGGCGTCAGGCGCCTTCCGGGCCCTGCGGCTGCACAGGGCTGTTAGCAGGTGCTGCCGCTGCGTTCCCCGGGCGCGCCGGCTGGCAGCAGAGGTGTGAGGCGAGAACACGGCCCAAGAGCTCCTGGGCGAGCAGCTGGCCCCACCACCTGATGCGCCGTCTGTGGCTTCCGCTAGCTCGGCTCTCCGGGGGCCGGGGGAGTTGGGAGCTCTTTCTGGGAGAACGGGGATCCTGCTGCCAGGGTTCAGGCCTGGCCCTAAGCACCGCCCCGTGCTCTGAGCGTCGGGAGGGCTCGCGCGTGGCACAGAGGAGGAGTGGGGGAAACTGAGGCACAGGTCACCCGGGAGGCCGGTGGCCCAGCCAATAAATAGATCGCAGGTCTCCCAAGTTCCAGGCTAATGCTCCGCCCACTAGGCTATGCAGCACATGCCCGGCCTCCTGCTCCTCTCCGCTCGGTCTTGCCCAGCCGTGCCGAGTGGGGACGCTGGAGCCCGAGCCGGGCATCGGGGCGGGGAGGCAGATGTGCCCTGGCCGAGATCCGACGCCCTGGGCCCCCCCGGACAAGCGTCCTAACTCCTGGGTTTGCGCTCGTCTGGGGGAGCAGGGCTGGCTCTGCATCGTGCCCATGGCTCCCGACTGCACCCCAGGGCGCGGGCCGGCTCCCGGACCTGGCTGCCCCACGGCCACCCGGGGCCCCTTTTCAAATGAAATGAGTGGAGATTGCCTGTCTCCTAGAACTGGAAGGGACCTTGACCGGTCATCGAGTCCAGTCCCTGCCTTCACAGCAGGCCCAAGCACCATCCCTGCCATTGCCCTGGTGGATCCAGACCGCGCAGCAGTAGTGCATCACCTAACTCCGCCCTGGCTGCCCCGCCCCGCTAACGGTTAACCAGTTAGCCCATCTCGGTCAACCCGTTAACCGGCTAACCGTTCTCATCGATACGTACGTCCCTACCGCCCGCCCGCCCCGTCCCACGCCTGCTCCGTGGCTCTGCTCCCTCCAACGAGGATCTGGTAACTTACAAACCCCAGAGCCAGGAGCGGGCAGGGAGCCTGTGGACGAGCCCCTCGAGGGGTGATGGACCCATCTCGCAGGCGTGTGCCAACCCCCGGGCCATGCCCTCCGTGTGCGAGGCCCCAGGACTCCAGCCAGTTCATTGGTGTGCTGCTGGAGAGGATGAAATCACAAACCATCGCCCACCCCCACCCGGGCTGCTGTCGGGCACAGGGCGCCAGCTTCATAGCACCACGCAGGCCCCCGAAATCCCCCGGACGGCCCTGCCCACGGTCCGTGTCTAAGCACAGTCGGGCCTCGGAGTGGCTAAGCGAGCCGGGGAAGGGCCTTTCGAGCGGGGGGCCGGGGTGGGGGAGCATTTGACACCCCAATGTGCCCGGCACCCCCGCCGGAAACGAGCCCTGCCGGACGGGGAGAGACAGACCCGAGCTCAGTGTCCCCGCCACACAATTCTGCCTGGAGGGTGCCTCGGGCTGGGCCTGGGACCTGGGGGTATGTCTACACTACCCTCCTAGTTCGAACTAGGAGGGTAATGTATGCATACCGCACTTGCTAATGAAGCCCGGGATTTGAATTTCCCGGGCTTCATTAGCATAAGCGGGGAGCCGCCATTTTTAAATCCCCGCTGCTTCGAACCCCGTGTAGCGCGGCTACACGGGGCTCGAACTAGGTAGTTCGGACTAGGGTGCCTATTCCGAACTACCGGTACACCTCGTTTCACGAGGAGTAACGGTAGTTCGGAATAGGACCCTAGTCCGAACTACCTAGTTCGAGCCCCGTGTAGCCGCGCTACACGGGGTTCGAAGCAGCGGGGATTTAAAAATGGCGGCTCCCCGCTTATGCTAATGAAGCCCGGGAAATTCAAATCCCGGGCTTCATTAGCAAGTGCGGTATGCATACATTACCCCGCTAGTTCGAACTAGCGGGGTAGTGTAGACATACCCTGGGTGTCTAGAGACCTTGGTGTTGCATTTTGGAACCCGGCACCGGAGGAGTCGCCCCAGGCCCTTCCCTGATTGGCTCCCGAAATCTGCATGGAGGCAGCGAGTGGGGCAGGGCGCCCCGGGCTCAGCTTTGTGCCCCCCCACTTGTATCTCGGAGCTCAGAGGCCACTGTGGGATCCAGACATATGTTGGGAAACTAACACAGCAAGGCACAGGCTATCCAATAAGTTTCTGGACTGCATTGGAGACAACTTTCTGTTTCAGAAGGTTGAAAAAGCTACCAGAGGAGAAGCTGTTCTGGATTTGGTTTTAACAAATAGGGAGGAACTAGTTGAGAACTTGAAAGTGGAAGACAGTATAGGGGACAGTGATCACGAAATAATAGAGTTCATGATCTTAAGGAAAGGCAGAAGGGAGACCAGCACAATTGAGGTTATGGATTTCAGGAAGGCAGATTTTGATAAGCTCAGAGAACTTGTAGGTAAGGTCCCATGGGAAGCCCCATTCTGAACCCACCGGCCTCGCCCTCCACCTGCTCTGGGGCTGCCCACGTGGCCGCAAAGAGACCAATGTCAGCCACTTCACATGGCCAGCAGGCGCAGCCGCGACCCCTCCCCTCCCCTCCCCTCCTGCCTGTGCCCTCGGCCCCACTGCCGCTCCCTAAGGGGTTTGTAAATCATTTGGAGGTGGCATTTCCATTTCTTTAAAGGCAGCAATTTAAGGTGGTATTTTTATTTTATTTAAGGTGGTATTTTATTCTTTAAGGCGATGTTTAATTTTTAATTTAAGAGGTATTTCAACATGATACATTATGTCAGGGTGCTATTTATATTCATTTAAGGAAGTATGTTGGGTAGTGTTTTAATTATCTGGGTAGGACATAATTTGGAGCGATATTTGATTCCCGGAGGAGTGTGTTTTATTTACTTGAAGGTGGGCTGTGAGTTGCCCGGTGGCGTGCTCATTTCAGCACGGTGCTGGTTTTCCTGTTGTGGGCAGTGGCTGTTTCAAGACGACATGGCCCGGCAGTGTATGGGCTGCGATGGCTCCTTTGCGAATCGGAGCCGTCGTAGTGAAGGCTGCATTGCGATGTCTCTCGTCCGGCGTATGGCAGGGGTGGGCTGTGTGGCCGTTGGTGGGTGCTTATGGCAGGCTCCAGTGCTGCTGGCGTGCGGATCTCCCCTCTAGAGATGGGGGGCATGTTGGCATCCTGGCCAGGGTGTGGCTGAGGAAAGAATTCGGAGCCACTGGTGTGAGTGACACGAGAGGCAGCGAGAGCCTGAGACCCTCTTGTTTCCTGCCTGGCGCAGAACCTGGGATCTGGTTTGACATCACCACGTGGAGCTGTGGGTTGGGAGTGAGGGGCACGGCCAGGCTGGGGGGATCTGGGCCAGCAGAGCCGTGGGGCGAGAGGGGAGACGGGGGGGGGGGGGGGGGAAGGAAGCAGCTTTCCCTGGCCCACAAGGCAGCAGGCACACGACCACTGGGCCCCTCCCCAGGCCCTGAGCCGAGCCTCTGGCCAGCCACGTGGCCCTGCCCGCCCTCCATCTGGGCCTCTTGCTCGGCTCCCCTGAGCAGCAGCTGCTGGGGTGAGCCGGGGGCTGTCTGGGGAGAGGCGGGCGGCACGGTGGCAGGGGGCTGGGAGAGCTGGAGGGGGCGTCCGGTGCTCGCCAGCCGGCCGCATGGGGGAGAGGCAGAGCTGGACCGAGACTGACCCGTCAGTTCTGCAGCTGGCACCCCCCGGCCCGAGACACCCCCCATGCGCCCTGAACACGCCCCAGGCCCTGCCTTTGTGGGGCACGGCCTCCCCGGGGGGGCTGGGCGGGACCTGGCCCGGCCGGCGCTGGGTCTGGAGCGGGAACGGGGCCGGCTTTAGCCGCCAGTCCCAGCCCTGGCTCTGCTCCTGGCCGCGGGCCTGGGCCCATGGTGCTGACGTCCCGGGGTGGGGTGGAGCCGCTGGCCGGCAGGCGCCTTCTCCGTCCCGCCTCTGACCTGGCCACGGCCGGCCCCCGAAGCGCCTGCGGTGCCTGGTGTGGGGCTCCCTGGTCGGCTCTCGCCCCCTGGGCTCGCAGCCACAGATCCCATGGCCCCGCTGGGCATTCGGCTGCAGGGCCCCGGCTGAGCTCTGCCGGCCACGGGGACGAGGGGAGGGGGGGGGGATGTTTCCCTTGGGTATGAGGCCATAAATTCATGTGGCGCTAGGGGGCGCCGTGGAGGGGGGTGGATAGGAGTGCTGTGCTGTGGGGGGGTAGGGGCGCTGTGCTGTGGGGGGGGGAGTTCTGTGCTGCGGGGGGTTAGGGGCGCTGTGCTGCGGGTGGGCAGGGGGGAGTTACGTCCTGCGGGGGGGGGTAGGGGCGCTGTGCTGTGGGGGGGGGGTAGGGGGGAGTTCTGTGCTGCGGGGGGGTTGGGGCGCTGTGCTGCGGGGGGGGTAGGGGGGAGTTCTGTGCTGCGGGGGGGTTGGGGCGCTGTGCTGTGGGGGGGGGGAGTTCTGTGCTGCGGGGGGTTAGGGGCGCTGTGCTGCGGGGGGGGTAGGGGGGAGTTCTGTGCTGCGGGGGGGTTGGGGCGCTGTGCTGTGGGGGGGTAGGGGGGAGTTCTGTGCTGCGGGGGGGGTAGGGGCGCTGTGCTGTGGGGGGGGGAGTTCTGTGCTGCGGGGGGTTAGGGGCGCTGTGCTGCGGGGGGCCAGGGGGGAGTTCTGTGCTGCGGGGGGGGGTAGGGGCGCTGTGCTGTGCGGGGGAGTTCTGTGCTGCGGGGGGGGTAGGGGCGCTGTGCTGTGGGGGGGGTAGGGGGGAGTTCTGTGCTGCGGGGGGGTTGGGGCGCTGTGCTGTGGGGGGGTAGGGGGGAGTTCTGTGCTGCAGGGGGGGTTGGGGCGCTGTGCTGTGGGGGGGGAGTTCTGTGCTGCGGGGGGGGTAGGGGCGCTATGCTGCGGGGGGGCAGGGGAGTTCTGTGCTGTGGAGGGGGGGGAGGAGCCACAATGGTTTTACCCACTTGCACCAGTGTAAGAAAATGGGCTCTATCCATCCCCCCCCCCCACGTCCCTCCTCC
Organism: Pelodiscus sinensis; assembly: GCF_049634645.1. Taxonomy (NCBI): domain Eukaryota; kingdom Metazoa; phylum Chordata; order Testudines; family Trionychidae; genus Pelodiscus; species Pelodiscus sinensis. The sequence continues at coordinate 12,857,096 of NC_134729.1, read as the reverse complement.
CCGCTGGCCCCTCCCTACACACCCGATGGCCAAACAGCTGCAGGGTGGGAGGGACGGGCACTGGCAGGGCTGGGGGGGCAGCGCTGGGCTGGCGGGAGCAGCAGGGCGGGCGGGGGGGCCCGGGCAGCGCTGGGCTGGTGGGGGCTGCAGGGCGGGGGGGCCCGGTCAGGGCTGGGCTGGCGGGGGCTGCAGGGCAGGCGAGGGGGCCCGGGCAGGGCTGGGCTGGGGGGGGCTGCAGGGGGGGTGGGAGGGGCCCTGGCAGGGCTGGGTGGGCAGGGCTGGGCTGGCGGGGGCTGCAGGGCGGGCGGGGGGCCCGGGCAGGGCTGTGCTGGGGGGCGGCTGCAGGGGGGGGTGGGAGGGGCCCTGGCAGGGCTGTGCTGGGGGGGGGCTGCAGGGGGGGTGGGCGCGAGGGGCACCCGAGGGCCATGCTGCAGGTCAGGGGGAGGATCCAGCGTTCGGGGCTCTTGCCCAGGCCGGGGTGCTCCCGGTTGTGTCCGTGTGGCTGGGTGACGTCCCTGCCCAGCCCCGGGGATGGGAGGCGCTGCCGGCATTGGCTGTGCTGGATAATGGGCGGAGAGAGTGCCCTCTAGTGGTCACAGCTTTGGGGGGGGCAGTGGGCTCTGTCCCCATCTCTGGGAGGGCAGGGGGGCACCGGGCGCTAGGACTCAGGACTCCTGGTCTCTTCCCAGCCCTGTCACCTACTCACCACAGGACCTTGGACCAGTCACGGCTTCTCTGCCTCAGTTTACCCCTGGCCTGGCAGGCGGTTAGTTAAAGCGCCCTGGGGGCGGGCTGAGCCTGCCAGATGTCCTGGGCTCCCCGCTGGGCTGGCCTGTCGTGGGGCAGGAGGGGGCTGGGAGCCAGCCCTTCAGTGCTGCCCAGGGCTCTGGGGGCGATTTAAGGGCCGGGGGCTGCTGCCCCTTGCCCCCGTCGGAGGGCCTGGTGGGGAGGGGGCAGGGGCGGGCTCAGCACGCGGGCAGGGGGCAGAGCCAGGCTGGGGCCTAATGTTGGCATCTGGGGCATATTTGAGCCACTCTCGTTATCCCTGCATCACTGACGGGGAAACTGAGGCACCAGGTAGGAACAGAACTTGTGAGGCTATCCAGCCAATCAGGAGAGGACCCAGGGGCTCTGAATTTCCAGGACCCCTCCCCCCCCCGGCACTAACCACTCGCCCCCACTCTCCTCCCTGCCTCAGGGTAGAACCAGCGTGGGCCATGGCTGGCCAGTGGCCGAGGCAGGGGCACCGTGGGGCAGGATCTGGAGCCTCTGGGCGGGGGGCGGGGCCTGGTGCCTGCCCGCCCCTGCCCGTGCCCGCCACGCGCCGCTTTATTGCTCCACTTGTCGGGGTCACGACCCCTGACCCCAGCCGCCTAATCCGTGTCAGCAGGGCCCCAGGTTAGAGCAACAGCCTGCGGGGGCGGGGAGGGCAACAAGCGAGTTAACCCTTGGTGCGCCTCTCCCCTCCCCCTGCGCGCCCCCCCCAGGGACAGCGACGGGGGCAACACAGGGGGAGCTTGAAAGACCCCGATTTCCCGCCGAGCCCCCGCCTGCCTCAGCCCTGCTGCAGCGAGATCCCACGAGCCCCGCTCTAACCACTAGACCTCCCTCCCGTGCCAGAACTGCCGCAGATCCCAGGAGTTCTGGCTCCCCCCTCGCTCTAACCACTAGACCTCCCTCCCGTGCCAGAACTGCCGCAGATCCCAGGAGTTCTGGCTCCCCCCTCGCTCTAACCACTAGACCTCCCTCCCGTGCCAGAACTGCCGCAGATCCCAGGAGCCCTGGCTCCCATCCCCAGACCCCGAGCCCCCCGTTGGGTTAGCTCCTCGTTGCACCTACATGGTGAGGAGACGGGGGGCAGCTCCCCCCGCTAGCGAGCACCGTGCCCGGGGTGCCTCTGCGCACGGACACAACTGGCCCTGCGCCCGCCGGGCCCGGGGCGGGGTTGGGGGCCAGCAGGGCCCTCCCCCCGGAATGGGACTAGCAGGTTCTCCATCCCCCGGGCCCCCCTCTGGCCAGTGGCTGCCTCCTGTGTGCTGGGGGGATGCAGGGAAAGGGAGGGTCCTGGCCCCCGCTTTATCCACCGCTTCTGCCCCACCCTGGCCACTCCCGCATGGCCCCCCGGAGCTGGGGGCTTGATCACCCCCCCCCCACTGGCTTGGGACCATGGCCACAGGGCTGAGCCCAGCAGAGTCATCAGGGTCCTGCCCTGCTCCCCTTCCTCACTCGCTGCTCCCCCGGTCCTGCCCACCTGCTGCACCCTGCCCCCCCTGGCCACTGGGGGAGCAGAACGCCCCGAGTGCCCCCCCCCGCCAGGCCCTTTGCCAGCCCCCCGGCTTCGCTCCTCAGGGGAAGAGGGGGTAGGGATGTGGGGCAGGCCTGGCCTCCAGTGGGGGGGGTGTTCAGGACAGCTCCCTGCCTGGGGCTCCCCACACACTATCCTGGGGCATGAGCTCCAGCCAGGGGTCACCCGGGTGACTGCCCCTTGGGGCCTCAGTTTCCCCCTGCTGTAGTGGGGAGGCCCCTCCCCCACCCCCAACTGGCACACGGGGACACTGCACCTTTAAGGGCTCTGGCAGAGTCCCCTGCACACATCTGTCCTAGTGTTGGGGGGGGAACCACAAGCGGGGGGGGGGGCAGGAACACTAAGGGGGGCTGGACAGGGGCTCAGGGGCTCGTGTTTTGGTACTTTGAGTTCTGAACCAGCCCGTTCCTCGCCTGCCCTGCCCCCCGACCTTCCCCCCAGAACTGCCCAGCGACCCCAAGCTGCCCCCCTGAGCTGCCCAGCCCTCCAGAGCTGGCCAGTCCCCCAAACATGCCTAGACCCCCCCCACCCCCCCCCGAGCCAAGGCTTAGGATTCCAACAGCCCTTCCCCACGCCATGCTACCCATGCCTCTGAGCACTTGCCAGGATGGGAAACTGAGGCACAGATCTTGGTCCAGGTGACACTGTTAGTGGGAGCTGGAAGAGAACCCAGGAGTCCGGCTGGGGGGGGGGCAGCCTCCCAGCACAGTTGGTTTCTCTGGGCAGATGCGCCGTACAGGGGGACACCTCGGGGGGCTGCAGCATGCTGAGGGGGGACTGGGGCAGTTTCCTCAGGGGCGCCTCCCCGGCGGGTGGGGGGCAGGGCTGGGCTCGCTATGGAGCGCCTTGGGGTTCAGATCTGCTGGATGGGGGACAGCGCGAGAGCCCCCGCCCCGGCTGAGCCCCGTGTTCTGTTCCGGGGAGAAGGGGCGGCCGGTCGGGGAGGCCCTCGGTGCCACGCAGGCCACGGGCCCCGACCAAACAATCGTCTCTTTGTGCCTTTGACCCACTGGCCGGGAGCCAGGCGAATTCTTTGCGTATTTCCTCCCCGAGCTCCCGCCCGGCCCCTTCCAGCCGGCCTCTGCGCAGCCTGAGAGCCGCCTCCCGCCCGAGCCCCCGAGCCTCCGCAGCACCCCCAGTCCCGGCAGGGCCAGGGAGCGAGGGGCACCGGCGGGCGGGGGGGCAGGGCTGGGCTGGCAGGGGGTGCGGGTGAGGGGTGAGGGGCAGAGGCAGGGCTGCGGGGGGGGGGCAGGGCTGGGCTGGCAGGGGTGCGGGTGAGGGGTGAGGGGCAGAGGCAGGGCTGCGGGGGGGGGGCAGGGCTGGGCTGGCAGGGGTGCGGGTGAGGGGTGAGGGGCAGAGGCAGGGCTGCGGGGGGGCAGGGCTGGGCTGGCAGGGGTGCGGGTGAGGGGTGAGGGGCAGAGGCAGGGCTGCGGGGGGGGGCAGGGCTGGGCTGGCAGGGGTGCGGGTGAGGGGTGAGGGGTGAGGGGCAGAGGCAGGGCTGCGGGGGGGGGCAGGGCTGGGCTGGCAGGGGGTGCGGGTGAGGGGTGAGGGGCAGAGGCAGGGCTGCGGGGGGGGGGCAGGGCTGGGCTGGCAGGGGTGCGGGTGAGGGGTGAGGGGCAGAGGCAGGGCTGCGGGGGGGGGCAGGGCTGGGCTGGCAGGGGGTGCGGGTGAGGGGTGAGAGGCACAGGCAGGGCTGGGCTGGCAGGGGTGCGGGTGAGGGGTGAGGGGTGAGGGGCAGAGGCAGGGCTGCGGGGGGGGGCAGGGCTGGGCTGGCAGGGGTGCGGGTGAGGGGTGAGGGGCACAGGCAGGGCTGGGCTGGCAGGGGCTGCCGGAGGGGAGGGGGGCTGATGGAGGGTGTCCGAGCTGGGCTCCAGGGGGCTGGTTTCTGTTACCCGCCCCTGGAGCTGCAAGGTCCATGCCTAAGGCCCCAGGCCTGGCCTAGCTGGCCGGTTGGCGCCCGGGGCATCTGCCAGCCTGGGCGGGTTCGGCGGGTCGCAGGAGGCTTCGAGCTCCGTCCAGCTGGCGTTGCCATCGGTACCTGCCCACAGCAGGGCAGCGTGTAGGCAGCCACAGGATGAACCGGTTTGCCTGGCTCATCCCTTGGGCCTGTCGACTACGCGCCCCCCATGGGTGCCCCGTGCCAGCAGAGGGGGGAGGCGGGAGCCAGCAGCGGGTACACGGGAAGCAGGGGTGTAGGGAGGGGAGCGGGTGAGAGGGGAGGCGAGCATGGGGCAGAGGAGAGGGAGTGTATGGGGGAGGGGAGGGGTGGAGGAGGGGGAGTGTGTGGGGGAGGGGAGGCGTGTATGGGTGGAGGAGGGGGAGTGTGGGGGAGGGGAGGCGTGTAGGGGTGGAGGAGGGGGAGTGTGGGGGAGGGGAGGCGTGTAGGGGTGGAGGAGGGGGAGTGTGGGGGAGGGGAGGCGTGTATGGGTGGAGGAGGGGGAGTGTGGGGGAGGGGAGGCGTGTATGGGTGGAGGAGGGGGAGTGTGGGGGAGGGGAGGCGTGTAGGGGTGGAGGAGGGGGAGTGTATGGGGGAGGGGAGGGGTGGAGGAGGGGGAGTGTGTGGGGGAGGGGAGGCGTGTATGGGTGGAGGAGGGAGAGTGTGTGGGGGAGGGGAGGCGTGTATGGGTGGAGGAAGGGGAGTGTGGGGGGGAGGGGAGGCGTGTATGGGTGGAGGAGGGGGAGTGTGTGGGGGGAGGGGAGGCGTGTAGGGGTGGAGGAGGGGGAATGTGGGGGGGAGGGGAGGCGTGTATGGGTGGAGGAGGGGGAGTGTGTGGGGGGAGGGGAGGCGTGTAGGGGTGGAGGAGGGGGAATGTGGGGGGGAGGGAAGGCGTGTATGGGTGGAGGAGGGGGAGTGTGTGGGGGAGGGGAGGTGTGGAGGGGTGGAGGAGGGGGAATGTGGGGGGGAGGGGAGGCGTGTATGGGTGGAGGAGGGGGAGTGTGTGTGGGGAGGGGAGGCGTGTAGGGGTAGAGGAGGGGGAGAGGGTGCTCTTGGAGGGTCATTTTTCAGGGTTTAGTTGTTTGTGAAAAGCAGCCCAGGAAGCCCCCCTAGGAGCTGGCCCCTGCCCCGCCCATGGGGAGTGTGAACCAGGTGTGAGACAGAGTCGGGGGAGGGGGAGGGGCTGGGAGCCAGGATTTGATCTGGGCGGGACGTGGGGGTCTCCTGGCTGAGCTGGACTCCTGGGTTCTACCTGTAAGCGCCTTCAGCAGGGTGAGCTCGGGCAGCTGGGCCTTAGGCCCTGCCCTGCCTCCATTGCCCCATGACCTTGGTCATGTCACATCACTGCTCTGGACCTCAGTTTCCCCAGCTGTGAAATGGGGTGAAAATACCAGCCTGCTTTGGGGGGCGTCTTACAGTCGCGCTTCGGCATCCCTGTGACACAGGAGCACTGGATGGTGCAGGGTGCTGTACGTTGTGTATTAGGTGCATTATGGTAGTGCCCAAGAGTGCTGTACATTAGCTATTACATACATTGTGGTAGTGCCTGGTGCCCAGTGATGCAGGGTGCTGTTGGTTAGGTATTAGGTACATTACAGTAGTGCCTGGGGACTGTGTGGTGCAGGGTGCTGTATGTTAGGTATTAGGTACATTACGGTAGTGCCTGGGGACTGTGTGGTGCAGGGTGCTGTACGTTAGGTATTAGGTACATTACGGTAGTGCCTGGGGACTGTGTGGTGCTGTACGTTAGGTATTACGTACATTACGGTAGCGCCTGGGTCCTGGTGGTACAAGGTGTTGTATGTTAGGTATTAGGTACATTATGGTAGTGCCCGGGGACTGTGTGGTGCAGGGCGCTGTACATTAGGTATTAGGTACATTACGGTAGTGCCTGGGGACCATGTGGTGCAGGCTGCTGTATGTCAGGTATTAGGTACATTACGGTAGCGGCTGAGACCAGCTGGTGCAGGCTGCTGTATGTCAGGTATTAGGTACATTACGGTAGTGGCTGAGACCAGCTGGTGCAGGGTGCTGGCTGGCTCAGGGGTGCAGGGCAGGAGCCTGGCTGGCTTGGGGGATATGGAGTGAGACTTGGGGTCCCTCCCCTGCTCACCGCTGCCTGATGCCCCCCCCCATGCAATTACGTTTCCCACGTCACAAAGTGTCCAAAGCCCCCAGTCCCTCGTGGGACCCCAGCAACTGAGGCCCAGGCTGCCCCCTTGTTCCCCTCGGCCCCGAGACCATTAGCCATTCCACTTGCAGCCCCCCGGCCCTCAGCTGGCTCCCTGCGGTGGCCCATGAAGGGAGCAGCCGAGGGTCAATATGGGAGAGGGGCCCTGTGGGAACTGGGCTGAGAACCCCAAGCTCACCACACGCGCTGGCTCCCAGAGGACCAGTTGCTGCCTTGGCAGGACCCAAGCCGGGGCCCTGGGTGGGAGTGAGCCTGGCTAGGTGGAGGAACACAGCAGGGATTCTCGGGGGGCTGCCCCCTCCGACCTGCTGCCCGGGGGGGTCGGCTGGGCTGCAGCGGGGGTGGGGAATGTGACGGGGAGCTCAGGGCTTGTAATGGGAAAATTGCTTCCAGCCCCAGAGGCTGCGATTGGGGGTTAAAATTACAACCAGCCCCGCGCCGGCATCTGCTCGTAAATCCGGCCGCTCGTCCCCTGGCCAGCAGCAGGAAGCACCACCGGGGAGCCGTGGGGATGGGGCCAGCGGGGAGGGGTGGGACTGCAGACGTCGGGGTGCCCACAGCAGGGAGGGGAGGGTTCGCAGTGCCTGGCAGTGGGTGGCTGCTGCTCCCCAGAGCCAGCAGCATTTTCTGCCTCTGGCATATGCTGGAATTGACTGGCAGAAATACCCCCCACGCCCTGCCCACTCCACGCCCAAGAAACCTGGCGGATCTGCACAGCGACAAGGGCAGGGACCTGAAACTAGCACAGCTCCCCTCAGGGAAGCTGAGATGCCCTGCCCCTCCCCCATGTCACAGATGGGGAAACTGAGGCACAGAGCGGGGACGGGACTCACCTCAGGAACAGCAAGAGTCTGTTGCCAAGCTGGGAAGAGAGTGAAGGCGTCCTGGCTGCCAGCCTGCGGCTCTAACCACTAAACTCCCCTCCCCTCAGGGGGGCTGCTGCTGAAGCTACCTGCCTGGTTTCTGGCTGGGCACTTCCTTCCTTAGCGCCTGAGATCCCACTGCCCCAAAAGGCCCTCGCATGGGCCCTGGGCTGGACCTCTCCCTGGCGACATGCTGGGGACAAGCCCCTGCCCCATTCCCCACCCCCGAGCCAGCCAGTCCCTGCCCTGGGGCTGGATGGGAGCTGGCGCCCCCTAGAGGGACAGGCCCCAGCCCATCGCAGCTGGCTAGTGCCCCCCCAGGAGTGGGTCTGAGCCGGCACCCCCCTCGAAGGGAAGGGCCCATGCCCCGTGCTGGAGCCGGCCGGCGCTCTGGCGTTGCTCCGTGCCCAGAACTGTGCCAGCTGCCCGAGGCTCCAGGGGCCATTCATGCCATGGCCTATCAGCGCCCGTGGGCACCTCCCGCCTGCTGCCCCGGTCATTGTTGCCCCCTCCCTGGATGTGTCGCCGTGGGGCTTTTACCGCTGCGGGGTGGGCCCCACAGCTCAGCCCTGGGCGTGGCAGAGTGGGGAGGGGCTGGGAACCAGGACTTGTGGGTTCTCTGCTCTGGGAGAGGAGTGGGGTGCAGTGGTCAGGGCTGGGAGCCAGGCGTCCGGAGCCCAACGCAGTCACCCCGGCACTGGGTGGCAGCGCAATCCAGACTCCTGCCTGGCGTCAGGGCGGGTGTGGAGCCACTGCTGTTCCCTCAGTGAAGAGCAATTTGTGTTTGCCGCCTGGCGTGGGGGTGGGGGTGCCCCTCTCCTGCGGGGTGGGCCAGGGTGCAGAGCGGGAACCCACATTCCTGCTCCTTCATTCTAGGAGACCAGGCCTGCCAGACCCAGTGTCCCCAGCTGGATCTGTTCCAGACCTCACCCCGCAGGGGGGTAGAAACCGCCATGTTCAGCTGGTGGGGGGGGGACAAGAAACAGTTAATTCTCACCAGGCAAAAGTATTCCTTTTAAATTGGGGGGGCAGGCTGGGGGGTCCCTGGGATTTCTGGTCACAGGCACCGTCATGAACCGGCTGAGCAGAACTCCTCTGAATTACAGCCCCTTTTGAATTGGGTGGGGAACTGCTAACTGAAGATTAGCAAAAAGCTATACTGGCATCGGAAAAGGTTCAGAGAAGGGCAACTAACATGCTGAGGGGTTTGGAACGGGTCCCATAAGAGGGGAGATTAAAGAGACTGGGACTTCTCAGCTTGGAAAAGAGGAGGCTAAGGGGGGGGATAGGTTAGAGTCTATAAAATCATGGGCGGGGTGGAGAAAGTGAATAAGGAAACGTTATTTACTTGTTCCCATAATATAAGAACTAGGGGCCACCCAATGAAACTAATGGGCAGCAGGTTTAAAATAAAAGGAAGTTCTTCTTCACACAGCGCACAGTCAACCTGTGGAACTCCTCGCCGGAGGAGGTTGTGAAGGCTGAGACCATAACAGAGCTTAAAAGAGAACTAGATAAATTCATGGAGATTAAGTCCATCAATGGCTATGAGCCAGGCTGGGTGAGGAATGGTGTCCCTGGCCTCTGTGTGTCGGAGGGTGGAGATGGATGGCAGGAGAGACATCGCTTGCTCATTCCCTGTTCTGTTCCCTCCCTCTGGGACACCTGGCACTGGCCACTGTGGGCAGACAGGACACTGGGCTGGATGGACCTTTGGTCTGACCCAGTCTGGCCGTTCATATGTTCTTATGTTCAAAGATGCACGGGGGGGGGCCTAGAAACTGCTATTTTTTAGACATGTATGGGGGCTAGAAACCACTAATGTTATGGGGGGCCTAGAAACTGCTAAATGTAGCCCCCTGGGGGCTGGAGGTGCTATTTTTGGCCGGGAAGGTGGCAGAGGAACTCAGTGAGGCATTTCTCGGAAAGTCAGTTTGAAGATCCACTTTTCCCCCCACCCCCCATTCCCCACTGCTCTGGGCATCTGCTTCTCCTACACAGGGCCTCCGTCTACCTGAGTCCCACGTGCTTTTTACTGGCTTATAAAAATAACCCTCCCTGCTTGGCTGCCTTCCCGGAGCGCGGAGCTGGCGGCGCATCGGCACACGGCGGGGAGACGAGTCCCCCGCGGCTGGCAGCTCCTCCGGGCGCTTGGGTGACAGGATCCTGCTTCACTTCCTGTCCCAAACTGCCAGGGGGGCTTGGCTGGGCAGCTGCTATGCAGCTGCCACCTCCCAGCCCAGAGGTGGCTGCATCTTGGGAGCGGCGATCCTGCCCCCGCAGTGTCTGCGGAGGCGTTTGGCAAGCTTCTGTGGGCTGCGCAGGAGATCTGGGATGGGAGCGTTGGGACCCAGTCCCTGGCTCAGGGCCCCCGCAATCCCCTTTCCTTCCAGCCCATCCGAGCAGGGCACTGGCAGGGGAGGGGCTGGGGCCAGGACGCCTGGGTCCTGCCCCCAGCTCTGCCGTGGGTTGGTGGCTGGAATCTGGACTCCTGGCTCCTGGCCTTTATTTTCGGGGCCTGAAAAATTACAAACTCCCCTTGCGCTGTGCTAGGGAGAAGGGGTCCTGCCAGGAATCCCACCCGAAACCCCCTCCCCTCAGAATCACCCCCACCCCCGCTCTGCCTGCTGCCCACTCACCTTCGGGGTGCTGCCCCTCCTCCCCCCCGGCCAGCCCAGCTCTGCGGCCTTTACTCCTGGCAGTGCCCACCCTGGGCACTAGGGGGTGCTGTGCAGCAGGGAGCAGGCTGGGGGCTCAGCAGGGAGCACTGGGATATGAGGATCAGGGTGCAGGCCCAGCAGGGGGCGCTATGCTTCAGGGAGCAGGCTGGGGGCTCAGCAGGGAGCACTGGGATATGAGGATCGGGGTGCAGGCCCAGCAGGGGGCGCTATGCTTCAGGGAGCAGGCTGGGGGCTCAGCAGGGAGCACTGGGATATGAGGATCAGGGTGCAGGCCCAGCAGGGGGCGCTATGCTTCAGGGAGCAGGCTGGGGGCTCAGCAGGGAGCACTGGGATATGAGGATCAGGGTGCAGGCCCAGCAGGGGGCGCTATGCTTCAGGGAGCAGGCTGGGGGCTCAGCAGGGAGCACTGGGATATGAGGATCGGGGTGCAGGCCCAGCAGGGGGCGCTATGCTTCAGGGAGCAGGCTGGGGGCTCAGCAGGGAGCACTGGGATATGAGGATCGGGGTGCAGGCCCAGCAGGGGGCGCTATGCTTCAGGGAGCAGGCTGGGGCCTCAGCAGGGGGCGCTCTCCAGTGCTGACTCCCATACCCCCGTGTGCCACAAGGGGGCGCTGTGCTGCAGGGACCCCCCTCCCTGCCAGCCAAGCCCCAGGCCTAGGCACGGGGCCTGGGGCAGCCGGCGCGGGGCGGGTTGGGGGATGGGGAAGGGGCTCTGGGAAGCTTGTTCCCACGTCCATGGAGTGAGTCGGGAGGAGCTTTGGCAGGACCCGGGTCGGGCGGGTCAGCAGCCGGGGCCTCGGTGGGTCTCCGGCAGCTGGGCCGAGCCCCCGCCCTGAGAGCTGGAGCCGTGGCTGCCCAGAGCTGAGGTGGCGAGACAGAGGGGACTCCCCCCCCCCCCCCCCGGCTCCTGCAGGACAGGACACCCCTAGGCAGAACCCTGAGTAGCCCTGGGATTCAGACAGAGGGCGGGGCTGGGAGCCCTCTGGCAGGGGAGTGAGGTCTAGTGGTTGGAGGGAGGCCTGGGAGCCAGGACCCTGACTCGCCTGTAACTCAGTGGAACCTGGACAAACCCTTTTCCCACTCGGTGCCTCGGTTTCCCCTTTGTAAAGGGCCAGGACCGTTGTGTGCCTGTGGGGAGCCCCAGCTTCCCGCGCTCCTGGAGTCACAGATGCATCCCAGGAACCCCAAGAATTGGGCCTGCCCCTTCCCCCACTTCACCAACCCCCCTCTGCAAATCAGCCAGGGTCTGTCTACACTACTTGGAACTAGGGTGGCAGTGTAGACATACCCCCAGTCTTGGGGGCGGGGAGCCAACTGAGCCCCTGCCCTGGGGCCAGGCTGGGCAGCCTCACCTGCCATTAGCTGCCCAGGCCTGCTGATCTCCCAGCCTTGCCAGGGACAGGTGCATGAGGCCCGGTGGGGCACACAGTGGGGCAAGAACCCCCCCCCAGCTCCCGGTAGCGTGGTGCCTGCCCAGCACGGCCTTCCCCACCTGGCCATGGTCTGCAGAGGGAAGGGGCCGTGCTGTCCCGAGGGACGGGAGCTCCTCTTGGTCAGGGAGCAGGAGGCCCCTGGCGCTGGCTGCTGGGCTGGGTTATAGCCCAAGTCCCCGGTTCTGGGCCCGGCTGGGCCGACTTTGTGCAGGTTCTAGCCCTGGCATGGCTCTGGTCCCAGCTCGGTCTGGCCGGCCCTGGCGTGGCTTTCTGTGTCCGGCCCAGTACTGGTCCCCGTCTGCTCTTGTCCTGGGTCGGGCCAGGGTCTGCTTGTGGGTCAGCTGTGGCCTGGCTCTGTTCTAGCCGGCCCCTGAGGACCTGTGGGGGCGACCCAGCGGTGCTGGGCTCAGGCGGGAGATGTGTGGCTAGACTGCCAGTGCCGTTCCATCCTGCCATCCCCCTGGGACTTCCCATGGGCACCCCAGATCCTGCAGTGCTCAGCCTGGGCCGGCTGGCACCCCGACCCCTCTGCCCCATACCCCATACCCCCAGAGTGAAGCAGCTGGCCTGTCCCAGGGAAATTCAGGATGCCTGGGTTCTGTTCCTCTGCTCTGACATGCCTGCCCCGTGCCTCAGTTTCCCCACCTGTGCAATGGGATACGAGCCACCCGAGTGCTCAGCTCTGGGTGGGAGGGATGGTGCCCGCACTCCAGGCACCGGGCCGCGGTGGGCGTGGGGCATGGCCCCCCAGCCTGCGTGGCAGGCAGGGTTCAGCCAGGCCCCTTGGAGCAGCGGGAGCAGCCGGGTCCCTTGGCGCGGCGCTGGTGGAAAGTAGGTCAGCGGCGGGGAGCGTGGGGAGGAGCCGGGCCCCCCAGTGCTAATGTGGAACAGAAGGGCGGGCGCGATCCTGCGGTTACCTCGGATAACCTCCGCCAGCAGACAAAGGGCCTTTCAGAGCAGCTGGCCCCCGCCCCCGCCTCCCTGGCAGGCTGGCCCCCGGCCCCTCCCCAAGCCGAGTCGGCCCTTCCTGGGCCCCCAGTCCCCGGCTGCTCCCTGCCAGGTGTCACCAGGGCTTGGCAGCGCCCGCCAGGCCAAATTCCCAGCACCAGGGATAGGTCTGATTTGCCTGCTGGCCAGACGGGGCGGGGGGGTGTGAAAGAGAAGGGGGGGCACTGCCAAGGGGTCTCCAACAGACACATAGCACCCCCTGCAGGGGAGCCCAGGGCTGGCAGGGGCTGCAGGTCGGGAGCGAGGGGCACTGGCAGGGCTGGGGGGCAGGGCTGCAGGTGGGGGTGCTGGCCCAGCTGTGTCGGGGAGCCCAGAGGCGCGGGTGAGGGGCACTGGCAGGGCTGGGGGGCAGGGCTGCAGGTGGGGGTGCTGGCCCAGCTGTGTCGGGGAGCCCAGAGGCGCGGGTGGGGGGCACTGGCAGGGCTGGGGGGCAGGGCTGCAGGTGGGGGTGCTGGCCCAGCTGTGTCGGGGAGCCCAGAGGCGCGGGTGGGGGGCACTGGCAGGGCTGGGGGGCAGGGCTGCAGGTGGGGGTGCTGGCCCAGCTGTGTCGGGGAGCCCAGAGGCGCGGGTGAGGGGCACTGGCAGGGCTGGGGGGCAGGGCTGCGGGTGGGGCACGGGCCCAGCTGTGTCGGGGAGCCCAGAGGCGCGGGTGAGGGGCACTGGCAGGGCTGGGGGGCAGGGCTGCAGGTGGGGGTGCTGGCCCAGCTGTGTCGGGGAGCCCAGAGGCGCGGGTGAGGGGCACTGGCAGGGCTGGGGGGCAGGGCTGCAGGTGGGGGTGCTGGCCCAGCTGTGTCGGGGAGCCCAGAGGCGCGGGTGGGGGGCACTGGCAGGGCTGGGGGGCAGGGCTGCAGGTGGGGGTGCTGGCCCAGCTGTGTCGGGGAGCCCAGAGGCGCGGGTGAGGGGCACTGGCAGGGCTGGGGGGCAGGGCTGCAGGTGGGGCTGCTGGCCCAGCTGTGTCGGGGAGCCCAGAGGCGCGGGTGAGGGGCACTGGCAGGGCTGGGGGGCAGGGCTGCGGGTGGGGCACGGGCCCAGCTGTGTCGGGGAGCCCAGAGGCGCGGGTGAGGGGCACTGGCAGGGCTGGGGGGCAGGGCTGCAGGTGGGGCTGCTGGCCCAGCTGTGTCGGGGAGCCCAGAGGCGCGGGTGAGGGGCACTGGCAGGGCTGGGGGGCAGGGCTGCGGGTGGGGCACGGGCCCAGCTGTGTCGGGGAGCCCAGAGGCGCGGGTGAGGGGCGCCTGCCCTGGGATGCATTTCCCAGCTCAGCCTTGGAAGGGTCTCCCAGCTTGAGCTCAGGGCGCCACCTAGCCCCAGCTGAGGGAACTGCAGCCCCGTGACTGTCCTGTGGGGCTGGCGCAGGGATGGGGCCTGTTGCCCCTGGGGGCCCTGCCCCGCTGACCGGGTACCTGCCCTGGGCCAGCCAAGACAGGCCCCTCCCCCCGGCCTGGCGACCCTCTTCGGCCAGCCCCACGGCCAGAGGGGGTGGGGCAGGCTGGGGAGGCCCCTGGGTTTGCCAGAGCCCTGCAGTCTGACTGGGGCGGGCAGTGGGCCCAGCCTCAGCGCTGGGGAGCAGCCAGCAGGCGGCTGGGGGCTGGGAGGGGCCCCAGGCAGCAAGTGGGGTGGGGGCCATGCATGGGGGGAGCGTCCAGCAACATTCGCCCCGCCCCGCAGAACCTGTCTCCAGCCCCACTTCCAGACACCCCTCGTCCATCTGCCCCCCCCACTTCCAGACACCCCTCGTCCATCTGCCCCCCCCCACTTCCGGACACCCCTCGTCCATCTGCCCCCCCCCCCACTTCCAGACACCCCTCGTCCATCTGCCCCCCCCACTTCCGGACACCCCTCGTCCATCTGCCCCCCCCACTTCCAGACACCCCTCGTCCATCTGCCCCCCCCACTTCCGGACACCCCTCGTCCATCTGCTCCCCCACCAGAACCCCCCGTCTACTCCAGCCCCACTTCCGGAGCCGCCCCCATCTGTCTGCCCCACACGCCCCCCAGCCCCACCTCTGGACACCCTCCTCTGTTTGTCTGTCACTTTCCTGTGCCGGGTGCTCAGGTCCGTTTGTTGGGCTGTTCAGTTGGTATTACAGGTGAGAGAGAGAAACTCAGGGTATGTCTACACTACCCCCCTAGTTCGAATTAGGGGGGTAGTGTAGACATACCCTCAGTCTGGTTTGGTGCTGGGGGGACTGCGTTGAGGGACTGGAGGAGCTGCATTGGGAGGCTGTGGAGGAGCTGTGTTGAGGGGCTGGGGGGACTGTGTTGGGGGGACTGGGGGAGCTGTGTTGGGGGACTGGGGAGCTGTGTTGGGGGGCTGTGGGGACTGCGTTGGGGGTACTGGGGAGCTGTGTTGGGGGGCTGTGGGGGAGCTGTGTTGGGGGGCTGTGGGGACTGCATTGGGGGGCTGTGGGGGAGCTGTGTTGGGGGGCTGTGGGGACTGCGTTGGGTGACTGGGGGAGCTGTGTTGGGGGGCTGTGGGGACTGCGTTGGGGGTACTGGGGAGCTGTGTTGGGGGGCTGTGGGGACTGCATTGGGGGTACTGGGGAGCTGTGTTGGGGGGCTGTGGGGACTGCGTTGGGGGGCTGTGGGGGAGCTGTGTTGGGGGGCTGTGGGGACTGCGTTGGGGGGTAGGGACTGTGTTCGGGGATATATTGAAAACATGGGGGGCTGTGGGGTCCAATCTGACCCCACGCTGCACATCCCCCCGTCTGAGGGCCCCCAGTCGCTTTTGTTTGTCAAGCCCAAGGAGGCAGTTCTGGGGGACAGTCCTGGGGTCACTGGTGGGATTGGGGGGCAGCACTAAGGGAGGGCAGGGATCTGCTGCCTCCTCCCACAATGCAATGGGGCAGCCGGCCTTGTGAGGGACCTGGGGTGGGCGCGGCGGTCGGGGGGCAGCGGGAGCTTGTAGGACTTTCCTGTCTGTCCTCATCGCCTGTGGCTGTCTCGTCTGTCCGTCCCTACATACCCTCGCTACCCAGCTACTTCCAGCACCCGCTCTGGTTTGCTGTCCCCTACACCCGTCCGTCTGTCTGTCTCCAGACATCCTGCTTAGTTATTCCCTACATCTGTCTGTCTGTCTGTCCCCTGACACCCTGATTGGCTAGCTATCCCCTTCATCTGTCTGTCTGTCCCTAGATAGCCTGCTTGGCTAGCTATCCCCATGTCTGTCTGTCTGTCCCCCGACACCCCGCTTGGCTAGCTATCCCCATGTCTGTCTGTCTGTCCCCCAACACCCCGCTTGGCTAGCTGTCCCCATGTCTGTCTGTCCCCCGACACCCCGCTTGGCTAGCTATCCCCATGTCTGTCTGTCTGTCCCCCGACACCCCGCTTGGCTAGCTATCCCCATGTCTGTCTGTCTGTCCCCCAACACCCCGCTTGGCTAGCTGTCCCCATGTCTGTCTGTCCCCCGACACCCCGCTTGGCTAGCTATCCCCATGTCTGTCTGTCTGTCCCCCGACACCCCGCTTGGCTAGCTATCCCCATGTCTGTCTGTCCCCCGACACCCCGCTTGGCTAGCTATCCCCATGTCTGTCTGTCCCCCGACACCCCGCTTGGCTAGCTATCCCCATGTCTGTCTGTCTGTCCCCCAACACCGCGCTTGGCTAGCTGTCCCCATGTCTGTCTGTCCCCCGACACCCCGCTTGGCTAGCTATCCCCATGTCTGTCTGTCCCCCGACACCCTGCTTGGCTAGCTATCCCCATGTCTGTCTGTCTGTCTGTCCCCCAACACCTTGCTTGGCTAGCTATCCCCATGTCTGTCTGTCTGTCTGTCCCCCAACACCTCGCTTGGCTAGCTATCCCCATGTCTGTCTGTCCCCCAACACCTTGCTTGGCTAGCTGTCCCCATGTCTGTCTGTCTGTCTGTCCCCCAACATCCCGCTGAGCTAGCTATTCCCATGTCCGTCTGTCTCTCCCCTGACACGCTGCTTGGCTAGCTGTCCCCTTTATCTGTCTGTCTATCTGTCCCCCGACACCTTGCTTGGCTAGCTATCCCCATGTCTGTCTGTCTGTCTGTCCCCCAACACCTCGCTTGGCTAGCTATCCCCATGTCTGTCTGTCCCCCAACACCTTGCTTGGCTAGCTATCCCCATGTCTGTCTGTCTGTCTCTCCCCCAACACCTTGCTTGGCTAGCTATCCCCATGTCTGTCTGTCTGTCTGTCCCCCAACACCTTGCTTGGCTAGCTATCCCCATGTCTGTCTGTCTGTCTGTCCCCCAACACCTTGCTTGGCTAGCTATCCCCATGTCTGTCTGTCTGTCTGTCCCCCAACACCTTGCTTGGCTAGCTGTCCCCATGTCTGTCTGTCTGTCTGTCCCCCAACATCCCGCTGAGCTAGCTATTCCCATGTCCGTCTGTCTCTCCCCTGACACGCTGCTTGGCTAGCTGTCCCCTTTATCTGTCTGTCTATCTGTCCCCCGACACCTTGCTTGGCTAGCTGTCCCCATATCTGTCTGTCTGTCTGTCCCCCGACACCTCTCTTGGCTAGCTATCCCCTTCATCTGTCTGTCTATTCCCACACACCCCGTGTCTCGTGCCCTGACACAGGCAGCAGAGTCTCCCTCTCCGGCAGCCATGGACCCACCCTGTGTCCTGGCCCCGGGCGCCCGCGGCGATGGATCGGCCTCTTCCTGCGCCGTGGGTGGCCCGTCCCGGCCGGATGTTGGCATGGCGGTTGCTGGGTGTTGGTGGTTGCTGGGGACTGGCGTGGTGGTTGCCAAGTGTTGTTGGTTGCTAGGTGCTGGTGGTTGCTGGGCACTGGCATGGTGGTTGCTGGGTACTGGCATGGTGGTTGCCGGGTGTTGGTGGTTGCCGGGCAGCCCTGTTGCCGTGCCGCCATCTTAGGCTGGTTGGGGCTGGCAGCGCGGCCTCTCGCTCCGGCTCTGCCGCTGCCTCTTCCCCTTCGTCAAATGGCTGCAGCAGGCGCAGGCTGCTCGTAAAACCTGGCTGCCAGCGGGCACCGGGCAGTGCCAAGTCTCCTCTTAAAGAGACACACGCGCTCTCGGGAGCAGGGGGTGGCCACAGCCGCTGGGGGGGGCGCAGCAGGGAGCCCCCCACCCACCCACCGGGCCTGCTGGCCGCCTTCGCTCTGCCCCCACTCACAGGGGTCCCTGTGGGCTTGGGTTTGAACCCCTCCCCCACCGTCCAGGGCTGCCCCCTCCATGGGGCTGGGCCAGTTCCCTGCCACCCTCTGACTTCCCAGCAGTCCGGCCCTCCCGCCTCCCCCCAGGTCCAGGCGCACGCCCCCATCCCCGTGGTGCTCCCAGGGCTGGGGTCCCTGGCAGTGCCCTGCCCTTTGCCCTGCGTGCCAAGCTCAGGCTGCCGAGACCGTCCTCTGCCGAGGCCGCTGGTACTCCCTAGTGGTACTCCCTCCCCACCCACAGTGCATGGGGCCAGCCCCCTGGACGTGTGAGCAGGGCGGGGCCAGCCCCCCCCCTCCGGATGTGTGAGCAGGGCGGGGCCAGCCCCCCCCCCCAGATGTGTGAGCAGGGCGGGGCCAGCCCCTCGGATGTGTGAGCAGGGCGGGGCCAGCCCCTCGGATCTGTGAGCAGGGCGGGGCCAGCCCCCCCCCCTCCGGATGTGTGAGCAGGGCGGGGCCAGCCCCCCGGACACATGGGCAGCAGGGCAACAGCTCCCGTCTGGAGAGAGCAGAACTACCCCCAACGTCCCGGGGCCCCGGACAGTGAGGCGAGCTGGTGAGGCGGGTGGGTGCCCAGGCTGCTGCCCGGCGGGGTCCTGCCTGGAGTCCCAGTGGTGACCCGGGTGCTCCTGGGTCTGGTTCGTGCCGGGCCTGTCAGGAAGGGGCCGGGCACATGCCACGTCCCGCGTGTGGCCTGAAGGCGCAGGGCCCGCTGGGTAGGGGCAGGGCAGCCGGTTCCCGAAGGCCAGGGCCCTATCGGACATGGGGCGAGAAAGGGAGCAGGGTTCTGCATCTCTGGAGGGGCCGGTGGGGGGAGCTGGCAGGGACCTCCTGCTTGGGGATCTGAGGGGCTCTGGGGCTGGCCCAACCTGAGAGCCTGGGGCCGGCACTGATGGGGCAGAGCGCCCCTGCTGAGCCCTCCATCTCATGCTCGCTGGCCAGACGCTGGCCCTGCCCCACCCTGCTGGGCTGCGGGCAGGGGCCGGGCAGGACATGGAGCTGGGAGGGGGGGTTTCGGCAGTCATGGGAACCCCCCACCCGAGCCGGGAAGGTGGGAGCCGGTGCCCCAGGGAGGGGAAAGCCCCCACGCCCCCGCCTCCTAGAGGGGAGAAGGGGATTTAGGGGTGGGAGGGCCAGGGGGCAGGCTCTTGCACTCGCAGGGCCTGTGGAGGGGCAGGGGGCAGCCCCAGAGAGGGGTGGGGGTGCTGGGCCCACCAGGCGATGCCTTGGGCTACGTCTGCCTGCAGGGGTATCCCGGAATCACTGCCACGTCCAGGGAACGCGTCTGCATTTCGGATCTGTTTCCGAAAAAGCGGGCGCGCTCCGTCGGGAGCCCTGCATTCCCCAGTGGAGGAGACGGGCCAAATGCCGGAAAAGCCTCTTCCGAAAAGGAACGGGGAAGGGTAGCACGGTGCGGTTCTCAATTCACGCACCGCGTCCGGAAATAACCTGCGGGGACCCAGAGGCCCTGCCAAGGCCCTGCCCTCCAGCCTCCGCCTCAGCCCCCAGCCTGGGCTTGGAGCAACCCCGGGGGCAGGGGGAGGAGAGCCACTGGCTGGACTGGTTTCAGGACGGTCGGGGACCCTGTACCCCACGGGCTGCCAGTTTCTCCTGCCTGGGGGGGGCCCGACATGCCCAAGGTTCTGGGGAACTGGCTGTTGCAGGTGGGGGGGGTCGCTTCTTCCCCTGCGGCTGCCGCCGTCCTAGGTCTCTCTCACCTGGGGGGTGGGGGGGTTCGGGTAGGAGTTTGGCTCCGTACCCTGAGCCCGGGAGGGGCTTGTGGGGGCATTAGAATCCGGCCTGGGGTCAGGCCCATCCCAGCCCCCCAGGCAATGAGGCGGTTTAGGAGGCTTCCAGCACCAGGCGGGTCCCCCCCTTGCCAAGTCGCAGCTGGGGTTGGACCATCCAAGAGGCAGCAGAGCCGGTGGGGGGCGTGTGCACACGAGTGTGCGACACGGGTACTGAGTGGGGTGTGTTTGTGGGTGTTCCGTGTGTATCATTGCACCAGTGTATTTGGTGTGTGCCTGTTACAGTCGCGCTGGGTGCACAGCACATGCGTGTGATGTTCCACGTGTGTCATACAATGCAGCATGTGCGAGGCACACCTGGTCCATGGGCATAGCTGCTGGGCCCAGCTGTGCACGTGATGTGCCCAGGAGGATTTTGCAGCCGTTGCAGCCTGTTGGGGGAGGGCTGTGTGTGTTGTGTGAGCGTTGTGAGTGCGTGTGCGTGGGTGCACCATTGGGGAGCGTTGTGTGTGGGAGCACGTGCGCTCCCCGTGCATTGCATGGGTTGGTGAGCATCTGGGATGTTAGCCCACGGGAGCCTCTGGTGCGTGTGGGAGGAGGAGGAGGTGTGTCACCATGAATGGTGAATGGGCTTTGCACGGTGACATGTGTGTGCCATGAACGTGGCCACTGCAGGAGTGTGGCGTGTTGGCCTGACTGCCGGGCGAGGGCCGGCTGTGGGTTCGGGGGATGCGCCGTGGGAGGCGCTGGCTGCCTGCCCCCCATTTCTGGCCCGGGTGGTCTGGGCGCAGCTTGGTCTGCGCAGGGAAGGGCCCATAAATCCCGCGCCTGGGAGCAAAGCTGGGCCTGTTCACAGCACGCCCCGTCGGCATGCCAGGGAGCCGGGCGGCGGCCAGGCGAATGGGGGGCTGGCAGGGGGGCATACAATGTAGGAACCAGACCCAGGCATGGGCCTTGGCTGTTATTGGTTACCAGCCCCCCTGCTCAGGCAAGGGGCTGGGATTGAGGGGCACTGGCAACCTGGGGGGAGCTGGGAGAGCACGGGGCCGTGGGTGGTGATTGGCATGGCGGGGGAGCCATCCATTTCTCCTTGCGGGGGGGGGTCCCTCCTTCCCCCTGAGTCCTGTGACCTGTCTGCCCTCTGCCCAGCCCTGTCAGCACTTCCCAGGGCTGGCGGGGTGGCTGGAACCCCCCCCCCCCGTGTGATCCCCTCCTAGCGGGCACCTCCCAGGGCACGTCGGGTGCCTGCCGGTCGCAGAGCCTCTGGCTCTGGGGATCTCTGCAGAGCCCAGAGCCTGGCGGGAGGGGGCCAGACCCGTCCTGCAGCCCAACCCAGCCGGCAGGACTCCAAAACGCTGCCCCTGCGGGCTAGACAGGGACCCCTTGCCTGGCACTGAGGCTGTGTCTATACTAGATCCTCTTCCGCTAGTGGAAATGCAAATGAGGTGCTCATTTGCATATGGAGTGCCCTCATTTGCATTTCCTCCTCTGATCCCTTTTGCGCAAGCTCCATTTGCATTTCCCCTTGCAGAAGAGGATCCTAGTGTAGACGCAGCCTGAGATGCAGCCGCCTCTGGGGTGGAGGCCAGGGGCTGTTTATACAGGGACCCCTTGCCCGGCACTGAGATTCAGCCGCCTGAGGGAGGGGCAATCGAACCTTTTGCTGTTGGGAGGGGGTATGAGCGGGAACCTCACTGGGTGAAGCTTATTGGGTGCTGGTTAACTGGTACCCGGGAGCTGCCCCCTGCACGTGGCCCACCAAGGGCAGAGGGCTGCTCCAGCCCCATGGCGGTTGGGAGCCAGAAGCCAGCCCCACTTCTGCTGCCAGCCCCCCTCACACACACACTTGGGGCTGCCAGTCCCTGCTGCTGGCAGCCCCGCCCGGGGACGGGAGTGGGATCCCACGTACTTGGTTAACCGATTAACAGATTAACCGGGATTTTCCTCCCTGCGGGGGAACGCTCTGCTCCATGGGACACCCTGTTTCTTTCAAGCAATTTTGGACAGTGGAGGCTGGAAGAGTCTATCAAGAGATTGAGGATTGTTTTAGTGTCTCGCATTCTTACATATCAGGGGGATTACGGTAGTGCCCAGGGCCCCACGGCACTTGGTACTGGATGTTATTAAGGGTATTATGGTAGTGCTCAGGGCCCCACGGTGCTTGGTGCTGTACGTTATTAGGTGTAATACAGTAGCACCCAGGGCCCCACGGTACTTCGTGCAATACATTATTAAATGTATTATGGTAGCATCCAGGTCCCCATGGTGCTCGGTGCTGTATGTTATTAGGTGTTACGGTAGCACCCAGGTGTTACGGTAGCACCCAGGTCCCCATGGTGCTCGGTGCTGTATGTTATTAGGTGCATTACGGTAGCACTCACGGCCCCACAGTGCTCGTTGCGGTATGCACCCAGGGCTCCATGGTGCTCGGTGCTGTACGTTATTAGGTGTATTACGGTAGCACCCAGGTCCCCATGGTGCTCGGTGCTGTATGTTATTAGGTGTTACGGTAGCACCCAGGTGTTACGGTAGCACCCAGGTCCCCATGGTGCTCGGTGCTGTATGTTATTAGGTGTATTACGGTAGCACTCATGGCCCCACAGTGCTCGGTGCTGTACATTATTAGGTGTATTACGGTAGCACCCAGGACCCCATGGTGCTCGGTGCTGTACGTTATTAGGTGTATTACGGTAGCACTCAGGGCCCCATGGTGCTCGGTGCTGTACGTTATTAGGTGTATTACGGTAGCACTCAGGGCCCCATGGTGCTCGGTGCTGTACGTTATTAGGTTATTACGGTAGCACTCAGGGCCCCATGGTGCTCGGTGCTGTACGTTATTAGGTTATTACTGTAGCACTCAGGGCCCCATGGTGCTCGGTGCTGTACGTTATTAGGTTATTACGGTAGCACTCAGGGCCCCATGGTGCTCGGTGCTGTACGTTATTAGGTTATTACGGTAGCACTCAGGGCCCCATGGTGCTCGGTGCTGTACGTTATTACATGTATTATGGTAGCACTCAGGGCCCCACGGTGTTCGGTGCTGTACGTTATTAGGTGTATTACGGTAGCACTCAGGGCCCCACAGTGCTCGGTGCTGTACGTTATTAGGTTATTACGGTAGCACTCAGGGCCCCATGGTGCTCGGTGCTGTACGTTATTAGGTTATTACGGTAGCACTCAGGGCCCCATGGTGCTCGGTGCTGTACGTTATTACATGTATTATGGTAGCACTCAGGGCCCCACGGTGCTCGGTGCTGTACGTTATTAGGTTATTACGGTAGCACCCAGGGCCCCATGGTGCTCGGTGCTGTACGTTATTAGGTGTATCACGGTAGCACTCAGGGCCCCATGGTGCTCGGTGCTGTACGTTATTACATGTATTATGGTAGCACTCAGGGCCCCATGGTGCTCGGTGCTGTACGTTATTAGGTGTATTACGGTAGCACCCAGGGCCCCACGGTGTTCAGAGCTACACAACGCCAGAAGGTCCCTGCCCCAATCTAAGTACAACGCAAGAGGCCGCGGAACGAGCTGGATGGGTGGGTGGGGCGCTGGCCGGTGTCCCAGGGCTTGGCTGGGGTGTCCAGGCAGCAGGAGGAAGCCTCCGGGGCGGCCTTGACACATCTCGGGGGCGCGGAGGCTGGCGAGGGCTGGCTGCAGGCCGCGGGAGCGAGGGGGTGGGGGAAGGCCTGGGTGGCGCATCCAAGCAGCCATTGTGGGGCGCATGGAGCTGGGGGGGAGGCCTCCCCGTCATCTCTGGGCATCCCGTCTGCAACCCCAGCCAGCTGCGCCTCAGCTTCCTGATGGCTGGGCTGGCGGGGGGCAGGGCCCAGGCAGAGTCTGGGCGGCTGGAAAGTCTGTGCTGAGATTCGACCCGAGCAGAGCGGGGCATCGTGAGCGGACAGCACCCCCCAGCCTGGGGCGAGTCTCCCTCCTTCGCTCCCTGCTCACACCTGGGGGCCGGCGCCAAGGGCTCGGAGTGAGGGGCAGTGGGGGGGCGGGTCTGGCCTAGGGGGCTGCGGGTCGGGAGTGGGGGGCAGCGGCAGAGCTGGGGAGGGCCCAGGCCTGGCCTAGGGGGCTCCAGTTCGGGAGTGAGGGGCCCTGGCAGAGCTGGGGGGCCAGGCCTGGCCTAGGGGGCTGTGGGTCGGGAGTGAGGGGCCCTGGCAGAGCTGGGGGGCCAGGCCTGGCCTAGGGGGCTCCAGTTCGGGAGTGAGGGGCCCTGGCAGAGCTGGGGAGGGCCAGGCCTGGCCTAGGGGGCTGCAGTTCGGGAGTGAGGGGCCATGGCAGAGTTGGGGGGCCAGGCCTGGCCTAGGGGGCTGCAGTTCGGGAGTGAGGGGCCCTGGCAGAGTTGGGGGGCCAGGCCTGGCCTAGGGGGCTCCAGTTCGGGAGTGAGGGGCCCTGGCAGAGTTGGGGGCCAGGCCTGGCCTAGGGGGCTGCAGTTCGGGAGTGAGGGGCCATGGCAGAGTTGGGGGGCCAGGCCTGGCCTAGGGGGCTGCAGTTCGGGAGTGAGGGGCCCTGGCAGAGTTGGGGGCCAGGCCTGGCCTAGGGGGCTGCAGTTCGGGAGTGAGGGGCCCTGGCAGAGTTGGGGGCCAGGCCTGGCCTAGGGGGCTCCAGTTCGGGAGTGAGGGGCCCTGGCAGAGTTGGGGGCCAGGCCTGGCCTAGGGGGCTGCAGGTCAGGAGTGGGAGGCAGCAGGGTGCTGGCTTGGCAGCAGCTCGCATGGAGGTGTCTCGGCGGGTCTGACCCCAGCCCCCAAGGCCGTCCCAGGGCCTGCCAGACTCTCCCCTCGCCAGTCGTCGCACTGCAGTGGAGAAACTGGGGGGGGGGGGCAGGTGAAATCCAGCCGGGCTCCCCCCTTCAGAGCCCCGGGGCAGCGGGGCTGTGGTGGGGCTGGGCCAGCCTGCATGGGGAAGTCATATCACAGGGGCTCAGCCAGGGCCAGAGTCTGTCCCGGGGAGGGGGTGGAACCCAGGCATCCTGCCCCCACCAGGGCTGGGGAGAGAACCCAGGAGTCCTGACCGCCTCCCCCCGCTCTAACCATCAGACACTACTGCCCTCCAGCAACACCGACCCAAAGCGCCAGGCCTCTATGCTGACCCCAGGCCGGCTCGCCCGGCCCTCCTGTGCCCCTGCCCCTTCGCCAGCACTGCCCAGGCACGTGCCCCACAAACGCCCCGACCTCCTGCCCCCATGGCTCTGGCGGCCCCCTGTCCCCTGTCCCGCGGCCCAGCCCCGGCACCAGCCATCTCAGCCGTGAGGCCGCTGCTAGGCCGCCAACACTAAAATGGCTGCCAAGTTGTAAGATGGCTGCCAGCCGTCAGCAGGCCGGGGGGGAGAGGGGCGGTGCGCCAGCTTTGGCAGGGCCGGGCCGGGAGGAGATGGACCAGGGCAGGGGGGGGTGCCCTGACTGGTGCCAGGTGGGGGGAGGGCGCGGGCTGTTGACATAGGTAACCCGCGGGCGGGCGGGCGGCCGCCTGTGCCAAGCCTGTGGGGGAAGGCCGAGGCTGGTTAACTCTTCAGAGGTGCGGGCCTGGAGGTGCCACCGCTGGGGAATGCCGGGCAGCGCCGACCTCTGGGCCCTGTGCCAGGGGCTGCCCTGCCGCCAAGGGGCCTCCGCTGGGCTGGGGCCAGGACGGGCAGCGCAAAGGTGGCTGAGGGTGGAGGAACGTGGGTACGTTGTGGGCGCTACTGCTGCACGCTCATGGCATCTGGGCTGGGCCGTGCCGCTGTGCCAGCCGGACTGTGCCACTGAGACCCAGACTGTCTCTGCGACACCCGGACTGTGCCACTGAGACCCAGACTGTCACTGCGACACCCGGACTGTGCCACTGAGACCCAGACTGTCACTGCGACACCCGGACTGTGTCACTGAGACCCAGACTGTCACTGCGACACCCGGACTGTGCCACTGAGACCCAGACTGTCACTGCGACACCCGGACTGTGTCACTGAGACCCAGACTGTCACTGCGACACCCGGACTGTGCCACTGAGACCCAGACTGTCACTGCGACACCCGGACTGTGCCACTGAGACCCAGACTGTCACTGCGACACCCGGACTGTGCCACTGAGACCCAGACTGTCACTGCGACGCCCAGACTGTGCCACTGAGACCCAGACTGTCACTGCGACACCCGGACTGTGCCACTGAGACCCAGACTGTCACTGCGACACCCGGACTGTGCCACTGAGACCCAGACTGTCACTGCGACACCCGGACTGTGCCACTGAGACCCAGACTGTCACTGCGACACCCGGACTGTGTCACTGAGACCCAGACTGTCACTGCGACACCCGGACTGTGCCACTGAGACCCAGACTGTCACTGCGACACCCGGACTGTGCCACTGAGACCCAGACTGTCACTGCGACGCCCGGACTGTGCCACTGAGACCCAGACTGTCACTGCGACGCCCGGACTGTGCCACTGAGACGCCCGGACTGTGCCACTGAGACCCAGACTGTCACTGCGACGCCCAGACTGTGCCACTGAGACGCCCGGACTGTGCCACTGAGACCCAGACTGTGCCACTGAGACACCCAGACTGTGACACTGTGACGGCCGGGCTGTGTCACTGCGACACCCAGACTGTGCCACTGTGACGGCTGGGCTGTGTCACTGCGACGCTGGGGCTGTGACCGGATGCTCCAATGCCCAGTGTTTGGGGCGTGAGGGTAACGGTGGAAAATGCCGGGTGAGCACCGAGCTCGACAGATGCCCCGAGGCTGCCTCGCGCAAAGGCCCCGGTCCGATGGCATGGGGGGCCGCAGGGGGCAGTGCAGAGGGGCCGTGGCACTGGTGGACCCGGTGCAGTCTTTGGGGGCAAGTTTGGGGCAACCTCTGGGGGAGGCTCCGGGGTCAGGCTGGTCCCCTCTGGGCAGGGCTGGCTCTAGCAACACAGACCCCCCCGGGCGCTGCCCAGGCCTGGCCGGGATGGGCCCCCACGTCAGGGCTGCCCCACTCCTGACGTTGATTTCTGCTTGTGTGTTACAGAATCCGGACAATCAGACAGTTCAAACCAGCAAGGAGACGTGGACATCAAACCACTGCCCAATGGTGAGAGACCCCCCAGCCCCCCTCAAACCACTGCCCAATGGTGAGAGACCCCCCAGCCCCCCCTCAAACCACTGCCCAATGGTGAGAGACCCCCCAGCCCCCCTCAAACCACTGCCCAATGGTGAGAGACCCCCCAGCCCCCCCTCAAACCACTGCCCAATGGTGAGAGACCCCCCAGCCCCCCTCAAACCACTGCCCAATGGTGAGAGACCCCCCAGCCCCCCCCAAACCACTGCCCAATGGTGAGAGACCCCCCCAGCCCCCCCTCAAACCACTGCCCAATGGTGAGAGACCCCCCAGCCCCCCTCAAACCACTGCCCAATGGTGAGAGACCCCCCAGCCCTCCCTCAAACCACTGCCCAATGGTGAGAGACCCCCCAGCCCCCCCTCAAACCACTGCCCAATGGGGAGAGACCCCCCAGCCCCTCCCCCCCATCAAACCACTGCCCAATGGTGAGAGACCCCCCAGCCCCTCCCCCCCATCAAACCACTGCCCAATGGTGAGAGACCCCCCAGCCCCCCTCAAACCACTGCCCAATCGTGAGAGACCCCCCAGCCCCCCCCAAACCACTGCCCAATGGTGAGAGACCCCCCACCCCCCCTCAAACCACTGCCCAATGGTGAGAGACCCCCCCAGCCCCCCCTCAAACCACTGCCCAATGGTGAGAGACCCCCCAGCCCCCCCTCAAACCACTGCCCAATGGTGAGAGACCCCCCAGCCCCCCTCAAACCACTGCCCAATGGTGAGAGACCCCCCCAGCCCCCCCAAACCACTGCCCAATGGTGAGAGACCCCCCAGCCCCCCCTCAAACCACTGCCCAATGGTGAGAGACCCCCCAGCCCCCCCCAAACCACTGCCCAATGGTGAGAGACCCCCCGGCCCCCCCTCAAACCACTGCCCAATGGGGAGAGACCCCCCAGCCCCCCCTCAAACCACTGCCCAATGGTGAGAGACCCCCCCAGCCCCCCCCAAACCACTGCCCAATGGTGAGAGACCCCCCAGCCCCCCCCAAACCACTGCCCAATGGTGAGAGACCCCCCAGCCCCCCCTCAAACCACTGCCCAATGGTGAGAGACCCCCCAGCCCCCCTCAAACCACTGCCCAATGGTGAGAGACCCCCCAGCCCCCCCCAAACCACTGCCCAATGGTGAGAGACCCCCCAGCCCCCCTCAAACCACTGCCCAATGGTGAGAGACCCCCCAGCCCCCCCTCAAACCACTGCCCAATGGTGAGAGACCCCCCAGCCCCCCTCAAACCACTGCCCAATGGTGAGAGACCCCCCCAGCCCCCCCTCAAACCACTGCCCAATGGTGAGAGACCCCCCCCAGCCCTTCCCCCCCCATCAAACCACTGCCCAATGGTGAGAGACCCCCCAGCCCCTCCCCCCCATCAAGCCACTTCCCAATGGTGAGAGACCCCCCCAGCCCCTCCCCACCCAGCCCCCCGTCAAACCCCCACATAACATCAGAACGGCCAAACTGGGTCAGAGCAAAGGCCCATGCGGGCCAGGGGCCCGTCGGCCGACAGTGGCCAGCGCCAGGTGCCCTGGGGGAGCGAACAGACCAGGGGATCCGCACGGGATCCCTCCCTTCCCAGCCTCTGACAAACAGGCTGGGGCCACCGTCCCTGCCCACCCGGGCTAGCAGCATTGATGGCCTGTCATGGCTCACCGGTCGTGCCCACATGTGGCCCCTCGGCTCCTGGGCGGACCCCCCCCCAGTGCAGCAGCCCCTTCTCGGGGGGCCCCTTCAGTGCAGCGACCTCTCTTGGGGGGCCCGCTCTCACCTGGGGGTCCGCCCCTCCGCCTCCGGGACGGTGCCTCTCAGGCCCTTCAGCCGCCTGCCTCCGCCGTGAGCCCCCTCGGGGGGTCCCCTCCCCCTGGATGCCCGGGGCCTCCCCTCCCAGAAGGACTGGTGCCCCCTGATCTCCAGCCCAGAGCAGCTACCAGCCAGCACAAACCAGGGGGGTTTACTGAGCTCCCCCAGCCCCACGTCAGCCGCCCCCTGCAGCCAGCAACCCCCCGTCTCCCAGCAGAGCCTCCAGTACCCCCAGCAACAGCCCCTCCCCGTCCATTGTCTCCTCAGGTAAGAGGGTCGCCCGGGCCCCTCTCCTCCGTCCAATGTTCTCCCCTCGCGGGGTCAGCTGGGCTGGGGCCGGGGTCCCTCTCTGCAGCCCCTTGTCTGTCATCTGGCCAGAACTGGCCGTGTCCTCCAGGGAGGGTCGGGGCACCAGGGTCCCAGACAGCACGGCTCCACCTCTGGGCTGTTCTCCGAAGCTACAAACTCCCCCCCTTTGTCACATTAAACCGGTAACTGCTGGGCACTGAGCCCCCCCTGTATGTAACACCCCCCTTTGAACCCCCAAAACTCCCCACTTCCTCACGTGGACCTAGCCCTGAAAGTATTTAGTTCTTCTTTGAACCCTGTTAAAGTCCTGGTCCTCACAACATCCTCTGGCAAGGAGTTCCCCAGGTTAACCACGTTGCGGGAAGAAGTGCTTCCTCTTGTTTGTTTTAAACCTGCTGCACATTCATTTCATTCGGTGACCCCTCGTTCTTGTGATGGGAACAAGTCAATAACGTTTCCTTATTCACTCTCTCCAGACCGGCCATGACTTTATAGACTCTCGCCCCCCTTAGCCTCCTCTTTTCCAAGCTGAGACGTCCCAGGGTATGTCTACACTACCCTCCTAGTTCGAACTAGGAGGGTAATGTATGCATACCGCACTTGCTAATGAAGCCCGGGATTTGAATTTCCCGGGCTTCATTAGCATAAGCGGGGAGCCGCCATTTTTAAATCCCCGCTGCTTCGAACCCCGTGTAGCGCGGCTACACGGGGCTCGAACTAGGTAGTTCGGACTAGGGTCCTATTCCGAACTACCGGTACACCTCGTTTCACGAGGAGTACCGGTAGTTCGGAATAGGACCCTAGTCCGAACTACCTAGTTCGAGCCCCGTGTAGCCGCGCTACACGGGGTTCGAAGCAGCGGGGATTTAAAAATGGCGGCTCCCCGCTTATGCTAATGAAGCCCGGGAAATTCAAATCCCGGGCTTCATTAGCAAGTGCGGTATGCATACATTACCCCGCTAGTTCGAACTAGCGGGGTAGTGTAGACATACCCCCAGTCTCTTTAATCTCCCCTCCTGTGGGGCTATTCCTTCCCCCTCGTCAGTTTTGTTGCCCTTTTCTGAACCGTTTCCAATGCCAAGGGATCTTTTTGGAGCTGAGGTGACCCCATCTGCACGCAGCATTGGGGCTGGGGATCGGGACAGAGGCCGTAAGCGGTTCTCTGCCTTATTCTCTACCCCGGCGTTAATGGTGCCCAGCAGTCTGGCTGCGCGTTTGGCTGCCGCTGCCCGCTGCGATGGTGTTTCCAGGCCTCTGCGCAGTGACTCCAAGGTCTCTCTCTCGAGAGGGAGCAGCTCACTTCGGGTACGTCTGGACTACAGGCGTTTCTGTCGACAGCGTCTCGATGACACCCGAAGCAAGCCGGGTTGTCGACATGAGTGTCGGCGCAAAGGACGGTGCAGACGCGATAACTCTGTCGACAGGGGTTAACCGCCGTCGACAGAACTCGGCGGGAGGGGAGATGCAGGGATATTTTGTCGACAAAACCCTGTAGTCTAGTCACACCCTAGGTCCCCACCGTTGTGTGTCCGGCCGGGATGGTGCTTTCCGACTGTGACGGGCCGGGTCCGTCACGCCGACTGGCATCGCTTTGCACTGATCACCATTCGTCTTGGTGCCCGGCCACCCCGCTGGGTGAGACCCGCCCGGAGATCTTCGCCGCCCGCTCGGCACTCCACTCTCTTGAGCAGTTTCGTGTCGTCCGCAAACTTGGCCACCTGCCTGTTTGCCCCGTTCTCCAGCTTGTTGGCGAGTGTTGAATAGGACAGGTCCCGGGAGGGACCCTGCTAGTTACCTCTCTCCAGCCTGAGGACTGATTTATCCCTGTCTTTCCCACTGCCCCTTCTGGCCCCCACGATCCCCACAGCCTCCCCGGCCCCTGGCCCCCAGCAGTGATGGAGCCCACAGCCCCGGGTCACCCCCATACTCCTAGCCCTGTCTCGGGCATCAGCAGGGCTGGGCTCGTGGGGGGCTGTGGGTGGGGAGGGGAGGGGCGCTGCGTCTGCGGCCTGGCTCTGTGCCCCCATGGTCCCCCCTGACCCCTGTCTCCCTTGCAGGGCATTTGACTTTCCAGGACTGTTTTGTGACGTCGGGCGTGTGGAACGTGACGGAGCTGGTCCGCGTGTCCCAGAGTGAGTGGGGGTCGGGGGGGGCTGCCTTCGATCCCCCGAGGGGCCCTTCTTCCCCTGGCACAGCTCTTGGGGGCAGTGGAGGGGCTGGCCCAGGGCGGGTGTGGAGACCTGGGCTGGCTTGGCCGGAGAATTGGCCTCTCTTCCCCGTCTCGTTCCATCAGTCCCCCCGCCCTGCCCCCCCCCCCCCCCCCAGCTTCACCCATGGGAATCAGATCCCGGGAGGGCTGGGGAAGGGCCAGGGCTTGGGAGGGAACAGGAGCCCCCTGAACCCAAGCTGGAGCCGGGCTCCATGTCTGCCCCCTCTGCCCACCCTGGCCAGGCCAGGCCTTGAGCAGAGCAGGGCGCTGGGCTGGGGGCGCTGGGGGGAGCAGGCGCTGGCCTGGGGGCGCTGGGGGGAGCAGGCGCTGGCCTGGGAGCACTGGGGGGAGCAGGCGCTGGCCTGGGGGCGCTGGGGGGAGCAGGCGCTGGCCTGGGAGCACTGGGGGGAGCAGGCGCTGGGCTGGGGGCGCTGGGGGGAGCAGGCGCTGGCCTGGGAGCGCTGGGGGGAGCAGGCGCTGGGCTGGGGGCGCTGGGGGGAGCAGGCGCTGGGCTGGGGGCGCTGGGGGGAGCAAGCGCTGGTCTGGGGGCGCTGGGGGGAGCAGGCGCTGGCCTGGGAGCACTGGGGGGAGCAGGCGCTGGGCTGGGGGCGCTGGGGGGAGCAGGCGCTGGCCTGGGGGCGCTGGGGGGAGCAGGCGCTGGCCTGGGAGCACTGGGGGGAGCAGGCGCTGGCCTGGGGGCGCTGGGGGGAGCAGGCGCTGGGCTGGGGGCGCTGGGGGGAGCAAGCGCTGGTCTGGGGGCGCTGGGGGGAGCAGGCGCTGGCCTGGGAGCACTGGGGGGAGCAGGCGCTGGGCTGGGGGCGCTGGGGGGAGCAGGCGCTGGCCTGGGGGGCGGAGCAGGCGCTGGCCTGGGGGGCGCTGGGGGGAGCAAGCGCTGGTCTGGGGGCGCTGGGGGGAGCAGGCGCTGGCCTGGGAGCACTGGGGGGAGCAGGCGCTGGGCTGGGGGCGCTGGGGGGAGCAGGCGCTGGGCTGGGGGCGCTGGGGGGAGCAGGCGCTGGCCTGGGAGCACTGGGGGGAGCAGGCGCTGGGCTGGGGGCGCTGGGGGGAGCAGGCGCTGGGCTGGGGGCGCTGGGGGGAGCAAGCGCTGGTCTGGGGGCGCTGGGGGGAGCAGGCGCTGGCCTGGGGGCGCTGGGGGGAGCAGGCGCTGGTCTGGGGGCGCTGGGGGGAGCAGGCGCTGGCCTGGGGGCGCTGGGGGGAGCAGGCGCTGGGCTGGGGGCGCTGGGGGGAGCAAGCGCTGGTCTGGGGGCGCTGGGGGGAGCAGGCGCTGGCCTGGGGGCGCTGGGGGGAGCAGGCGCTGGGCTGGGAGCGCTGGGGGGAGCAGGCGCTGGTCTGGGGGCGCTGGGGGGAGCAGGCGCTGGCCTGGGAGCACTGGGGGGAGCAGGCGCTGGGCTGGGGGCGCTGGGGGGAGCAAGCGCTGGTCTGGGGGCGCTGGGGGGAGCAGGCGCTGGCCTGGGAGCACTGGGGGGAGCAGGCGCTGGGCTGGGGGCGCTGGGGGGAGCAGGCGCTGGCCTGGGAGCACTGGGGGGAGCAGGCGCTGGCCTGGGGGCGCTGGGGGGAGCAGGCGCTGGGCTGGGGGCGCTGGGGGGAGCAAGCGCTGGTCTGGGGGCGCTGGGGGGAGCAGGCGCTGGCCTGGGGGCGCTGGGGGGAGCAGGCGCTGGGCTGGGGGGCGGAGCAGGTGCTGAGCTGGGGGCGCTGGGGGGAGCAGGCGCTGGCCTGGGGAAGCTGGGGGGAGCAGGCGCTGGCCTGGGGGGCGGGGATAGGGGCGGGGCTAGGGGCGGGCCAGTGCCAGCTGTGGGGCGGTGCCCTGCGCCCCTCACCCGCTCTTTCTCCTCCCCCAGCTCCCGTGGCCACGGCCTCGGGTCCCAACTTCTCCCTGGCCGACCTGGAGAGCCCCAGTTACTACAACATCAACCAGGTGACGCTGGGCCGGCGCTCCATAACGTCCCCGCCTTCCACCAGGTACCGCCCCCCGCCCCCCCGCCTGCCCCTCCCTGCCGCCCCAGAGGGGACCTCCCTGGGTTCTATCCCCCCTCGCCTGGCCCCCCGCCCTGGGCCTGGCGCCCCCTAGAGGGGAACGTCCCTGGGTTCTATCCCCCCCTCGCCTGGCCCCCCACCCTGGGCCTGGCGCCCCCTAGAGGGGAACGTCCCTGGGTTCTATCCCCCCCTCGCCTGGCCCCCCGCCCGGCCTGGCGCCCCCTAGAGGGGAACGTCCCTGGGTTCTATCCCCCCCTCGCCTGGCCCCCCGCCCTGGGCCTGGCGCCCCTAGAGGGGAACGTCCCTGGGTTCTATCCCCCCCTCGCCTGGCCCCCCACCCTGGGCCTGGCGCCCCCTAGAGGGAAACCTCCCTGGGTTCTATCCCCCTCTCGCCTGGCCCCCCGACCTATGCCTGGCGCCCCCTAGAGGGGAACGTCCCTGGGTTCTATCCCCCCTCGCCTGGCCCCCCACCCTGGGCCTGGCGCCCCCTAGAGGGGAACGTCCCTGGGTTCTATCCCCCCCTCGCCTGGCCCCCCACCCTGGGCCTGGCGCCCCCTAGAGGGGAACGTCCCTGGGTTCTATCCCCCCCTCGCCTGGCCCCCCGACCTATGCCTGGCGCCCCCTAGAGGGGAACGTCCCTGGGTTCTATCCCCCCCTCGCCTGGCCCCCCGCCCTGGGCCTGGCGCCCCCTAGAGGGGAACGTCCCTGGGTTCTATCCCCCCCTCGCCTGGCCCCCCGCCCTGGGCCTGGCGCCCCCTAGAGGGGAACGTCCCTGGGTTCTATCCCCCCCTCGCCTGGCCCCCCGCCCTGGGCCTGGCGCCCCCTAGAGGGGAACGTCCCTGGGTTCTATCCCCCCCTCGCCTGGCCCCCCGCCCTGGGCCTGGCGCCCCCTAGAGGGGAACGTCCCTGGGTTCTATCCCCTCCTCGCCTGGCCCCCCGCCCTGGGCCTGGCGCCCCCTAGAGGGGAACGTCCCTGGGTTCTATCCCCCCCTCGCCTGGCCCCCCGCCCTGGGCCTGGCGCCCCCTAGAGGGGAACGTCCCTGGGTTCTATCCCCCCCTCGCCTGGCCCCCCGCCCTGGGCCTGGCGCCCCCTAGAGGGGAACGTCCCTGGTTTCTATCCCCCCCTCGCCTGGCCCCCCGCCCTGGGCCTGGCGCCCCCTAGAGGGGAACATCCCTGGGTTCTATCCCCCCCTCGCCTGGCCCCCCGCCCTGGGCCTGGCGCCCCCTGTGATGGCGCGTTGGGGGTCCCCCGTCTCCTGCACCCCGAAATGGCACAAACAGACTGCACCAGCCGGTGAAATAGAGGAAGTTTATTGCCTCTCCAGGATACAGCACAGCACAGATGTTATCTGGTCTCAGAGCTGGGCTAGGATGCCTCAGGCCCCCTTGAGATGGGGGAGACTGGGCCCCTAAACTCCAGCCCCTTTCCCTAGGCTCTCCTCCATGCTCCCAGACAGCAACTCACTAACTCTCTTCCAGCCCTGCCCCCCAGCCAGGGCAGCATCCACCTTCCTTTGTTCCTCTCCATGGGGGGTGTCTGGCCACTGGTTTGCATAGTGACTCATCCTGTTTTGCTGGGTCGTGGTACCCACGGCAGCCAGTGGGGGTTACCCCAGAGCCAGCAGCATAGAAACCAGCCAGGTACCCCCACTACGTCACACCCCCTAGAGGGGAACGTCCCTGGGTTCTATCCCCCCCTCGCCTGGCCCCCCGCCCTGTGCCTGGCGCCCCCTAGAGGGGAACATCCCTGGGTTCTATCCCCCCCCTCGCCTGGCCCCCCGCCCTGGGCCTGGCACCCCCTAGAGGGGAACATCCCTGGGTTCTATCCCCCCCCTCGCCTGGCCCCCCGCCCTGGGCCTGGCACCCCCTAGAGGGGAACATCCCTGGGTTCTATCCCCCCCCTTGCCTGGTGTGACAGCGTGTTAGGGTCCCCCGTCTCCTGCACCCCCGAAAAGACATGAACAGACTCCACCAGCCAGTCGACTAGAGGTGGTTTATTGCTTCTCCAGTATACAGCACAGCACAGATATCATCAGGTTACAGGGCAGGCCTAGGATGCCTCAGCCCCCCTTGATATGGGGCAGGGGTCTCGGCTTCTAAACCCCCCAGCCTGTTCCTGAGGCTCCCAGACTGAAACTAACTAACTCTCCTCCAGCCCTGCCCCCCAGCCAGGGCAGCATCCACCTTCCTTTGTTCCTCTCCATGGGGGGTAGCTGGTCGGACTGGTTGAGAGATCCCTTTGCATAACGACCCATCCCTGTCCTTCTGGGCTGTGGGACCAGTGGCAGCCAGTGGGGTTACCACAGACCCATAGAAACCAGCAAGTTCCCCCCCACTACGTCACACCTGGCCCCCCGCCCTGGGCCTGGCGCCCCCTAGAGGGGAACGTCCCTGGGTTCTGTCCCCCCCCCTCCCCTGGCCCCCCGCCCTGGGCCTGGCGCCCCCTAGAGGGGAACGTCCCTGGGTTCTGTCCCCCCCTCGCCTGGCCCCCCGCCCTGGGCCTGGCGCCCCCTAGAGGGGAACGTCCCTGGGTTCTATCCCCCCCCTCGCCTGGCCCCCCGCCCTGGGCCTGGAGCCCCCTAGAGGGGAATGTCCCTGGGTTCTATCCCCCCCTCGCCTGGCCCCCCCGCCCTGGGCCTGGCGCCCCCTAGAGGGGAACGTCCCTGGGTTCTATCCCCCCCTCGCCTGGCCCCCCGCCCTGGGCCTGGCGCCCCTAGAGGGGAAGGTCTGACAGCCCATCCCCCACCTGGCACCTGCCCCACCTCTCCCCTCACTGCTCCCCAGCTCCACCAAGCGCCCCAAGTCGCTGGATGACAGCGAGATGGAGAGCCCCGTGGACGAGGTTTTCTACCCCGGGACGGGGCGCTCGCCCGCCGCCGGCAGTAGCCAGGCCAGTGGCTGGCCCAACGACGTGGATGCAGGTATGGGGGGGGGTTGGGGCACAGACCTGGGGGGACTCACTGCACTGGGCACCCCCCCAGCTGCCCTCCTTGCCCATGGAGCCCTTGTCCAGGGCTGGGGGGAGGCTGGGCCCTCCCCGGATTCCCCACCCTGCTTGGCTCTATGGGATCTGGGCAACCCCGAGCCTTGGCGGGGGGAGGGGGGGCAGCCGCTCCAGGCGGGTGAGCAGCAGCCTCCCGGCGGGACCTGGACGGGGCGTTTCCCTCTCTACAGCCAGCAGGGGTGGGCCCACGTCACAGGAGCATCAGTCGGGCATCTAGCTGGGAGGGCAGGGGCTGTGGGGCGGGGGTGCGGGGCACTGGCAGGGCCGGGGGGCAGGGCTAGGATAGCAAGGGGCTGTGGGGCAGGAGTGAGGGGCACTGGCAGAGCTGTTGGGGGGCTGGGCTGGGCGGGCAGGGGCCGCGGGGCGGGAGCGGGGCACCGGCTGGGCAGAGCTGGGGCTACCCGGGGGCCCTGTGCTCGAGGGGAAGGGGGCAGCGGGCGGTGGGGTGCTCTGGGAGCTGCTCTCTGTCCATCATCCATTTCTGTCTGTCCGTCTCCTCTCCACTCACCTCCCTCTGTCTCGCCAGCGCTGAGCCATTCACTGTTCTGTATAACCAGGAAAGCCTCCTCTCCGAGGCAGGGCAGCGGGGTCTAGTGTTTAGAGCGGAGGGCGCTGGGAGCCAGGACTCCTATCCCCAGCTCTAGGAGGGCAGCGGGGTCTAGTGGTTAGAGCGGTGGGCGCTGGGAGCCAGGACTCCTATCCCCAGCTCTAGGAGGGCAGCGGGGTCTAGTGGTTAGAGCAGAGGGTGCTGGGAGCCAGGACTCCTATCCCCAGCTCTAGGAGGGCAGCGGGGTCTGGTGGTTAGAGCAGAGGGTGCTGGGAGCCAGGACTCCTATCCCCAGCTCTAGGAGGACAGCGGGGTCTAGTGGTTAGAGCAGAGGGTGCTGGGAGCCAGGACTCCTATCCCCAGCTCTAGGAGGGCAGCGGGGTCTGGTGGTTAGCGCAGGCGGCTGGCAGCCAAGACCGGTTCCTGGGTCTGAGCGCTGGGTGAGCACGTGGAGTGAGCATTGGGCTGGTTTCCGTTCTGCCGCGCCCGGGTCTCAGCTCAGCACGGTGGCTGGGCAGTGGGAGCCCCCAGGGAGGGAGCCCACATCCCCCCAGGGCCGTCTCGCCCTTTGCCCCGTGTCTGGAAACCCCCGAGCCTGCCCCTGCTCCCTGGGTGCCCCCCGGGCGCCTGCGGGTGTCGCGCCCCCCACGCAAGCAGCCAGCTGCCCGAGTGCCAGGGGCCAAACCCAGGTCTCCCTGCCAGGTGCCCCCTCCTGCCGACACTCAGACATGGGCTCCTGCCAGCTGCAGCGTGGGCAGAGGCAGGGCCTGGTGCTGTCCATGCCGGGAGCGCTGGCAGGCCCCGTGCCGGCTCTGGGCGGCTGTTTGGGGAGCAGAAGGAAGGTTGGGGGGGCCCAGCCCCCCAGTGCGGCACTGGCAGCTGCCCCCACCCCACGGCTGCCACAAGGTACGAGGGCACCAAACGCAGGAACAAGGCTGGTCCGGGTTGTCACAGAAGTGAGTCCTGGCTCCCCCAGCTTGGCCGGTGCCCCCCAGTCCCGCCCCACAGCCCCTGCCAGCCCAGCCCCCCCAGCCTTGCCAGGGCCCCCCACTCCCACCCCGCCCCCCAGCCCTGCCAGGGCCCCCCACTCCCACCCCGCAGCCCCTGCCAGCCCCCCCCAGCCCTGCCAGTGCCCCTCACTCCCGCCCCGCAGCCCCTGCCAGCCCCCCCAGCCCTGCCAGTGCCCCCCCCCAGCTCATATACCAGGCCTCGCCCTATGGCTCCTTTGATGCGCTGGAGGGTGCATTAGGTGACCTGATGGAGAGAAATGGGGGTGGGGTGAGGCGTCTGTACAGGACAAAGCCCCGAATATCGGGATGTCCCTCTCAAACTGGGATGCCTGGCCCCCTCGATGCCGCCTGTGTCCCTGGGCACGTGGTCATGGGGCTCCCCCACCCCCCAGCTGGCTGGGCACGGGCATCGTGAGGTCCCCCCACCGCTTTGCTTTGTGTCCCTTGCCAAGGGCATGTTTCATAGCACGGCGGCGGGGCTGGCGGGGAAGGCGTCCGACGCCGGGGGCAGGAGCTGGCTGGCAGCTCCTTGGAGATCAGGTGCCAGGCAGGCGGGAGGAGCAGGAACCTGGGTGGGTGGGGAGCTGGGCCCGGGCGTGGGCCGGTTGCTGCCATTGGAGTGCCAGCCTCTCCCACGTCCACCCTTGGCCACCCCAGCCTCTGACTGCAGGGAGATCCCCCGCTAGCGCCTCCCCGGCCCAGACCCCCAGGAGGGCCCAGGCCCCATCCCCGCCCCCGGAGCCAGCCAGCAGGGCTGCAGGCGTGACCCCTCGCCAGTCCCAAAGCGATGCATTTGCACTCAGCGCAGTGAGATGCAGCTACCTCTGGGGTGGGGCAGGGGGGCTGTTTATATCGGGACTCTGGGCCCGGACTGAGATGCAGCCGCCCCTGGCCTGGGCACGAGGGCCCACGAGGCTGTGGGAGGCGCCAGACGTACCCGTCCCTCGGCACAGTTGGGGCACGGCCGGTGCCTCCTGCCCTCACCCGGCCCCAGTGCGGCGTCTTCCTCTGTCTCGGGACAGGGGCTGTCAGGGTCCCCTCCCCCTTCAGAGAGACCCTGGGCCCGTCCGCACAGGCCTCCTGCCACTAGCACCCACTGCCCCGGGGTCGGCGGGATCATCCCATCTTTGACCCCGAGCCAGCGGGGGAGACGGGCAGCAGCAGGGGGCGGGCTGGGCGCTGGGGCTAGGGATCCAAGCAGCGCCCCCTGCTGGACGTGGGGCTGTCCTCAAAGCTCCAGCTTCCGGAGTCCTGGGAACACTGGAGACTCACAGCTGGCCGGCGGCGGGGTCAGAAGGCTCAGACCCTGGGGGCAGTGGGGGTGGGGCAGAGAGGGCCGGGCAGAGCAGCGGCCGGGGGGGCGACCACACACGATACTAACCCATCTTTCCAGCTGCTAAACCGTGGCCTCTTGCTGATTCCTTGCCAGGACCGGCTTCCCTAAAGAAGTCAGGGAAGCTGGATTTCTGCAGCGCCCTCTCCACCCACACCACCTCCCCAAGAATGGCTTTCAGCCACCACCCGCTGCCCGTCCTGGCAGGAGTCCGACCAGGTGAGCCCAGCTCCTGCCCCTCCCAGCCACTGGGGTCTCTCGCTTTCTCTCTCTGTCTCTGTCTTTCCTCTGCCGAGGCAGCTGGCGGGTTCCGGGGGCAGGGAGGGGTCGAGGGAAGGGGCAGGTTTTAGGAGACAGGCCTGAGGGTACCGCAGTGACTCCAGAGCGACTCCAGAGCGACTCCAGAGCCGCGGAGATTTCGGCCGAACTGGAGTTGCCAGAATTTTGGTCTTGGTTCCGGAGTCAGTTGGGAGCAGCTGGGATCCCAAAAGATCCGGATTAGCCAGGGTCGCAGTGGAGGGACTGGGCTCTTGGGTGGAGTGACTCCGCAGTGCTGGTGCATCTCCCCAGGGTCCCTTCTCTCCTGGGGGCCCGTGGGGCCGTGCTTGGGGTCCTGCAGCGCCACAGACTCAGCTATTGCTGCGTCCCAGCCTGCGCCGCACTGGGCAGGGGCTCCTGGTGCCCGCGGGCGGCGCAGTGACGAAGGGACGGGAGCGCCAGCCCCTTCCCCTGGGGGACTGTCCATCATCCAGCATGACTTAGACTTAGGAAATGCGTCTTTCAGATCAGAGTGAGGGGCACCGGCAGGGCTGGGGGGGAGGGGCTGTGGGGCGGGAGTGAGGGGCACTGGCAGGGCTGGGGGGGAGGGGCTGGGCTGGCAGGGGCTGTGGGGCAGAAGAGAGGGGCACCGGCGGGGCCAGGGGAGAAGGGCTGGGTTGTCAGGGGCTGGGGGGCAGAAGAGAGGGGCACCGGCAGAGCCGGGGGGGGGCAGGGCTGGGCTGGCAGGGGCTGTGGGGCAGAAGAGAGGGGCACCGGCAGAGCTGGGGGGGCAGGGCTGGGCTGTCAGGGGCTGGGGGGCGGGAGTGGCTGGGGGGGGCAGGTTTGGTTCACTCAAAGCTTCCTTGGCGGCCCAGCGCTTCCTGTGCATTAACTCGGGGGTCACACAGGATATTTGTGCTGCCCCTGGGGCTCACGCAGGCCCCAGTTGAGCCCTTGGGCCTCTCCAGAGGAATGGGGGTGACTGGCAGAGTTACAGGTGACTCGGGGTAGAGATGTGACTGGGGGGATTGGAGGTAACATGGCTGTGAGGTGGCTGGGGTATTACGGTGACTGAGGGGGCTGGGGTGACAGGGCTGGGGGGGCTGGGGGAATTGGGGGTGACAGGGCTGGGGGTGACTGAGGAGGCTGGGGTGACAGGGCTGGGGGTGGCTGGAGGAATTGGGGGTGATGGCTGTGGAGGGGCTGGGGGATTAGGGTGACTGGAGGAATTGGGGGTGACAGGGCTGGGGTGGCTGGAGGAATTGGGGGTGACAGGGCTGGGGTGACTGAGGAGGCTGGGGTGACAGGGCTGGGGGTGGCTGGAGGAATTGGGGGTGACAGGGCTGGGGGTGTGTGACGGCGCGTTGGGGGTTCCCCGTCTCCTGCACCCCGAAATGGCACAAACAGACTGCACCAGCCGGTGGAATAGAGGAAGTTTATTGCCTCTCCAGGATACAGCACAGCACAGATGTTATCTGGTCACAGAGCTGGGCTAGGATGCCTCAGGCCCCCTTGAGATGGGGGAGACTGGGCCCCTAAACTCCAGCCCCTTCCCCTAGGCTCTCCTCCATGCTCCCCGACCGAACTAACTCAATACCCTTCCAGCCCTGCCCCCCAGTCAGGGCAGCATCCACCTTCCTTTGTTCCTCTCCATGGGGGGTGTCTGGCCACTGGTTCAACAAGTTTGGCATTACCTTTGCATAGTGAGGTTTTCCCTGCTGGGTCTTGCTCCAGACAGCAGGGGTCACCACAGCCCAGCAAGTACCCCCACTACGTCACAGGGTGACTGGGGGAATTGGGGGTGACAGGGCTGGGGGGGGCTGGGGGATTAGGGTGACTGAGGGGGCTGGGGTGACAGGGCTGGGGGTGGCTGGGGGAATTGGGGGTGACAGGGCTGGGGGTGACTGGGGGAATTGGGGGTGACAGGGCTGGGGGGGCTGGGGGATTAGGGTGACTGAGGGGGCTGGGGTGACAGGGCTGGGGGTGGCTGGGGGAATTGGGGTGACAGCGCTGGGGGTGACTGGGGGAATTGGGGGTGACAGGGCTGGGGGGGCTGGGGGAATTGGGTGTGATGGCTGTGGAGGGGCTGGGGGTATTAGGGTGACTGGGGGAATTGGGGGCGACAGGGCTGGGGGTGACTGGGGGAATTGGGGGTGACAGGGCTGGGGTGGCTGGGGGAATTGGGGGTGACAGGGCTGTGGGGGGGCTGGGGAATTAGGGTGACTGAGGGGGCTGGGGTGACAGGGCTGGGGGTGGCTGGGGGAATTGGGGGTGACAGGGCTGGGGGTGACTGGGGGAATTGGGGGTGACAGGGCTGGGGGGGCTGGGGGATTAGGGGTGACCGGGGGCATTTCATTCAAAGAGCCAACGATGACTCAGTCTCCGCAGCTTGGCCCCCTGGTGGGGTCAGAGGCTGCCTGGCAGTGGCAGCTCTGCCCCTAACGCCCGTTCCCTGCGCTGGGCAGCACCTGCTAACTGGCCCAGGGGACAGGGGCGGGGCCAAGCCCTGTGGGAGGAGCCAGGGAATGTCCTGCCCCCTGGTGGGCGAGAGACGGGAGGCGGGGCCGTGAGGCTCCGGAAGGCCGAGCAGGTGGACGAGGGGGCGGGCCTGAGTGCCTGGGGGGCGGGGAGGGGCAGGGGGCTGCACAGCAGCGGCTCCCAGCAGACCCCTGACCCCCCGGGTCCCTTTCTCTCTCCTCACCCAGGAAGCCCCCGGGCGACGGCCTCGGCCCTGCACTTCCCCTCCACCTCCATCATCCAGCAGTCCAGCCCCTACTTCACCCACCCCACCATCCGCTACCACCACCACCACGGCCAGGACTCGCTCAAGGAGTTTGTGCAGTTCGTCTGCTCCGACGGGTCGGGCCAGGGCGCCGGGCAGGTGAGTGCGGCCGGCCGTGCCCTGCGGCGCCCCTGGGGGG
Organism: Pelodiscus sinensis; assembly: GCF_049634645.1. Lineage (NCBI taxonomy): Eukaryota > Metazoa > Chordata > Testudines > Trionychidae > Pelodiscus > Pelodiscus sinensis. The sequence goes on along the minus strand of NC_134729.1, from coordinate 12,815,340 downwards.
GCTGGCTAGCGCACAAGCCCCCCACGGCTCCCCTCTCCTCTCCTCTCGCTCTCTCTGTCTCTCTCTCTGTCTCTGGGCTTCGGGCAAGCAGCGGGATCCTGAGCGGGGCCTCCAGGGGGCGAGGAGCGCAGGGGCCCGGCGGTGCCCTCCCCTGGGGCTGGGGGCTTTCTGCTCAGGCCGGGGACTGTGGGGCACTGCGGGGGCAGGAGGGCACATGGTGTGAGGGGCGACAGAGCTTTGGGGGGGGCCGAGTCGAAGGCCGGCCACCGGGCTGCACTAGCGGGGGATCCAGGCTGCTGCGGTGGGGTCCGGAGCGAGGGGGGTTCCCGAGAACGGCCATCGCTCCGGGCTGTGCGCTGAAGGTACTGCGCTGAGGGGCGGGGCCTCAGCATTGTGGAGTTCTGGGGGGCCTGAGCATTGCAGTGTCCTGGGGGCGGGGCTAATTAGAGCAGGTTCTAGGGGGCGGGGCCTGGAAGCAGAGTCTCAGACCAGTTCCTAAGGGGCGGGGCCTCAGCCTTGTGGAGTTCTGGGTGGGGCTAATCATCACAGTGTCCTAGGGGGCGTGGTTTCTCAGAACAGGTCCTAGGGGTGGGGCCCTCTCAGCATTGTGGAGTTCTAGGGGCGGGGCCTCAGCATCACAGTGTTCTGGGGGCGTGGCTTCTCAGAGCAGGTCCTAGGGGGCAGGACCTGGAAGCAGAGTCTCAGAGCAAGTCCTAGGGGGAGGGGCCTCAGAGCAGGTCCTAGGGGCGGGGCCTCAGCATCACAGTGTCCTGGGGGGTGTGGCTTCTCAGAGCACGTCCTAGGGGTGGGACCCTCTCAGCATTGTGGAGTTCTAGGGGCGGGGTCTCAGCATCACAGTGTTCTGGGGGCGTGGCTTCTCAGAGCAGGTTGTGGGGCGGGGCCCTCTCAGCATTGTGGAGTTCTAGGGGCGGGGCCTCAGCATCACAGTGTTCTGGGGGGCGTGGCTTCTCAGAGCAGGTCGTGGGGCGGGGCCCTCTCAGCATTGTGGAGTTCTAGGGGCGGGGCCTCAGCATCACAGTGTTCTGGGGGGCGTGGCTTCTCAGAGCAGGTCGTGGGGCGGGACCCTCTCAGCATTGCGGCGTCTGTCAAGGGCGACTTTCTCCACCCGAAGCCAGACTGCTGGAGTGACATGTTGCCATGGAGACCGTCCCCCCAGGAGCGCTGGCCGGGGGCGCTCGGAGGGACAATCAGCTCGGCCCTCTGGGGTGTCCGGAGCCCTTGGCGACGCTCTCGGCCCACGACGCTTCCTGCCAGAGGCCACATGCAGCCTGTGCCCGGGCCCCAGCCACGGGGGCTCCGAGGCCCTGGAGCATCCTGCCCAGAGAAGATGCCCAGCCACCGATCACCTCCGTGGACAGTCGGCTTGTGTCACGGCCTGTTCACGGCTCCTCCGTGTGCCCCTGCCAGCGGCACCTACCCATGGGCACTGGAGCCCAGCACAGAGACAGCCCGGCACCAGCCCCCAGGAGAAGCCAGGACAGGAGGCCGGGCAGAGAAGACTCATCTACCCCCTGCTCCTTGCGGGTCCGGCTCAGGGCCAGCCTTCGCCGATCCGTCTCCTCTCCCCGTGTCCTCCTCTGCCCCTTCCCGGGCTCCCCACGGACCCGTCCCCTCCAGCCTGGAGCACCGGAAGACAGAGGGACGGGCTGGCCGGTCCGTGCCGGCAGGAACGCTTCCCCGGGTGCCGCGTGGTGAGGAGACGCCATTGCCCGTGGCCGGCCACGCAAAGGACCAGACATGGCGACAGCCTGGCCCGTGGGGCCAGCCCCTGCCCTGGAGCTCTGGCAGGGGCAGCAGCCCGAGGGTGCCCAAGGGGCAGCGGGCAGGGCCTAGGCAGGGTTGGGGGGCCGGGCCAGCGACGGACGGACACACCCCTGCTCCCCGCCCCTTTGCGTTTTGCAACACAAACCCACTTGGGTTCTGCCAGGCAAGGCCTTTTTGGAGGAAACGCGCCCCCGTAGAACCCCGGAGCCGCCGGCGCCCCGGCCCGCCAGCCGATACTGCATCTTGCCTGCTGCCTCGGCTGGCCGTTCACGCATCCTTGTATTTATGTTGTTCGCAGCCTAACGCTAGCGGCCAGGGCAAAGTCACGGGCTCATTTTTGCTGCCGCCGCCCCCACCTGTGGCCAGACCTGTTCCCCTTCCAATGCCTGACACAAAATCCACCAGCACTAACCCAGAGGGCGGAGCGCCGACACCTACATCACCCTGTAAGTGACGCCCGACAGCAGCACGCAACCCCAGGCCACCTCCCCAGCCTGGGCCTCACGCACGGAGCCGCCAGCCAGGCCGCCGGGGCAGTGGGCGCAGCTTAGATACCGGGGCGCAGGGCTGGGGCCGGGCGTGGAGGGGCAGCTGGAGGGATGTGGAGGGAGGATGGCTGGAGGCCAGGTAGCTAGAGAGCTGGCAGGGGTACATAGGGGGAAGGTGGGGTAGCCAGAGTGCAGGCAGGTGTAGATAGGGGGCAGGCAGGGAAGAACTGGGGGGCAGACAGGGGGTAGCCCAGAGGCAGGCAGGGGATAGTTGAGCGTCAGGCAGGGAGTAGCTGGGGGGCAGGCAGGGTAGCCAGATGGCAGACAGAGGGTAGCTGGGGGCAGGCAGACGGTAGCCAGGAGGCAAGGCAGGGTGCAGCTGGTGGGCAGGCAGGGTAGCTGGGGGGCAGGCAGGCGGTAGCTAGTGAGAAGGCAGGGTAGCCGGGTGGCAGGCAAGGTAGCCAGGGGCAGGCAGGGTAGCGGGGGGAGGGCGAAGGCAGGGTAGACTGGGGAAGACGGGGTAGCCGGGGGAAGGCAGGGAGTAGCTGGGGGACAGGCAGGAGGTAGCCGGGGGGCAGGCAGAGGGTGGTCGGGGGGCAGACGGGGGAGCCGGAGGGAAGGCAGGGGGGAGCCAGGTGGAAGGCAACAGGTAGCCGGGGGGCAGGAAGGGGGTATCCAGGTGGAACGCAAAGGGGAGCCGGGGGGCAGGTGGAAGGCAGGGGGGAGCCAGGGAGCAGGCAGGGAGGAGCCGGGGGGCAGCCAGGTGGAAGGCAGGGGGGAGCCGGGGGGCAGGCAGGTGGAAGGCAGGGGGAGCCGGGGGCAGGCAGGGGGAGCCGGGGGGAGCCAGGGGGCAGGCAGGGGGGAGCCGGGGGCAGGCAGGGGGGAGCCAGGTGGAAGGCAGGGGAGAGCCGGGGGCAGGCAGGGGGGAGCCGGGGGCAGGCAGGGGGGAGCCGGGGGGCAGGCAGGTGGAAGGCAGGGGGGAGCCGGGGGCAGGCAGGGGGGAGCCGGGGGGGCAGGAAGGAGGGAACCAGGGGCAGGCAGGGGGAGCCGGGGGGCAGGAAGGAGGGAACCAGGGGCAGGCAGAGGGGAGCCGGGGGGCAGGCAGAAGGGAGCCGGGGGGCAGGCAGGGGGTAGCCAGGTGGAAGGCAGGGAGGAGCCGGGGGGCAGGAAGGAGGGAACCAGGGGCAGGCAGAGGGGAGCCGGGGGGCAGGCAGGGGAGAACCAGGGGCAGGCAGGGGGAGCTGGGGGGAAGGCAGGGGGAGCCAGGGGCAGGCAGGGGGAGCCGGGGGGAAGGCAGGGGCAGGCAGGGGGAGCCAGGGGCAGGCAGGGGGAGACGGGGGGCAGGCAGGGAGACCGGGGGGCAGGCAGGGGGAGCCGGGGGGAAGGCAGGGGCAGGCAGGGGGAGCCAGGGGCAGGCAGAGGGGAGCCAGGGGCAGGCAGGTGGAAGGCAGGGGGGAAGCCGGGGGCAGGCAGGGGGGAACCAGGGGCAGGCAGGGGGAGCTGGGGGGAAGGCAGGGGCAGGCAGGGGGAGCCAGGGGCAGGCAGGGGGAGCCGGGGGGAAGGCAGGGGCAGGCAGGGGGAGCCGGGGGGCAGGCAGGGGCAGGCAGGGGGAGCCGGGGGGCAGGCAGAGGGAGCAGGGGGGCAGGCAGGGGGAGCCAGGGGCAGGCAGGGGGAGCCGGGGGGCAGGCAGGGGGAGCCAGGGGCAGGCAGGGGGAGCCGGGGGGCAGGCAGGGGCAGGCAGGGGGACCGGGGGGCAGGCAGGGGGAGCCGGGGGGAAGGCAGGGGGAGCCGGGGGGCAGGCAGGGGCAGCCGGGGGGCAGGCAGGGGCAGGCAGGGGGACCGGGGGGCAGGCAGGGGCAGGCAGGGGGAGCCGGGGGGCAGGCAGGGGGAGCCAGGGGCAGGCAGGGGGAGCCGGGGGCAGGCAGGGGGAGCCGGGGGCAGGCAGGGGGAGCCGGGGGGAAGGCAGGGGGAGCCGGGGGGCAGGCAGGGGAAGCCAGGGGCAGGCAGGGGGAGCCGGGGGGCAGGCAGGGGCAGGCAGAGGGACCGGGGGGCAGGCAGGGGCAGGCAGGGGGACCGGGGGGCAGGCAGAGGGAGCCGGGGGGCAGGCAGGGGGAGCCAGGGGCAGGCAGGGGGAGCCAGGGGCAGGCAGGGGATGCCGGGGGGGCAGGCAGGGGGAGCCGGGGGCAGGCAGGGGGTGCCGGGGGGCAGGCAGGGGGAGCCGGGGGCAGGCAGGGGGAGCCGGGGGGCAGGCAGGGAGACCGGGGGGCAGGCAGGGGGAGCCGGGGGCAGGCAGGGGGAGCCGGGGGGCAGGCAGGGGGAGCTGGGGGGCAGGCAGGGAGACCGGGGGGCAGGCAGGTGGAAGGCAGGGGGGAGCCGGGGGCAGGCAAGGGGGAGCCGGGGGGCAGGCAGGGAGAGCCGGGGGCAGGCAGGGGGAGCCGGGGGGCAGGCAGGGGGAGCCAGGGGGCAGGCAAGGGGGAGCCGGGGGGCAGGCAGGGAGAGCCGGGGGCAGGCAGGGGGAGCCGGGGGGCAGGCAGGGGGAGCCAGGGGGCAGGCAGGGGGAGCCAGGGGGCAGGCAAGGGGGAGCCGGGGGGCAGGCAGGGAGAGCCGGGGGCAGGCAGGGGGAGCCGGGGGGCAGGCAGGGGGAGCCGGGGGCAGGCAGGGGGTGCCGGGGGGCAGGCAGGGGGAGCCGGGGGGCAGGCAGAGGGAGCCAGGGGGCAGGCAGGGGGAGCCGGGGGCAGGCAAGGGGGAGCCGGGGGGCAGGCAGGGGGAGCCAGGGGGCAGGCAGGGGGAGCCGGGGGGCAGGCAGGGGGAGCCAGGGGGCAGGCAGGGGGTGCCGGCTGGCCCGAGTGGGGCAGGGCTTCATGCCATCATTGAGTCTTGTGCGTTCTCGTTTGCCCGCCCTCACCCGCCGCCTCCATCCCACCCTCTCGGACGCAGCAGCCGCCGGCTCGGCCGCCTCGGGGTCTTTGTTTTGTTCTGTTTTATTATTATTTTGTCGGTTGCCGTGGCAGCTCTCGGGGGCGGGGCTAGCCCAAAGGACAGGACACGCCCCCCGAGCGCCCCCTCCTGGCAGCGCCAGGCGTGCGTGGGGGCGGGGAAGGGGGCGCCCGGGATCCGGCTCAGAGGTGTTGGCCGAACCGTCCCGCTTGGCCGTCAGAGCAGGCTGCCTTCCCGGGGGCTCCGGGGCCCGGCCCCCCGCCTGGGGGCAAGGCTGGAGCCTAATGGTTAGAGCAGGCGCAACGGCCGGGAGCCAGGACTCCTGGGTCCTCTCGGAGGAGCGTGAGGGGCAGTGGCTAGAGCCGGGGTGGGGCTGGGAGCCGGGACTCCTGGGTTCTGGGCAGCGCTAGGTGTGTACAAGAGGGGGCTGGGCGGGGGGCAGTGTAGGTGCGTATGGGGGGCAGCGCTGGTGTGTGTGGGGGGGGCGTCTCTTCCATTTTCCTTTGTCTTTCTTTCTTTCCTTCTTTCTTTTTTGGACTCTCCATCCGTCCCCATGACATGCCCCCCCGTGTGCATTCTCCATTCAGTCCGGGGGGGCGGGGGGCGGGGGGCTCCGGGGCGTGCCCGCTGCAGCTGTTCCTGCCCCTGCCAGGGGGCGGGGCGGGCAGGCAGAGGACAGGTAAGGAAGAATCCGCAGGTGTTGGGGGAGGGGGCATGTGGGCCGTTCTGGATGCTGCCCCCTGCTGGCCAGGATCTGTCCTGCCCCCCTCACCCTGCAGCTGGCACCCACGAGACTCCAGGGGCCAGGAGGGGCTGCCGGGGCCCAGCCTGCCCGGGGGCGCCCGCAGGTCTCTGCACTGTGCCCGGGGGGGTCCGGCCTGCGGGGCCCCCAGCCCCTCCCTCCTGCCGAATGCCACAGGCCTGACCTCAGCTATTCCTGGCAGGAGCGCGCCCCCCAGGGCAGGGCCTGGGGCAGCTGCTCTGCATGTGGCCCAGCCCCCATGGGGGGAAGCCAATTGCATCCTCCCCCCTCCCAGGAGAGCAATGGTTCATCCCTCCCCAGCCCCATACATGCAGCCCTGCCAGTGCCCCCCACTCCCGGCCCATAGCCCCTGCCAGCCCAGCCCTGAGCCCCCCCCCAGCCCTGCCAGTGCCCCCCCACTCCCGGCCCACAGCCCCTGCCAGCCCAGCCCTGAGCCCCCCCCCAGCCCTGCCAGTGCCCCCCACTCCCGGCCCATAGCCCCTGCCAGCCCAGCCCTGAGCCCCCCCCCAGCCCTGCCAGTGCCCCCCACTCCCGGCCCACAGCCCCTGCCAGCCCAGCCCTGAGCCCCCCCCCAGCCGGTGCCCCTCACTCCCACCCCGCAACCCCTGCCAGCCCAGCCCTGAGCCCCCCCAGCCCTGCCAGTGCCCCCCACTCCCGGCCCATAGCCCCTGCCAGCCCAGCCCTGAGCCCCCCCAGCCCTGCCAGTGCCCCCCACTCCCGGCCCACAGCCCCTGCCAGCCCAGCCCTGAGCCCCCCCCAGCCGGTGCCCCTCACTCCCACCCCGCAACCCCTGCCAGCCCAGCCCTGAGCCCCCCCAGCCCTGCCAGTGCCCCCCACTCCCGGCCCACAGCCCCTGCCAGCCCAGCCCTGAGCCCCCCCCAGCCGGTGCCCCTCACTCCCACCCCGCAACCCCTGCCAGCCCAGCCCTGAGCCCCCCCAGCCCTGCCAGTGCCCCCCACTCCCGGCCCACAGCCCCTGCCAGCCCAGCCCTGAGCCCCCCCCAGCCGGTGCCCCTCACTCCCACCCCGCAACCCCTGCCAGCCCAGCCCTGAGCCCCCCCAGCCCTGCCAGTGCCCCCCACTCCCGGCCCATAGCCCCTGCCAGCCCAGCCCTGACCCCCCCCAGCCCTGCCAGTGCCCCCCACGCCCGGCCCATAGCCCCTGCCAGCCCAGCCCTGAGCCCCCCCCAGCCGGTGCCCCTCACTCCCACCCCACAACCCCTGCCAGCCCAGCCCTGAGCCCCCCCCCAGCCCTGCCAGTGCCCCCCACTCCTGGCCCATAGCCCCTGCCAGCCCAGCCCTGAGCCCCCCCCCCAGCCCTGCCGGTGCCCCTCACTCCCGCCCCAGAGCCCCTGCCAGCCCAGCCCTGAGCCTCCCCCCCAGCCCTGCCAGTGCCCCACACTCCCACCCCACAACCCCTGCCAGCCCAGCCTTGCCCCCCCCCCCGCCGGTGCCCCCCACTCCTGCCCCACAGGCCTGATACTGACCCATTCCCCAAGGGTCCTGCAAGTGGCCACACTTGGGGCTGCTTGAGGAGGGTGGAGTTTTTGAGGGGTGCCATGGGCCTTTGGGTGCCTCTTCCCAGTGCTCTGTGTGGGGCAAGGGGTGTGTGTCCCCCACCTCACCATGGTCACTGCCCCAAACCAGTGATACCTCCAGCCCCCTCACATCCTTCCCCAGCCCCCAATGCCCTAGTCTCCTCACATCCTCCCCAGCCCCCAACTCCAGCCCTCTCATGTCCTCCTGCAGCCCCCAGTGCCCCATCCCTAGCCCCCTCACATCTTCCTCCAGCCCCCAATGCCCCACCCCCGCCCCCTCACATCCTCCTCCAGCCCCCAATGCCCCACCCCTGCCCCCTCACACCCTCCCCCAGCTCCCAATGCCCCACCCCCGCCCCTCACATCTTCCTCCAGCCCCCAATGCCCACCCCCACCCCCTCACACCCTCCCCCAGCTCCCAATGCCCCACCCCCGCCCCTCACATCTTCCTCCAGCCCCCAATGCCCAGCCCCCTCCCCCTTCCCCAGCCCCCAATGCCCCACCCCCGCCCCCTCACATCCTCCTCCAGCCCCCAATGCCCCACCCCCGCCCCCTCACATCCTCCTCCAGCCCCCAATGCCCCACCCCCACCCCCTCACATCCTCCTCCAGCCCCCAATGCCCCACCCCCGCCCCCTCACATCTTCCTCCAGCCCCCAATGCCCCACCCCCGCCCCCTCACATCCTCCTCCAGCCCCCAATGCCCCATCCCCGCCCCCTCACATCCTCCTCCAGCCCCCAATGCCCTACCCCCGCCCCCTCACATCCTCCTCCAGCCCCCAATGCCCCACCCCCAGCCCCCTCACGTCTTCCCCATGCCCACTCCCAGCCCCCTCACACCCCCTAACGCCCTCTCCCTCTCTCCCCTCCAGCATTCGCAGCGCCAGGCTCCTCCACTGCCAACCGGTTTGTCGGCATCGGACCCCGGGACGGCAACTTTCTAAACATCCCCCAGCAGTCTCAGGTAGGCGGCAGCGGTGGGGGAAGGCAGCAGGCGCAGGAATGGCCCAGCACCAGGCCACCGCAGGGGGGGCGCAAGCACCTGTTCATGCCCCCAAGGGGGAAGTGACGGGGGTGGGTGGGTAGAGATACGGCCCCTCCCCCATCAGTCCTGGCCCTGGCTTGGGGAAGGCAGTGGGGGCTAATGGTCAGAGCCAGGTCTGGGCGCCACGACTCCTGGGTCCTACTGGCTTTGCCACGACGCCAAGGGCGATCCTGCCCCCGTGGAGGGCGCTGGTGCAATGTGGGGTCCCTGGGCCCTCCCGCCCCACCGCCCTGCGTGGGCCTGCCCAGACACGGAGCCAAGACATCCCTGGCTGAGCAGGCGGCGAAGGGTTCCCGGGGGCGCGTGGGGGCCACTCCTAGGTGGGTGGGGGGACTGGAGACAGGTGTTGTGAGGTCTGGGGGATGGCAGGTTCCCCGCCCCCGCTCTGCCGGGCTGCTCTGTGGGTGCCACGGCTGGCCCCTTGCGAGGCTGTTTCCTTGAATCACTCTGCCGGGGGGGGGGGGGCTTGAGGGAGGGCGGGGAGGAGGCAGGGGAAGCACAGGGAGGGGTAGGATGGGGGTTTAAGATAGAGTGGGGGCTTGCGGGGGAGTTGGAGGGTCGGGGAAGGGCAGGAGGTTGGGGGAGCGCTGGGGGAGTAGGGGAGCCCAGGAGGGGTCGGGGAAAGGCAGGGGGATTGGGAGAGCCCAGGGGCATTGGGGTAGCCTGGGGGGGTTGGGGAAAGGCAGAGGAGCACTAGGGAAGCCTGGGAGGGTTGGGGAAGGGCAGGGGGGGTGGAGGGGCACAGGGGCATTGGGGTGGCTCGGGGGGAGGGTCGGGGAAGGGCAGGGGCATTGGGGTAGCCTGGGGGGATCAGGGAAGGGCGGGGGGTTGGAGGGGCGCTGGGGGCGTGGGGGAGCCCGGGGGGGTCGGGGAAGGGCGGGGGGTCGGAGGGGCGCTGGGGTGTGGGGGAGCCCGGGGGGGTCAGGGAAGGGCGGGGAGTCGGAGGGGCACTGGGGCGTGGGGGAGCCCGGGGGGGTCAGAGGGGCGCTGGGGGCGTGGGGGAGCCCGGGGGGGTCGGGGAAGGGCGGGGGGTCGGAGGGGCGCTGGGGTGTGGGGGAGCCCGGGGGGGTCGGGGAAGGGCGGGGAGTCGGAGGGGCACTGGGGCGTGGGGGAGCCCGGGGGGGTCAGAGGGGCGCTGGGGTGTGGGGGGGGGTCGGGGAAGGGCGGGGGGGTCGGAGGGGCGCTGGGGTGTGGGGGAGCCCGGGGGGGTCGGGGAAGGGCGGGGGGGTCGGAGGGGCGCTGGGGGCGTGGGGGAGCCCGGGGGGGTCGGGGAAGGGCGGGGGGGTCGGAGGGGCGCTGGGGGCGTGGGGGAGCCCGGGGGGGTCAGGGAAGGGCGGGGGGTTGGAGGAATGCAGGGGCATTGGGGTAGCCCGGGGGGGTCGGGGAAGGGCGGGGGGTCGGAGGGGCGCTGGGGTGTGGGGGAGCCCGGGGGGGTCGGGGAAGGGCGGGGGGTCGGAGGGGCGCTGGGGTGTGGGGGAGCCCGGGGGGGTCGGGGAAGGGCGGGGGGATTGGAGGGGCGCTGGGGGCGTGGGGGAGCCCGGGGGGGTCGGGGAAGGGCGGGGGGTCGGAGGGGCGCTGGGGTGTGGGGGAGCCCGGCGGGGGCGGGGGGTTGGAGGAATGCAGGGGCATTGGGGTAGCCCGGGGGGGTCGGGGAAGGGCAGCTGGGGGCTGCAATAGGAGGGACCAGTTGCTCCAGGAGGGGGGCAGGCCGGGGCAGGGGCTGCTCTCCTGGACTCAGAGGTGAGCGCCCCGATTTTCCCCCCCCATTGCTGTCACTGCCCCTGCCCAGCCAGGCAGGGGCCCTGGGGCTGCACAGCCACATGTTAATGCCCCCAGGCAGAAATGGGGGGGGGGAGGACAGAGATATGTCCCCTCCTCCCTGCCAGTCTGCCCCTCCCCCGCCAGTCTGCTTCCTGCCCCCCTCCCTCCCCCAGCCTGCCCCTCCCCCAGTCAGCCCTGCCGAGGTTTGGCTGCAGGATCTGGCTCTTTTCCCTTCTTCCGAAACTTTGTTGAACTTGGGGAGGGGGAGGGGGGAGGGGGAGGGGGAGGGGCTCCGCCCCATCCCATAACCGGAGTCACGTCTGACCTGTCTGGTTTCCCTGGGCAACCAGACATGATGTCACACGCTGGTGAACTTGGACTTGGGGGTGGCAGAGGGAGACAAAGGGCCGGGCCCAAGAGGAGCGGGGACCATGGGGGCCTCAGCCTGCCCCACGGGCCCTCCCCAGCCCCCCGTGTGCCTGCCCCTGCGCCCTCCCCCGCCTCGCCCTGTGATTCGCTCCCTCCTTGCCCCTGGGGCTGGGGCGGCATGTGGGGTTTCACGGCCCCTGACCTCCATGCACAGGGCTCAGCTGGGAGCCCCCAGCCTAAGCCAGGGGCTGTCCCTGAACTGGGGGTCCCTGCCCCACTGGGTCCAGTTGGCTAGAGGGACAAGGGAATGCGGGGAGGGAATTCCGGCTGGCCCCTCCCTCCCTGGCCTGGCTCTGCAGCCCGTTGCCAGCTCTGTGTCTGTGGGGCAGGCAGGCCGGCCCAGTCATCAGGGGCTTCCCAGGGGGCTCGTGGCTGGGGGAGGTCAACACGCTCGCCCCATCCAGGCTAGGAGCCGGGCCTCACCCTGCCACAGGGCTGTGGGAGAAGCTATGGGGTCCCAAGACCAGGGGGCAGGATCCCAAGGTGACTCAGGGACCCGGCCCCCCTCTGTGTGGGGTGGGGCAGTGAGTGGGGGCAGCCCCAGGGGGACCAAGTCCCCATCATGGGGTGGGGCATGGGGCTGCCACACATGGGGAAAGAGGGCAGCTCTAGATTCATCCCTCTCCCCTGATTGGCCAATAGTACAGTGAACTGACTGGCCCGTTTCTGAGCAGCTGCCTTCAGACTGGTTATGGGGAAGCACATGTCACAGGCTCTGGCCAATCATGGAGCAGGTGACATGGGGTATTCCTCAGCAGTGGAGACTGGTCTCTCAGGGTCTGTCTACACTAGCCCCCTAGTTCGGACTAGTGAGGCTAACGTAGGCATTGGAACTTGCAAATGAAGCCCAGGGTGTAAATAGCCCAGGCTTCATTTGCATGTTCCCGTCCGGTCGCCATTTTTAAATGCCACTAGTCCGAAGTAACTGCTACACGCGGCAGTGACACGGCAATTCGAACTAAGTCCTGAGTTCCAATTCACTGGAACTCCACCATGGAATGAGGTGTAACAGTGAACTGGAACTCAGGACTTAGTTGGAATTGCCGTGTCACTGCCGCGTGTAGCAGTTACTTCGGACTAGTGGCATTTAAAAATGGCGACCGGACGGGAACATGCAAATGAAGCCTGGGCTATTTACACCCTGGGCTTCATTTGCAAGTTCCAATGCCTACATTAGCCTCGCTAGTTCGAACTAGGGGGCTAGTGTAGACATACTCCCATGGAGTTACTAGCATGGTCCCTTCTGATTGGCTGGGAAAGTCAAACATCATTCCACCTTTCGGCCAATCAGAGACTTTAGCTTGAGGATCAACTGGTGCCTGTTGGCTGAGGGTTTGGACAGGGAGCGAGAGGCGGGGCCTGCAAGTGGGCAGGGCTAGTGGGTAGGGCAAGGGGCGGGGACCTGGCTGTGGAGAGTGGGGTGCAGTGGTTACAGCAAGGCAGGGCTGGGCATCAGGACTCCTGGGTTCCTCCCTGGTTCTGCGACGGCGCGGGGGGGCTGCCACGGGTGCTCTGAGGGCTGGTCCGGGTGTGGTCTGAGGTGCCAGGTCAGGCCCTGGCAAGCGGAACCGAGGCTCTGATGGGCCCCTGTGGCAGCAGCTACCCTGGCACTGGGGCCTGAGCATGCTTAGAGGATACCCGGTGCCTGGCCAGAGCAGCCGCACCACGGCCAGCTAACCAGTTACCGGTTACCCGTATCGCCTCACCGGCCTGCTAACCGCTTACCCGGTGCCCGGCCAGAGCAGCCGCACCACGGCCAGCTAACCAGTTACCGGTTACCCGTATCGCCTCACCGACCTGCTAACCGCTTACCCGGTGCCCGGCCAGAGCAGCCGCACCACGGCCAGCTAACCAGTTACCGGTTACCCGTATCGCCTCACCGGCCTGCTAACCGCTTACCCGGTGCCCGGCCAGAGCAGCCGCACCACGGCCAGCTAACCAGTTACCGGTTACCCGTATCGCCTCACCGGCCTGCTAACCGCTTACCCGGTGCCCGGCCAGAGCAGCCGCACCACGGCCAGCTAACCAGTTACCGGTTACCCGTATCGCCTCACCGGCCTGCTAACCGCTTACCCGGTGCCCGGCCAGAGCAGCCGCACCACGGCCAGCTAACCAGTTACCGGTTACCCGTATCGCCTCACCGGCCTGCTAACCGCTTACCCGGTGCCCGGCCAGAGCAGCCGCACCACGGCCAGCTAACCAGTTACCGGTTACCCGTATCGCCTCACCGGCCTGCTAACCGCTTACCCGGTGCCCGGCCAGAGCAGCCGCACCACGGCCAGCTAACCAGTTACCGGTTACCCGTATCGCCTCACCGGCCTGCTAACCGCTTACCCGGTGCCCGGCCAGAGCAGCCGCACCACGGCCAGCTAACCAGTTACCGGTTACCCGTATCGCCTCACCGGCCTGCTAACCGCTTACCCGGTGCCCGGCCAGAGCAGCCGCACCACGGCCAGCTAACCAGTTACCGGTTACCCGTATCGCCTCACCGGCCTGCTAACCGCTTACCCGGTGCCCGGCCAGAGCAGCCGCACCACGGCCAGCTAACCAGTTACCGGTTACCCGTATCGCCTCACCGGCCTGCTAACCGCTTACCCGGTGTCCGGCCAGAGCAGCCGCACCACGGCCAGCTAACCAGTTACCGGTTACCCGTATCGCCTCACCGGCCTGCTAACCGCTTACCCGGTGTCCGGCCAGAGCAGCCGCACCACGGCCAGCTAACCAGTTACCAGTTACCCGTATCGCCTCACCGGCCTGCTAACCGCTTACCCGGTGTCCGGGCAGAGCAGCCGCACCACGGCCAGCTAACCAGTTACCGGTTACCCGTATCGCCTCACCGGCCTGCTAACCGCTTACCCGGTGCCCGGCCAGAGCAGCCGCACCACGGCCAGCTAACCAGTTACCGGTTACCCGTATCGCCTCACCGGCCTGCTAACCGCTTACCCGGTGCCCGGCCAGAGCAGCCGCACCACGGCCAGCTAACCAGTTACCGGTTACCCGTATCGCCTCACCGGCCTGCTAACCGCTTACCCGGTGTCCGGCCGGAGCAGCCCCCACCCGCCCTGTGGCAGGCCGGCTATAGTTTAACGGGTTGTAGTTTCCCTGGGTAACAGTTTCACCGGGATTTACATCCCTACCCAGCACAGACGCCCTCCTGGGCTCCAGCCGCGTGGGTGGGAGGCGCTGGGCCCCGGGGAGGGACGACAGAGGCCGAGATGGGGAGAGAGGAGGCGGAGTGGCCCAGGCCTGGCAGGGAAACCCCATCCCAGAGCAGGGGAACCCTGGGCTGCTGCTGGCTGGTCGGAGAGCGCCTCCTGGTGGCTCATCTCCCCACCTGCAGGCTCCAGCCAGCTCACACCGTTCCCGTCTTTGACCAGCAAGGTTTTCTCCCTGCCTTGCAGGCGGTGGGTCCCTCTGGCTGGTGCAGCCTCTGGCCTGCCCGCCCATGGGCAGGATGCCCTCTGCTCTCCACCCCAGCCTGTCTGTGGGCGTGAGCGTGGTTTGCCAAGCGCCACAGGGCTGGGCTGGCAGGGGCCGCGGGGCGGGGGAGAGGGGCACCGGCAGGGCGGGGGGTGCCCAGGGCTGGGCTGGCAGGGGCCGCGGGGGAGAGGGGCACCGGCAGGGCGGGGGGTGCCCAGGGCTGGGCTGGCAGGGGCCGCGGGGGAGAGGGGCACTGGCAGGGCGGGGGGTGCCCAGGGCTGGGCTGGCAGGGGCCGCGGGGGAGAGGGGCACCGGCAGGGCCGGGGGTGCACTCGCTGGGAGGCGGATGCTATTGAACTAACCTGTCCAATCGGGCTCTGTCTCTTCCAGTCGTGGTTCCTCTGATGGGCTTTTCAAGCCAGAGCGGGGATCTCTCCTGACAGCCCCCGTGGAAGTGTCCGTCCTTCGCCCCGGATCTCCGCCGAGCTGCTCCTGTCGCGCCCCCCAGGGCGCTCGGCTCACCCACCGCCGAGAAAGGCCCCCCCGCCGCGCCCCCGAGCCAATTGGAATTGACGTGGATGAGGCTCGTCCTCTCCGAAGCGGAAGGGGCAGCGCCTCCCTCGGGAAGCACCGTCACAAACAGCAGAGCCCAGACGCCGCAGCGATGGCCGCAGGTCAGCCGCCCCGGAACGGAGACCGTCCCCTCCGTTCCTGGGGGGATCGACAGCCCCGGAGGCGCCCGCTTGGAACTCCCGGGAGGCACCGCGAGCGCGTCTCTTCGCCAGGGCCGCGGGGTCCCCAGAGCAGCACGGGACTCGGGGGCAGGTCAGGCCAGCGGCCGAGAGCCCAGGCCCGGTCTGTCTGCGCAGGGCGTCTAGACGACAGCCCCAGTGCAATTGCCCCTTGCGCAGGCCGACCAGCGCCAGCTCCCATCTAGCACCGCGGGGCCTGGCCCGAGACTGACCGAAGCCAGGCGTGCCTGCGTGAGGAGCAGGGCCCGGCGGGTTCTCAGCCCCGCGTCTCCCCACCGGCCGGCTCCTGGGCTGCCCCGAGCGGGAACGGAACCAGCTGCTCCGTCCCAGCCGTGGCGGCGCGACCCCACCTGCTCCTTCCCCCAGACTGGGGTGAGGCACTGAAATCTCCCAGGCGTGAGCCAGTGCAGACGCGCCTCTGTCCCGGCGGTGCTCTGGGAACCCCCCTCCGCGCCCAGCACCGCCCCAGCAGCCTGGTTACATCCCTTGGCCCCGGAGCCCCTCCGTCTTCCCTGGGCTGGCCGGGTTCTCCCGGGCTGATGCAGCGGGAGACAGGCAGGCAGGAAGGCTACGAACCTTGGGCACTTCCCGTTCATCGAGCCTCCTCCAGCTGCATCCGCTGCCCGCCCGCTGCCGTGGGGCGCTGGGGGCGGCTCTGCACCGTCGCCTGCAGGGACCCGCCCCCGTCCCCACGGGGCCGCTGAGGACGCTGGGAGTTTACCCAGGGTGCTCAGCAGCCGAGGGCTCTGGCATGTGGGCAGGCGCGAGGCAGGGGCAACGGGGCTGCGCTCCCCCCCGCCCCAGCCCCTATCTTAGCCTCTCGCCCGCCCCCCAGGCGGATGAAGTGGGATTCTGCTGGGGGGGCCGTTAGATC
Organism: Pelodiscus sinensis; assembly: GCF_049634645.1. Lineage (NCBI taxonomy): Eukaryota > Metazoa > Chordata > Testudines > Trionychidae > Pelodiscus > Pelodiscus sinensis. The sequence goes on along the minus strand of NC_134729.1, from coordinate 12,799,551 downwards.
ATTTTAGGGAAAGGGCCTCTAGTCCCTTCCCAGCTCTCCCTGCGGCTCCCAGCATGGCCCTTCCCCCCCCCCACAGGGCTCTCTCCAGCCCTTCAGTCCCCGCCCCCCTGCCCTCTAAGGGCTGGGGGTCCCACAGCAGCTGGCTTGGGCCGAGGCGTCTCGGCCCCAAGGTGGCGTCTGAGCTAGCTCCGCTGGTGGCTGTTTGCTGTCCCCGTCTCCCCACCGCGATCTCGTCTCGCTTCCTTCCTTCGGACCTGCTGCTTGGTGGTTGGTTTTTTTGTTTTCGGTCGTTGGATCCTTTCTCTTTCTCAGCCTTCCTTTCTCCCTTCCTCGCCGCTTGCTGCTTGTTTTAGGGTTGGGGGCTTTCCGTGCCCGCAGGCGATCAAATGACACAGGGCCAGGGGAGCAAACGCCCCGCCCCCCCGAGACGCGCGGCGAGGGGGCAGGTCCGGGCGAGGCGCCGTCGTCCCGCTGGTACAAGCAGGCCCAGCCGCCGCCCGCCCGCCCGCCCGCCTCGCGCGCTGGTTTGCTTTTGAAAAGGAAAATCCGAGTGAAAACTCTCCCTCTGTCTCAGCATCCTCCACATCGTCCCTCCGCTGGGGAGAGGCAGGGCCCGTGCCCCCCGCCCCGGCCTCGGGCGCAGCCGCCTCTGGGGTGGGACGCGGTGGCTGTTGGTAGCAGCAGCATCAGGGCCGGATGGGGGGCTCCCGTGTCAGCATGAGAGCCCCAGGGAGGGGGTGGGGCCTGGGGAGGCAGCCTGGGGTTCCCGGAGCTGGAGCTTGGCCGGGAACCTGCCCCCCCTCGCCCGTGCGTTTCCGGTTCCATTGAAGACACGGGGTCCACGAGGGAAACCCCTGCAGGCCCCACCCCGGCCACCGCTCCCCGGCCCACCCCTCGTGCCAGGGAGGGGCCAGAACCCACAGGAGCATCCCCCCAGGGCCCGTCTCTGGCGCTCAGCTGCAGGGCGGCTGGGCAGTGCTGGGTTGGGCTAGTCCACAGGGAGTGAAAGGCCTTTGAGAGGGTGAATACTGCGTCCCCCCGGTGCAGTGTCCCCCCCGGTGCAGTGTCCCCCTCCCCAGTGCAGTGTCCCCCTCCCCAGTGCAGTCTGTCCCCCCCGGTGCAGTGTCCCCCTCCCCAGTGCAGTGTCCCCTCCCCCATGCAGTGTGTCCCCCCCGGTGCAGTGTCCCCTCCCCCATGCAGTGTGTCCCCCCCGGTGCAGTGTTCCCCCCAGTGCAGTGTCTTCCCCAGTGCTCCTGGGTGCAGTGGCAGGACCTCGGCAGCCCCCCAGGGCCTTGTTGCTGGGTCAGCCCGGCAGATCCCCCACCCAGGGCTCCGCGACCAGCAGTGCTGGGGCCGGGGCTGGCAGGGGCACGAGCTCTCTGGGTCCTGCCTCCACTGGCCCGGGGCTAATCGGGAGTCACTCCGGATGGGCCACTCTGGATTTGCCCCGGGCAGCTGAGAGCAGACTCCAGTGCCTGGCCCCGAGCGCAGGGCTCGCACGTTGACTCCTGGCGGCCCAGGGAGCTGCGGGCGTAACCGCCCATCGGTACCAGCGGCGAGACGCCTGCAGCCCGGGACTGTCCCAGCTTCTCTCTCCCTCCTGCGCTCAGGCCCAGCGCCCCGGCCTCCCTCCCGGCTCACTACCCCGCCTAGGCCTGGCCCGGGAGACACGCAGCTTCCCCTGCCGGGCACCACCCCAGGGAGTCTCGCCAGGCGGGGGGGGGGGGCGTAGCTCCTAGCGCTGGGCTCTTGCCGCAGCCTCCTGGGGCCTTTCTGGCGGGAATGAGCGTTCAGGGTGTCGGCTCCAGCCTGGGCCTGTCCAGAGGCCCTCGCCCGGGCGCTTTGTATGGGTCTGCTCCCAGCCGGGTACCGCGCTGGCGCCCAGGCGTCAAATCTACACTGCACACATCCGGGGGCCCCGATCCAGCTGACCTGGGCCCGGGCCTGAGTCCGGCTCCTGCCCGCCTTGCTGTTTGCAGCTGGCAGGCTGGCGTCCGCGCCAGGCTCCAGAGCAGCTGGCGGGGGGCTCCCCAGCGGAGGTATCCCCGCCCCGCCCCGCCCCACAGCACGAGATGAGCGGGAGGCGCAGGAGCCAGAGGGGTAGGGAGCCCAGTGGGGCTGGCTACCGCAGGGTGAGGCTCACTTGAGAATGTGTTCAAAAATGAAAAAAAAACCTTTTTAAAAAAGCTACAAATATATATATATAGGGGGCTAAAAATGAACAAATTTTGTTTTCTTTGAGCCAGTGCAATGACTTGCATAGTTTTAATATCTTTGTATGTTAAAGATTGTTAAGAAGAAGAAAAAAATCTATTTTTCTTGAGAAGTCCTGTTCCCCGAGGACTCTAATCCCCAGGGGAGAGAAAACCCAACCTTTGTAAGTGTGGGACATTCGTTTTTTCCTGTTTATTTTTTCATTCATTTATGAATTTTGTTTTGCCTTTTTCTCCTTTCCGTTTTGTTTTTTGGGTTGGTTTATTTTTTTTTTTTTTTTTGGGAGGCTGAAGGGAAGGTTTTTTTCAAGCAGAAAAGAAAAGAAATATATATAATCGGTTCAAAAACCGTGGAGAGAAAAAATGTAAAAAAAAAAAATAACTAAAGTGAAGACACAAGGACGGCGAGAAAAGAAAAAAGATGAAAAAAAACTAAAAAACAAAGAAAATTAACAAAAAAATTATATATAAAACCACAAACCCTGGTGCTTTTTACAATATAAAGGACATTAAAAAACTCTATTATACATAGTTTATGAACCAATTAATTGTTATCATAAAGCACATTTTAGGAGACACATTATCCTTTATGTTTAACTGAAAGGGGCAGGACGGACTGCGGTTCTCAGGCGCCAGCCAAGCGCTGATCTTACTGAGGGGCGAGCGAGAGACCTGGGGGCCTGACTTGGCCAAGGGTTCCCCACTGGCTGGGGCCACCCCCCAAGCCGATGGTTTGGACGGTTTGGTGCCAATTCCCTCCCGGCCTTGGTCCCTGGAGCAACCTGAGTTGAGTTGGAATCAGGCCCAGACCCCCCCCCTTAACCTCCCCCCCCCACCCCCATGGAGGATTTTTCTTTGGAGCCAAAAGCCAACTTGGATCTCACCAGCATTTTGTCGTGGAGCCTTTTTCAGAAAGTTGGTCGCGTTCCCCTTTTTCTGTTCTCCGGTGGAGTGGGGGGGACCCCTCCCTTCCCCCATTGGAGGGGGAGCCCCGTCCCTGTCCCCGCAGGGACAGCCGCTGGAGGAAGGACCCTTCGGTTCAGGAAGGGCCAAGCCCTGCCCACGCCTTACCCGCCGGCGCTGCCTGGCAGCCGACGTGCCTTCACCCCCTGGCTGGCCCGGACGGATGGGGCTCAGCTGCCCAGCCGTGCCCCCCAGCGCCACTCGGCCACGCAAAGCAATAACGACCCCACCTTCACCCACAGCGGCAAAAGATGCCGATTGCCTGGGGGGAGAGGGGGACACAACAGGGCCCCGCCGGATCCTGTCCCCCTCCCCCTCCGGAATCCCAGGGCCCCATGCGGATCCTGCCATGCCCCCAAACCCCCGGGCCCCATCCGAATCCCACCCCCCCCCCCGAATTGCAGATCCTGGCCCCCACACACGGCGGGGCAGGGGGCATGGTCCAGATCCTGCCCCCCCCGCACCCAAAAACTGCCAGGGAAGCCGAGGTGGAAATGTTCCAACGCGGCTTCTGACCTGTGGGTGGGTCTCCGTCCTCTCCCCTCCCTGCTCCCCCCTTGGAAACCAGGCATCTCCACACGGGCCCCGAATGAGGGCAGCGCCCCCCAAATCAGAGGGCCCCCACTCAACAGGCCGCTGGGCGCAGGCTCCCCTTAGCCCGGAGTCAGCCCCCCCCGCTACTCCCGAGGGGTTCATCCACCACGCCCCCGCCCGCTGCAGCCCCCCACGCCTCTCGCTCTAGGGCCCCTGCTAGGCTGCCTTGCAAGGAGCTGGCTGCCCCCGCCCGTCCGCCTCTGCCCCTTCCAACAAGTTTCTTCGTAGGGTAAGAAACGCAGTATATCCGAGTACAGTACAGTATATCTAGCTAGTACTAATGGCCTTGCGTGTGCTTCCGTCTGTCCCTTGGCTCGCTCCCGCCGTGTTCCCCGCCGTGCCCGGTCCCCCGCGCGCTCTCGCTTCTCCCGCCTTCCTCCGCCTTTGCCGATAAAGCGTAGTTCTTTGGTCGCCTTCCCTCGCCGGTCCCGCCACGTCTTAGCCGCGCGCCGGCCAGCCGGCCGCGCCGACCGCCTCCGTATCGCTTCCCCCACCGAAAAAGGCGTTTCAAAAAAAATCGACAAAAACAACAAAAAAAAGACAAAAAAAAGGATAAATAATAAAAAGCAAAACCTGTTATACCCGGCCCCGCGTCCTGTCGTGTGTCGGCCGGCGCGCGGGAGGGAGAGAAACAGCCCAGAAGGGGAATGACAGAAAAACCCTCCGGGTCAGAAACCTTTGAACCACGAAGCAAAGAGGAGAAATACCAGGCCCCAGGCCAGCGTGGGGGGGGTCACTGGGGAGCAGGCTGGTCGGATCCCGTGCTCGGGTGGCGCTTGGGGGGGGTGTTGTGTCCTGGACTCTGGCTCCCCCACACCAAGCAGGCAAGGCCGGGGCACTGGAGCTCCAGGGAGGGGAGGGCTGGAGAGGGGCGCGCTAGAGCTCTTGGGGGGGAGCCCTGGAGGGGGGAGCCCTGGAGGGGGGAGCGCTAGAGCTCTTGGGGGGAGCGCTGGAGCTCTGGAAGGTGGTGCTCATGCTCTTGGGGGGGCGCTGGAGGGGGGAGTGCTAGAGCTGTTGGGGGGGAGCGCTGGAGGGGGAGCACTAGAGCTCTTGGGGGGAGCCCTGAATGGGGGGAGCGCTAGAGCTCTTGGGGGGGGAGCGCTGGAGGGGGAGCACTAGAGCTCTTGGGGGGGAGCCCTGAATGGGGGGAGCGCTAGAGCTCTTGGGGGGGAGCGCTGGAGGGGGAGCACTAGAGCTCTTGGGGGGAGCCCTGAACGGGGGGAGCGCTAGAGCTCTTGGGGGGGAGCGCTGGAGGGGGAGCACTAGAGCTCTTGGGGGGAGCGCTGGAGGGGGAGCACTAGAGCTCTTGGGGGGAGCGCTGGAGCTCTGGAAGGTGGTGCTCATGCTCTTGGGGGGCGCTGGAGGGGGGAGTGCTAGAGCTGTTGGGGGGGAGCGCTGGAGCCCAGGTGTGTGCTGAGAGTCATGGATCCAAACTCAACCCCGTACGTGATGGAAACTGCTTCCAGCCCCCCCCCCCCCCCCCCCCCGCATCACTGGAGACCAGGATCCCGCCCGGCCTGTGCTCAGGTGGGGCTGGGCCTGTGGGTGGTCCTGGCTCTGCACTGCCCAGCCGGGGCACCCTGGGCGCAGCAGGGCCCTGCGTGGCCTCAGTTTCCCCCTCTGCTGAGGCGCGTGAGATCTTGGGTGCAGCGGCGGGGGGTCCACGCAGCCCCTGGCCCAACGGGGCCGGATCTCAGCCGGGCTCTCATCGCGCTAACGAGCCAGACGCCGCGCGCAGCCCCTGGGGCCGGGCTGTGGGGTCAGAGCTGAGCCGGCCCCCGACGGGCCTGGAACCCCACGTGCCCCCCGCTGCTCCCGTCGTGTTTCGATGCCCACGGCCGGCCCCCAAAGGCCCCACGGCCTGGGTGCACCCCCACCCGCGGGGGCCCAGCGCAGCGCCACCAGCGCCCGGTGGGAATCCTAGGGGGACAGGCTGGGGACGAGCCCCCCCCCCACAGGCAGCCTGGTGTGTCAGCTCCTCCTGCCCCCCAGCCCCGCCAGGGCGTTGGCCGCACGTGGTCACCCCGGCACCGGCCCTGGCCCTGCCACACGCCCGCCTGGCTTCTGTCCACCTGCTGGGGCAGGGGCTGCCCCCCCGGGCTCTAACCACTAGTCCCGCTCCCCTCCCAGAGCGGGGGAGAGAACCCAGGAATCCTGGGCCCTGCCCCCCGGCTCTAACCACTAGCCCCCTTCCTGCCCTGGCCTTGGGCATGTGACACCTTCCCCCCCACCCCCATCCTGCCAATGGCCGGCCCCTCTCAGTGGCACAGCCCCCCCCCCCTTCATGTCGAGCAGACCCAGTGACCCTCCCCGGGTGCTCACCCCCCCACACCCCTGCCCCAGGCAGCAGCTCCTTGCTGCGGGGTCCAGGTGACCCAGAGGACTGGAGGGGGGAGGCCATGGCGGGGGAGGGCGCTCTGGGGGGGGGCTGATCCAGGCCATGGTTGGGGGTCACGGCTCACCCAGCAAACCCCATCCTGTGCCCCGCCTGGCCTCGTGACCTCCTGTCAGCCCCAACCGGCCCCTCCCCAGGGCCCGGCCCATCGCCACCCCCAGCCCAGCCCCCCCGGAAGCTCGCAGGGGCTCTGACTCAGCACCGCCCGGCCCCTGCGGCTGGGACCCCCCCCAGCCCAACGGCACCAGGTGGAGCAACAGCTCCGCTGCCGCAGGCCCTGCCAGGCACAGCAACGGAGGGGGGCAGCCCTCCTGGGTCCCCCCACCCCAGTTCTGCCGGTGCCCCCCACGCCCGCCCTGCAGCCCCTGCCAGCCCAGCCCTGCCCCCCCAGCCCTGCCTGTGCCCCTCACTCCCCCCCTGCAGCCCCTGCCAGCCCAGCCCTACCCCCCCAGCCCTGCCTGTGCCTCTCACTCCCCCCCCGCAGCGCCTGCCAGCCCAGCCCTGCCTCCCCAGCCCTGCCTGTGCCCCTCACTCCCCCCCCACAGCGCCTGCCCCCCAGCCCTGCCTGTGCCCCTCACTCCCCCCCCCGCAGCCCCTGCCAGCCCAGCCCTGCCCCCCCAGCCCTGCCTGTGCCCCTCACTCCCCCCCCGCAGCGCCTGCCAGCCCAGCCCTGCCTCCCCAGCCCTGCCTGTGCCCCTCACTCCCCCCCCGCAGCGCCTGCCAGCCCAGCCCTGCCTCCCCAGCCCTGCCTGTGCCCCTCACTCCCCCCCTGCAGCCCCTGCCAGCCCAGCCCTACCCCCCCAGCCCTGCCTGTGCCCCTCACTCCCCCCCCCACAGCGCCTGCCCCCCCAGCCCTGCCTGTGCCCCTCACTCCCCCCCGCAGCGCCTGCCAGCCCAGCCCTGCCCCCCCCAGCCCTGCCTGTGCCCCTCACTCCCCCCCCCACAGCGCCTGCCAGCCCAGCCCTGCCTCCCCAGCCCTGCCTGTGCCCCTCACTCCCCCCCTGCAGCGCCTGCCAGCCCAGCCCTGCCTCCCCAGCCCTGCCTGTGCCCCTCACTCCCCCCCCCACAGCGCCTGCCCCCCAGCCCTGCCTGTGCCCCTCACTCCCCCCCCACAGCGCCTGCCAGCCCAGCCCTGCCTCCCCAGCCCTGCCTGTGCCCCTCACTCCCCCCCCCACAGCGCCTGCCCCCCAGCCCTGCCTGTGCCCCTCACTCCCCCCCCACAGCGCCTGCCAGCCCAGCCCTGCCTCCCCAGCCCTGCCTGTGCCCCTCACTCCCCCCCTGCAGCCCCTGCCAGCCCAGCCCTGCCCCCCCAGCCCTGCCTGTGCCCCTCACTCCCCCCCTGCAACCTCTGCCAGCCCAGCCCTGCCCCCCCAGCCCTGCCTGTGCCCCTCACTCCCCCCCGCAGCGCCTGCCAGCCCAGCCCTGCCCCAGCTCCGCTGGTCCCCTTGTGTCTCTCTCATGCACCTGCTGCCCCCGGCACACTGCTGCGGTGCCCACGTGGGGCTCACTGGCCCGGGCGAGGCAGAGCCGGTGACTGTTATTAGGTGCATTACGGTAACCGAGCTCATGGGGGTGGGGAGAGACACTGAGGCACAGGCCAGGCAGTGGGAGGCAGCCAAGCGCCCCAGCCAGACAGGGCAGCACCGCGGGGGAGGGGCCTTGAGTGTTATTCAGTGGGTTTGAGGAACCCCCAGGTCCCACAGTGTGTGCCCCCCACTCAGCAAGCTCCGGGGGGGGAGTCCTGGCAGCCCCCCCCCATCTTCCACACAGGACCCTCATGGGCACCCCCAGCCCTGCTTGGCTGAGAGCGTTCGGGGGGGCTCCCCCATTGCTGAATCATCACCCCCAGCCCTCCCTGCCCCCCCAGCCAGACCCCACTGCTGCTGGCCCAGGCCTGCACCCCTCAATATCTGCCCTGCCCCCACCCGCTGGCCCAGGGCTCAAATTGCTGGGGGGGGCCCCCAATGGTGCCTCCAGGGCCCTTCCCCCTGTTTCCCCCCCCCACCCGGGGCAGGTCTGTGTCCAGGCACTGGCCCCTCACAAGGCCTTTCCGGAACGCCCCGCCCGCTGCCCCATGGCCCCCCAAGAACAAGGCTCAGGCCGGCCTGTGTGCACTGTGTTTCTTTCACGGGTCGCACCGCTACACCCACACGGGGGTCGGTTCCACCCCTCCAGGTCCCCTGCCCCACAGCAGGGCAGGGCCCCACCCCACAGCTGGGGGGGCACCCCAGAGCCTCCAGGGAAGGTGGGGCAAAGCCCTCCCCCCCTCCACAGACAATCGGGGTGCAACCCCCCCGAAGGGTTAAATCAGGGTCCGGCGGGCAGCTCTGACAATGGGAGCACATGGGGGGGATCGTGGGGCGCTGCCCTGCCCCCTCCCTCAGTTCCCACCCTCCCAGGGCAGACGGGCTCCTTCGCATGGGGGGGGCTCCCCACGCAGTCCCAGACAGGCTGCCCCCCCCCAGTCCGCAGTCCCCCCCAAATCCAATGTGGGGGGTGGCCATTCATCACCGGGCCTCGCCGGCCGCTGTGGGCCCCACCAGAGTCCGGGGCTCCCGTTTGATGGGGCGGGGGGGGCTGCCCGGCGGGGGGGCGGGCGGGGCCGAGGGCGGGGGGCGGGGGGGCGTGGCGGGCGCCGGCTGGCCGGTGGCCGTGGCCTGGTCGTGCAGCAGCTGCACCAGGAAGTCGATGTAGCGCATGGCCAGGCGCAGGACCTCGTTCTTGCTCAGCTTCTTGTCGGGCGGGTGCGTGGGGATGAGCTTCCGCAGCTCGGCGAAGGCCCCGTTCACGTTCTGCTGCCGCCACCGCTCCCGGCTGTTGGTGAAGACCCGGCGAGCCACCTTCTGGGGCTGGTGCCCTGCGGGGAGAGGGGGGTCAAACCCGGCCGGGGGGGCGCCTGGCCCAGGCCGCCTGGCACCCGGGCACCCGCTGCTCCTCGGGCGCGTCCCGGCGCCCGGCTCAGCAGGGCCTGCCCGGAGCGAGCTGGGCGTGGGCTGCCCCGGCTCTGGGAGGAGAGAGGGGTCTAGTGGTTAGAGCAGGAGGGGGGAGAGCCCGGGCACTCGGCCACCTGGGCTGTGCGGGGGGGGGGGGGGGGACACTCACCATCCATGAGCTCCTGCTCGAAGTGGCTGGGCCGGCGCTTGAGGCGGCTGCTGGGGAAGAGGCTGAAGGAGCCAGAGGTGCCAATGTAGACGCTGGGGAGAGGGACAGAGAGCAGGGGGTGAGGGGCTGGGCCAGCGGGGCCACACGGCCTGGGGGGCAGGGGTGAGGGGCAGGACCACACGGCCTGGGGGGCAGGGTGAGGGGTCAGGCCAGCAGGGCCACACGGCCTGGGGGGCAGGGGAGGGGCGGAGCCAGCAGGGCCACACGGCCTGGGGGGCAGGGGAGGGGCGGAGCCAGCAGGGCCACATGGCCTGGGGGGCAGGGGAGGGGCGGAGCCAGCAGGGCCACACGGCCTGGGGGGCAGGGTGAGGGGTCAGGCCAGCAGGGCCACACGGCCTGGGGGGCAGGGCCACACGGCCTGGGGGGCAGGGGAGGGGCGGAGCCAGCAGGACCACACGACCTGGGGGGCAGGGGGTGAGGGGCAGGGCCACACGGCCTGGGGGGCAGAGTGAGGGGTCAGGCCAGCAGGACCACACGGCCTGGGGGGCAGGGGGTGAGGGGCAGGGCCACACGGCCTGGGGGGCAGGGGAGGGGCGGAGCCAGCAGGGCCATGGGCCCATAAGGGCGGAGTTACCATGCAGCCCCGCCCCCTGTAAACTAGCCCTGCCTGACACCCCCACCGGACGCACTGAAACTGTGCACTGGGGCCCGGGGGGGGGGTTACACGGTCCCCTAAAACTGCGCCACCCCCAACACAGGGGCTGACTCAAGGGTGGGGCGGGGAGCCGGGCCCAGCAGGAGGCTCCATTCGCGGGGTGCTGGGGGGAGGGGCTACACCTCCCCTGGGCCCTTGTGGGGGGGCACTAGCATTATCAGCCCTAAGATCGTCTCAGACCCCCCAAGTTCAGGCCCTTCCCCTCAGCACTGACCTGTTGAGGAAGGGGTGGTACTGTGGGGGCAGGAGCGGGCTCTGCAGGCCGCCGAGGGGAAGGGGGGCCGGAGGGGGCGCAGGGGTGAGGGCCGAGAGCTGGACCAGGGAGGGGATGGGGTGCAGGGCCGTCAGCTCGGTGGTGGGCACAGCCGGGGGGGCCGGGCGCTTGCTGTGAGCCAGGCTGATGACAGGGACGTCGGGGGGCAGTGGGGTGGGGGCTGGGGGGGGCGGGCTCCCTTTGCGGTCAGGGGGCGAGGCGGGGCTTGGGGGGGCAGGCGGATGGGGAGCAGGTGAGTGGCTGGCAGGGGGCGAGGGTGGGGGTGGGGGGCTGCAGGAGGGTGGTGGAGTCCTCAGCTTCTCCATCATCTTCCAGGCGTGGCGCGGCACCTCCGGCTGCGGCCAGGGATCATCTGCCGGGACAGCACAGGTGGGTCAGACCGAGGCAGGGCCCCTGCTCCCCGAGCGCCCCCCCCAACCGTGAGGTGCCGTCGTCCAGACGCCTCGTCGACCCGCCTGGGCGCAGCCCGTGGGGGCCTGAAAACCCGCGACCGGCTCCGCTGCGGCACGACGCCTGGTTTGGGTCAAACCGCTTCCCGAGCGAGCAGCCCGCCGGCGCTGAGCCGCTGACCCCGGCGCCCGTGGGCGGGGCCACGTGGGGCTTTCGTGGGCCACGGCTCCGGGGCCGTGTCCCAGCACGTCGCGGCGGCCACGAGCCCGAATCCACCCAGGGTGGGGCAACGCGCCCGTGTTGTGCGGCCTCGCCCCTTGGCGTCGGTGCGAACGGAGCCGTGAGACGGGGCTGGGGGGCGTCGCAGCCCGACACGCCCTCGCTGGGGGCTTCGTCCTGCTAAAAGACGTCCCTGCACCCGGCGCCGTCCCAAATGGCTCCGCTGGCCGGGCAGCTGGGCCGGGGGGGGGCCCGTTGGCAATTCGTAGCCCCCGCCCTCCCGGCCCGATCGCGTCTTCAGGTTGGAACGCTCCTCTCTGGGCCAAGGAAAGGTCCCCCCCATGGATGCCCCCCCGGCTCACTTCCGAGCCTGGGCCCAACCCGCCTAACACACCCCGGCCCCTTCCTCCCTCGGCTCAGCCCTGCGGCGAGGGCCAGTTCTGGCCACCCAGGTTTGGTAAAAGTTCGACCTGTCGGTGACCACCAGGCGTGAAATCTGAACACGTCTCGGGCACAGCGGGGGGGGGGGGGGTGACTCCCTGGCAGCCCCGCAGGCAAACCCCCCCAAGCAGCATGAAAACCTCCCACCAGGCCGCTGCGCCCCCTGGCGCCCCCCCCCCCCCCCCCGGCCTGTGCCCGGCGCTGGCTGGCTGGAACGCGCTGCCCCACGGCCCCGGCTCTGACCGGCCAGGGCCTTGGCTTGCGAGCGTGGACAAGGCCTGCGGGAGCCCAGACTACACCTCCTGCCCGCGGCTGGGCGGAGCCGACAGGGCCACTGGCAGACGGGTCCTGTGCCGCATTAGAATGGGCACCGCCAGGCAACGGTGTTTGGGTCCTGGTGGCGATCGGGGGCCCATCGTGCCAGGTGCTGCACAGACCCCCCCACCCGGCTTTGTGCCAGGTGCTGCCCAAACACAGCCCCTGCCCCAGCGTGCTCAGTGCAAACAGACCCATTGTCCCTGTTGTACAGATGGGGAAACTGAGGCATGGGGTGACTTGCACGCTGTCCCACGGGGGGGGAGCCGAGAGCGAAGTGGTGCAGGAACCGGATGTGCTGAAGGGTGACCCTGCGCCGGGTGTCCCCTGGGTGGCCGCAGAGTGGGGTGGTGCCCAAGGGAAAGAGAGAGAGAGAGACCCCTCCCACTAGCCCCTTGGCTCAAGAAGGTGCCCCATCTCCATGGCCAGTGCAGCTCTCAGCGTGCAGGCTGGGGCTGTCGGGGTGGGGGGATCCCCGCAAGGGGGAGGGAAATGGCTGGGACGTGTCAGTGACCCAGCTGTGTCACAGGACCGAGCCGCAGGGAGACCTGAGGGAGCTTGGGCATCCAGGTAGGCTTTCTGCATGTGTCTGCGACTGTGTGTGTGCGACTGTGTGTGCGACTGTGTGTGTGTGGCAGTATGTGGCTGCGACTGTGTGTGCGGCTGCGACTGTGTGTGCGGCTGTGTGTGTCTGTGACTATGTGAGTGGGGTAGTATGTGTCTGCGGCTGTGTGTGTGCGACTGTGTGTGTGGCAGTGTGTGTCTACAACGGTGTGTGTGGGGCTGTGTGTGTGGCTGCGGCTGTGTGTGTCTGCGACTGTGTGTCTGCAACTGTGTGTACAGCAGTGTGTGTCTACAACGGTGTGTGTGGGGCTGTGTGTGTGCGCCCATGTGTGTCTGTGACTCTGTGTGTGGCTGCGACTGTGTGTGTGGCTGTGTGCGACTGTGTGGCTGCGACTGTGTGCGACTGCAGGCTGCCGGCACGCACGGCATTCATGCCCTGGCTTCTAGCAGTGATCAGCAGCGTCCCAACCCTGGTGCCATGTGCTGGGCCCCCCGGAGCGCTTTCACCCGCTCGCTGTGCGGTTTGTCTTGGCAGCCATGAGACTGGGGGCCAGCTGCCCCCTTGAGTCAGCCACGCGAATGGGATGCCCAGGCCGGCCCCCCGCCTGCCAGCCCCCCGCCAGCCACGCAGGGAGCCGGCATTAGGAACCTGGCCCTGCCACGTGGCACGCGACACGGCCGACGTACGGCCTCTCCGGCCACGCGTCACGGCAGCGCTCCTTACGTGGGCCGCTCACGTCGCGGGGCTCTGTTTTGGGGCCGGTTCTGTTCAGTAGCTTCATCGAGCGGTTCGCTGGCGGCACGGCGAGCGCGAAGGATCCGGGCACACTGGAGAAATGGCCGGAGGGCAAGAGGACGGAGTTCAATATGGCCAAACGCTTCGGGAGGAACAGCCCGTGTCACACACAGTGGGAAGTGATTGCCTAGGAAGGAGGCCTGCGGAGAGCGACCGAGGGTCAGAGCGGACCACAAACTAAACATGAGTCACCAGTGGGACAGTGGTGCAAAAACAGCAAACGTGACTCTGGGCGGCGTGGCCAGGCGTGCGGGGAGCCAGACACGAGGCCTCGTTCTGCCGCTCTGCTCCGCGCTCAGCAGGCCTCCGCTGGAGGGGTGGGTCCAGGTCTGGGCACCACATTTCAGGCAAGATGTGGAGAAATTGGAGACGGGCCAGAGACGAGCGACGAAGCGAGGAAAGGTCTCGAGAACAGGAGCGAGGAGGCGAGGCTGAAGGAACGGGGCTGCTTTCGGCTGGAGAGGAGAAGGCTGCGAGGGGACAGGATTAGGGATGTCAGCGCCGAGGCGAGGGACGCGTATCCGAGGCAGCAAGCGGTGGGGAGCAGAAGCCGGTGCTGGGGGAGCCGGCGTAAGAGCTGGGTTCCCCCAGCACTGTGTCAGCGGGGAGGGCGGGCAGAGGAGGCCGAGCTGTGCTGGTTCTGGAGCCAGCGTGAACCTTGACCGCTGGGTCCTGGCTCGTGCCGGCCCTGGGAGCGACCCTCACTGCAGCTCTGCACATGTACATGTAAAATGCGGAGCCACAGGGGCAGTAGCGCCCCCCATCGACAAAGGGGTTCTCAATAGACCTTCCATCGACTAGTCCATTGGCCCGTTAACTTACTTCACACCTCTAGACGTGGCAGCAGCTTTCCAGCTCTGTTACAGGGTGGAACAAGGAGGAGGGAGAAAAATTGTTCTCCAGGCCTCTGAGGACAGGCCAAGAAGCGATGGGCTTAGACTGCAGCAAGGGAGGCTGAGGTTGGACATTCCTGCCTGTCAGGGCGGTTAAGCACTGGGCTAAATTGCCCAGGGCGGTTGTGGAATCTCCGTCCCCGGAGATATGGAAGAGCAGGCGGGACGGACACTGGTCAGGGTGCTTGGTCCTGCTGCGAGGGCAGGGGGCTGGACTCGCTGACCCCTCGCAGGCCCTTCCTGTTCCAGCCTCCTGTGGGGCTACGCGTCTCTGTCGTACTGACTCGGGGAAGCCTCACTCGGGTTGTGACGGCGCGTTGGGGTCCCCGCCTCCTGCACCCCCGAAAAGGCACGAACAGACTCCACAGGTGGTTTATTGCTTCTCCGGGATACAGCACAGCACAGATGTCATCAGGTTACAGGGCAGGCCTAGGATGCCTCAGCCCCCCTTGATATGGGGCAGGGGTCTCGGCTTCTAAACCCCCCAGCCTGTTGCTGAGGCTGCTTCCTCCATGCTCCCAGACCGACACTAACTCACTCTCCTTCCAGCCCTGCCCCCCAGCCAGGGCAGCATCCACCTTCCTTTGTTCCTCTCCATGGGGGGTAGCTGGGCGGGCAGGTTGAGAGATCCCTTTGCATAATGACCCATCCCTGTCCTTCTGGGCTGTGGGACCGGCGGCAGCCAGTGGGGTTACCACAGACCCATAGAAACCAGCAAGTTCCCCCCCACTACGTCACACGGGTGCCAGGCAAAGTGGTTGAAACCATGGTAGAGAGCCGCGTTATCGGCCGCAGAGGCACATCGGTTGCTGCGCTAGAGCCAAGCCAGCGTCTGGGAGGGAAAATCGGCCTGACCCATCGACTAGGCCACGTGGACACGAGGGACCCAGGGACCACGGTGCACTGGGGCCTTCGCCCGGGTGGTGATGACGGGGGCCGTTCCAATCACAGCGCTGGGGGTCAGCAAGTCCAGCCCCCGCCCCAGGCGGTTGTGGGGGATCCAGGGGCTGCCTGCAGGGCGGGGCGCAGGCCAGGGCTACTCTAGGAAACTCTCAACATTCGACTCAGCAGCCCCCGACTCAGCAGGTTGGAGCTAGCGGGGAGGCCACGGCGGCTCCGTACTTGGCCGCGCGACCTTGGCTGAGAGCCCCAGGAAGCCCTGGGGGGTCATTCGCTGCATTTACTCCGGGGAGTCGTGACTCCGCAATAGCGGCACCGGCGCCCGCCCGCCCGCTCGACTGAACGATTCCGGCGCTAGCGCCGCTCCGGAGGGAAGGCGGATTTCAAATTCCGCAGCCTCTTACTTGGTCGTGTGGACGCCCCGCTTATACAGTCGACCTTGGGGGGGGAGATTTGGAAATAAAGCCCCAGTGTAGGCCAGGGAGCCGTGTCCCTGGGGGTCGCTGGTGTAACAGGGCGTGTGTGGAGTCTGTTGATACGGCAACTGGTGCCCGAGGGACCCAGCTCAGAGGGCACAGCTGGGTCTGGCCAGAGAGGCCAGTGGGTGGCAGAGAGCGGCCCCAGGGGGAGCAAAGGGCAGAGGAGAGAGGGGCCCAGGTGACCCTGTTACCTGGACAGGAGACACAGGTGGGGGGAGGGGCTGCTGGGGGGATCGGAGGCTGGGCTTGAAGGGGGGGCTGCGGGATGGGGCAGGGGGAGCAGGCTGTGGGGCAGACTCGCGCTGGGCTGGCGAAGGGGGTGGCTGATCCCCATGGGGGGAGGCCCCGGGGGTCCAGAGTGAGCGGACCCCCCAGGGAGCCCACGGCAGAGACAGACGCCCGAGAGGTGCGGTCCCGGGCGGCGGAGGGGCTAACCCCGAGAGAGGGGACACCCGGGAGTTCAGCCCAGGGACCACGGGCCGAGTGTGGGGGCGACTCGTGAGCCGTGGTAGCAGGGGACGGCTCAGAGGGACCCCGCGGGCCGCTGGCGCGTTGCAGCGAGCGCCTGCCAGCGACACGGAACCGGCCTGTGCCCAGCTCCACCAGAGCCACCCGGCCCGTCTGGGCAGGGCGTGGGGCTGGGCGGGGGGGAGGCTCACGCAGGGTCGTGGCTCGGCGGGTGGAGCAGGCGCAGCTGGAGCGCCCGAGATGCCCAGAGAGCCAGGGCGCAGCCCCAGGGCCGCCCGCGTAGCAGCCGGGACCCCGACGGAGCCGACTCGGTCAGCGCAGGGGGTCTCCGCCGGGCTCTCCCCTGGGGAGCTGGGGAGCGGGGCAGCCCGAGCTGGAGATGGAGGAGGCGGCCAGGGTGGGGGGTTGGGATGGGCCCCGAGATGGCGGCGCTGGGGAAACGACTCCAAAGCGTGGCCAAGAGGGACAGTGGCACCATGCGGGGGGGGAAGGGGGGGAAAGGGCAGCCAGGCAGAGCCCTTGGAGCGCAGGGGCGGGCTGGGCTGGGCTGTGCCAAGGGGAGGGGGCCAGCAGGGCAGGGAGGGAGGAACGTCCGGGGACGCGGGCGGAGGTGACACTGGCCTGGCCCGAGGTGGTTGGCCCGGACCAGCTGGTGCCCGATGCCCACCTGACCCTGAGGGTGTAATCGGAACCCCCCGTCAAGGTGCCTGTCCCTTTTCGGGGAGCCCCGGCGGAGGCTGCTGCAGAACATCTGGCCGGGTCCGTGACGCTGTCCCCTGGCACGGCAGGGCCTGTGACCCCGGCCGGGGGGGCCCAGGGGAAGCGTAACGCGGCTTTGAGGCCCCTGCCCACCGCAGAGGAGCCGTCCCAGGAGGCGGCGATGGGTCTAGCGGGGCCCCTCCGCAGGGAGCCGGTCAGGGAAGAACCCAGCCGGGGGGCGGTTCGCTACCCCGAGGCTGGGGCGCTGCCCTCTCTCCAGGCGGCCGACGCACTGCGGAGCATTTTCAGCGGGGGCGGGGGGGTCCCGAAGGTGTCCTCACAGACCCGGGGGTCCAGCTCCGGTGCTTGCGGGAGAAACGCAGGGTCCGGCCCTCCTGGGCCTCAGCCGCCCAGCGGGCTGGGGAGCGGGTCACTCATGAAGATGCTGAACTCTTGGGCGCACCAGCCCCCGTCGGCCTGGGACCAGCGCCCCCCCCCCCCCCCCCGGCCGTTCGCACGCAGGGACGTGCCCCGGGAAGCCAGCGGGCTCGCCCCGTTCGAGTCGCTGTGCGGGGGAAGGGTGAGGGGGCCCCTGGACCTGACGGGGGATGAACGGGAGGGGAAGGCCGCTCCAGAGGGCTGTGCACCAGGGGACACAGGCTGGCTCTAGGGGGCACCCCGCCGTCCTCCAGTCCCTGGGCGTTTCCCGTGGTGCCGGTCCCCGAGAAGGATGGGCCAGGCCGGTTCTGGGTGGGCTCTCGGAAGCTCAGCGCCATCGCGGTGTCCAATGCCTCCACCATGCCACGGCCGGAGGGGATCTGGACAAGTCGGGGGGAGCCCAGGTCCACGCTGCTGGGGTCCCCCGAAGGGGACAGGCGGGGTCCGTGGCCCCGAGGCCAGGGTGCAGTTGGTATCCCCGATCGGGCTCTTCTAGTTCCTGGTCCTGTTCTTTGGCTTCAGGGGGCACCTGCCCCTTCAGCGCTGCGGGGACGGAGACTGGCCGCTATTGGCGGGAGCTGTCGGGGGACCATGTATCCCGGTGCTGGGGCTCCTCCAGAAAAGCCGGGAAGGGCAGGGTGGGGATGCAGCGGTGTCGTGTCTGGGACGCGCCCACCTGGAGCCGGCTGAAGGGGAGGCCGCCGGGGACTGGCCAGTTCCTAAGACGCAAACCCTTCCCGGGGCCCAGCCAGCCCTCGGCCCCAGGCTGGGCAGACTGACTCGGACAGGGGAACCGCCCGCTGGGTACGTGGGCAAGGGGCCGCCGGAGAGCAGCCAGGCTGGGCCCCGAGGAAGCTGCAGCCGGCTCTGTCTGGGGGCTGCGCAGTGTAACCGCCCCCTCCCCTGGCCGGGCGGCCCCGGACGAGAGGCCGATGCCAGATTGCGAGGTGGAGGGCTCCGTGGAAGGGGGGCGCGATGGCCACAGCTGATGCTTTCTCCTGGGGTGGGGCCCTGGACTCCCCAGGTCCTGGCCAAGTGACCCTGCTCAGGTCAAACCAGAAGGGGGGAGGGGGGAGGAAGTGGCGGGCTTGGGGGTTCCAGTGGGTTGCATGGGGGGCACTCAGCCCTGGGGGTCACTGGTGTAACGAGGGGGGGGGGAGTTTGTTGTGGCAGGGACCAGAACAGAACTGGAGCCCCCAGCGACGGGTGCCCGGGGGACCCAGCTTGGAGGGCAGGGCCGGGTCTGGCCGGGGAGGCCAATGGGTGGCAGAGAGCGGCCCCTGGTGCCCTGCCAGTGGGTTCCAGCCAGGGGGGAGCAAAGGGGGGGAGAGAGGGACCCAGGTGACCCTGTTACCTGGACAGGAGGCAAAGGCTGGGGAGGGGCTGCTGGGGGGATCAGAGGCTGGGCTGGGAGGGGGCTCCGGGACGGGGCAGGGGGGGCAGGCAGAGCCCTCCGGGCAGCAGGGCTGGGCTGAGGGGGGCCTAGCTGGGTTCAAAGCTCGATAAACCCGCCTGGGAGCCCAGAGCCAGCGGATTCGCACTGAAAGGTCCCCCCCCCCCCCACGGGGACCGCCCAGCCAAACGTGAGCACGACCCTTCCGGCCGGGTGTGTGCCCAGCCCTCCAGGGAGGGGGCCCAGAGCCGCCCCGGGACGCCTCCTCGGACTAGAACATTCCCCTAAGACCTGCTCTAGATCTCGCCTGCGGCCGGAGAATCCCGCCGGGTCCTGTCCTGGCCCCGGGGCCGTGGGGAGCAGCTGGTCCGGCCCCTGCCTTGGAGCGGATGTGAGGAGTGTTCCCAGGTGCCCCTCACTCGTCTTTTCTCAGGACTCCACGTGCCCCGGTGTTTCACCCTTTCCCAGACGTCAGGTTTTCTCAGGCTTGGAGCATGTTTGCTGCTCGCTGGACTCTCCATCAAGGGCCCCTCGCATCTTTTCCTCTTCTGTGTGGAATTGTTTCATGTGCGGAATAATTTGTTCTGTGCGCTGAGGCAGGTGCGGATGTGCACCCCCAGGAGAAACAAAACCCGAAGCGGAGGCGCGCCGCTAATCAGCTGGGCAGGACTGGGACGCGCGCCCGGCTTCCCGGGAACCCTGCTCTCCGTATTTGAAGAGTTGGATTCTTGCACTCGCACCAGGCGGCATCGGGCTCAAGGGGGCTGTGTCTGGGGCTCACAGGAGACGCGTAATAACCGCGCCCCTGCCGAATCCACATCCGTGTTCATGCCCGTCCCGCCGTGGCGACGGTGTCGGACACGCCTCGCCTAGATTTCACGGT
Source organism: Pelodiscus sinensis (assembly GCF_049634645.1). Taxonomy (NCBI): domain Eukaryota; kingdom Metazoa; phylum Chordata; order Testudines; family Trionychidae; genus Pelodiscus; species Pelodiscus sinensis. The sequence continues at coordinate 12,780,417 of NC_134729.1, read as the reverse complement.
GTCTCACGCAGCACGAAGGCGGGTTTGAAAATGGCCACAGCACACGAGTCCGCGTTTCTCAGACGGGGGACCCGACCCAAAAGGGGGCTGCAGGACGAGGAAGGGGGTGAGGGGTCTGCCGTCCTTCCCGCTGCGCGGCGGTGAAAGCAACTTACCATTTCGTACAGGTCCTGGCCTAGAGCAAGCCGGGTCCCCGCCGCTCTGTCCACAGCTCCGCCAGCTCTTGCCGGAGCCGCGCACCAAGGCGCCCCTGCTGACTTGCGCCTTTGCTCTGCGCTGCTGCTGGCAGGGATGCTGCGTACAGAGCTGGGCTCCTGGCCAGCAGCCACCCCTCTCCAGCGGCTTTGTCACCCCCTTTTGGTGAGGGACTCCCCGCTTGGAAAAGGCTGCCCAGCACATCGGGCAAAAGGACACAAAAGACGCAGATTTCATGATCTGCGGCGCCTTCCTAATAAATAACGTGCCGCGCCCAGTACCGCGCCCCGTCACACACCTCGTAGCGAACGCACAGCAACCGGTCTCGTTCCACGGCCGGTTCTCCGGCACCGCTCCCAGACAACATCGGTCCCATCAGGCCAACTCGCTGAGCAAGTAACACTGATTTTAAAAATCCCAGCCAACCCCCCCTCCTGGCAGGGCTCGCCAAGAGTTTCTTTCCAGGCATGTCCAGTCCACCTTGGTCCTGACCCAATCCCTACAACACATTTCTACTTCTCGTGGTAGCCCCAGCCCGGTGCTCTGTCTCACAGGGAAGGCGACAGAAAGCGGCAGAAGAGAAAAGGGAAAAGAATGCGCTGTTTCATGTGGCTTGACACCATCTTTTGTCTGGGCGACGGGGCCGTGAAAGCGCAGCGAAATAGAGGAAATGGTTTTGAAAATGCCGTCCAAATCGATGTAATCGGAGGCAGCGTCCTCCCCGATTTGTTTAACCAGAGTAAGAGCTAACTATAAATGAAAACAGTCAAAAAATTAACAAGAAGTGGATTTCTCTAGAAGCAATGACAGCTGGTCTTTGCCAGGGAATTGTTTCTAGTCACTTTCATTATAGCCTTCCCTGGCCTCAGCCGAGACCAAAGGTCCCTGATTATATATCCATGAGCACACCGGGGGCTGGAGGGGGGGGGGCAGAAGAAGAAAATAATCCAGGGTGGATCTCTAAGCCAATAAAATGATGGTACCCTTTGAAAAATTTGAGCCCCATCAATAGATTGTTGACGAATGCTAGTTGGTCATTTTAAAAACTGCAAGTAAGCGGGTGTGCGTATTGGGGGATCGATCATAAATACATACACATGTATGAGACAGAACTTCAGCCAGAGAATATTTTCATAGCTCTAGTCAATCATGGCATTCTGAAAATTGTGAAAATTTATACCACGTGAGAATCTATCCCTATATAGCCATAAAACCGGTTTGCCTTATTGGCTTGCAATGTGTTATATTATACAGAAAGTATTAGATTTTTGCTATTGATTTCAGCGGGACCTTCTTTCTTTCTTTCTGACCCAAAAATCGTCAAATGAAATAAAATGCATATATGTATCAAACATAATACCGTGATCAACTAATATAATATATTCATTTTATATAAAATATGTATACATATATACATAGCAAATTGGAGCAGGGGACATTTAGAATAGACATTAGGAGAAACTTCCTAACTGTCAGGGTGGTTAAACACTGGAATAAATTGCCTAGGAGAGTTGTGGAATCTCCAGCATTGGAGATATTTAAGAGCAGGTTGGACAGACACCTGTCAGGGATGATCTAGATGGTGCTTGGTCCTGCCATGAGGTCCTGCCTCATATTCTATTATTCTAATATGTGCCTATATCATAATGTATAAATATTTTATATATAGATGCATATAGTACATAGATATTATTATACACGAGTTAATATATACATTCATTTATATAAAGTATATATGCACATGCAATGTGTGTATAGATCATATATAATTACATATGTATATATATATATGCATATACAATGTAGATAACATGTTTATATCTATTATAACTGCATCTACAATATTGCATGCATACAATACATACACATGCATAATCAGAACTGTAATGCTTTGAAGTGTCACTGAGATATAAGACAATAAGGAACTTTTCATCTTATGAAGCCGAATGTTGAAAACATTCAGATGCTCACTCATTAATTTCCCCATGAATTAAATTCAAGTTCCAAAGTACGTGGAGAATACGGTATCATTGTGCAACAAGAGAGACCTGATACGATAAAAATGGCCAGAACGAGGAAACCTAATGATTATCATCAAGCAAGTAGAAAAAAGGTTTATTAATGTGAGTGGCAGTGCAAGAATTGTTTAAAAAAAAACCCTCTGGATTAACCGATAGAATAACAAAAACTAACCCTTGTGAAATGGTAAAGTTTCTGTCAAATTAATTCCACCCAAGGATATTATGTTTTGGTACAATTCTGAGTTCTAGTTTCAAAACAAAAATGTGTCGGGGAAAAGGATCGGGCACATTCATGCATAGCATTTTGCTCCTCACGCGATTTTTGATGCTGGTAGTTTTGGCTGCTGCTTCTGAATAGTTTCTAATAATAAATCCATCATACTCAGTACTAAGCTACCGCAAAAGAATTCACAGAAATAGACAAATATCAGGAGAAAATACTCCCTGATCAAGAGGGCTGGAGGGATCGATTCTTTTACGGCGATGTACCAATGAAACAAGGCCAGCAACATTGAAAAAGCAGCGCATTTCCAAAAATAGGATCGAAAAGAGCAGGAAATCGCTCTGCTTCTCGGGGGTTTCGCTCAAATCGACAACAAGCAAGTCACCAAAGAAAAGGGGAAGCAAACCGAAAGCACCCAGGCCAAACTGCAATCCCAAATGTGGCTACTTTCAAGAGCTGCCATCCTTTGTGAAACGAGCTCAAATCAATCCCCGCCGGAGCTCAGTGAGCGGCCCACAAGCTGTCCCATGAGCTGCACAGCCCCACACTAACCCCACAGGTAAACATCGCTGAATATTCATCAGACCCAACATAGCCCCCTCCTGGAGAGGAGATACAGGATCCCTTCGCCCTTAATTCCCTTCCCAGCAGGTGGGATGAACCGTACGGTCAGCCCGCACTGACCCGGAGCCTGCTCCCAGTGGTGTGAAGCGGGGTGTGGGGGGTGAAGGGCCCACGCGTTGCCCAGCCATGATTCACGAGAAGCCACCGGGAAGCCATCGAGACGGGAGCGTCTCCGCGCCCGCGGCGCCTTACCCCAGAACTTTGCCACATGCTTGCTCCTGGCCACCATGTGCCGTCTCCATGATCTGTGGGTCTAGTCTCCGTCTTCTCGGCGGGTCCCAGCGGTTGGCGCTAGGGTGAAAAATTTGGGGTTTTTTTTTGGGGGGGGAGTCAAATAGGTTGAAGCGTCTTTCCCGGCCTCCACTGCCCCCCCATCCTACTTGCTACCCCCCCCCTTACCCACACACGCCACCGCTCTGCCTCTCTTTTTTTTTCCACAGGCACTATGTGGCCACTAAGATTTGAAGAAGTCTGGTCCACCCCCCTGCAAGCCCTCCCCCCTCCACCCCCGAGAGAGGTTTCCTGCTGGTTGGACTGGGGATGTGCTGTTGTTGGTAGATAAGAGGCGAAGGGCTGCCTGGTCGGCGCTGATAAGGAAACTCCTAGTCAGACTCGACCTAACGGGAGACTTGGAAAGAAAACAAGAGGAAACTGTAGTGGAATAACAGAACCCGCCAAACAGGAGTGTTAACAGCGGGAGCTGGGAAGCTCTTCGTTAATTACACGGCTGCTAATCTGGGTAACCTTGGATCTGGGGAATGGGAACCCCGGGGCCCTGCCGGCTTTGGGGGGTCCTGACAGGCACTGGGCACCCGGCTTTCGGGGACCACAGGGCCTGCCTCCCTCCAGGGTAGGGTCTGAGTGGGGCTGGCACCACAACCCAGGCTCCCGTCGGGTCGCCAGGAAAAGCCGGGAGTTGGGAACGAAATCCCGGGCTGCGGGTGCAGAGACGAGCCGCCCGCGGGGGGCGGGAGAGGGGCCACGGAGGCGGTCCTCGCACCCGTGCTGGGGCGGGAGAGCACATGAGAGAGAGAGGCGGGGGTGGGACGGGGGTGGGAGCTACTTGACTGCCCCCCCCCCACCGCTGGAATTCGAGACTCGTGGGTTCTATTCCTGGCTCTGCCACTGACCTCCTGGGCAAGTCATGGTGCTGCTCTGTGCCTCAGTTTCCCCTCTCCTCAGTCTACGTGCACTGTACGTTCATTGGGGCAGAGACTGCCTCTCACGCAGTGTGTGCGCTCTGCCTGCTAGGAGGGGGCTCCAGGCTCAGGGCTCTCCTCCCAGAACTGAGGCTCCTGTGCTGGCACTTCCGGCCCCCCACCGCCTCTCTGTGGGGCTGGAGCACACAAAAGCTGCTAGCCTGCGCCCCATAGGCACTGGTGTGCAAGAGGAATACGGGGCGTGTCCTTCTGCTTCGCACTTGGGGGCCCCGTCAGTGAGAAGGAAACCGTTGGTTTTGCTTCTCACCCGGCTGCAGCCTCTCTGTCCATCCTACACAGCTCCCGGCCTGCGGCTTGTTCCGCACCTTCCAGCTTCGCCGGACCCCAAGCCCTCGGCCTGGAGCTCTCCGGCCGGGGGGTTGCCTCGGGCGCCAGAGCTTTGTTTTGCACAGTTCCAGCCATTCCCAGGGCACAGTTACAACCCTTCTCCCCTCTAGAGCCCGCCTGTGTGGGAGCAGGGCTCCGCAGCGGGCCGGGGAAGGGGGGTCCGTCACCCTGGCCTCAGGGAGGGTGCGTGGACCCTGCCCCGCAGGCCGAAATACGAGGCGCCGTCTGAGCGACGCACGTGGCGCCTCTTCTTTCGAAGCCCTTTCGGAACCGCTGATTTCGCAATCGGGCGCTGGCGACCCGCTCTACTTCCAAAGAACCGGCGCGCTCAGCGAGGCGGGATCGCGGGCTCGGGCGCCTCCCGCAGCCTGACATAGCACCGTGGAGCCGGACTGTCCCTGTGGAAATGTGCCCGAGGGAGGCCACGTTACAAGACCGGGGGAAAGCCGGGGAAGGCTTGTTAGCGGTTAGGGATAGAAGAGGCCGAGCCGTCACCCTCACTGAGCATGCGCCAGCCCCCCTGCCTGTTCCCGTGGGGCCACACGGGCAGGAGGGGCGCACACAGCCTTGGGGTGCGAGCCAGTCCCCACCCCAGCTCCGCCCAGTGGCTCTGACATTTTGGGGAAGTTCCTACAAAACAAGGAGTTTCGTTTTCTGTTTTACATTGAAGGTTTTTACAAAGGCCTCTATCATCCCCCCCCACCCCACAGCAGGGTGGTTCAATGGTGAGAGCAGCGGGGGCTGGGAGCCGGGACTACCTGCCTCTGTTTCCCCATCCGTAGCAGAGGGACAAGGCCATGCTCCAGCCAGCCTGCAGCGACGTGGGGCAGCGGGTGCCCCTCCCTGCCCAGAGCACGGTAGCCTCTCCTACACCACCCCCAGGTCCCCAGTCCTAGGGTGGGGGCTGCTTTTCCTTTGGAGAGCTTCCAGCAGGAAGCCCGGGAAAAGGCAGGACCCAGCTGCATTCAGTGCTAAGGCCCACGCCCAGCTCCCCCCATTGGGGATCCCAAATGCCGCAGGATTACCCCGGGGAAGACTCCTGGCCCTCTCTCACTGAGGGCCACTAGGCCTGGATGGGGAAAGGCCCCGTGTCCCGTTCCCCATCCCCACACAACTCTGCCGATGCCCCTCGATCCCGACCCTCCTGCTGCCCCCACCACCCCAGAGGCAGCTGCATTCCAATGTCCCCGCTCCTCTTTTCCATCCATGTGCGGAATAAAGGTTACGTGCACCGAGGCATGTGCGAATGGGCACCACCCGTAGAAACACAAACCTAGCTGTGAGCACTCGGCTCATCAGCTGGGCGCCACTGGAATCTCTCCCAGTGCTCAGCTAACTGGGAACACTGGCTGGTCCCCGCACAGGGTGAGCGGGGTGCTGGGCCAGGGGCACGAGAGGTGGGGGCACATCTGGCTTCTCCTGGCCCTGGGGGCTGCCCACAACACGGCGCTCTGAGTCACCGACTGAGCTTCCTCCCCTCAGCCTCCATTCGGCTGGGCAGGGGGCTTGAACTCGGATTTCCTCTGCGTTCCTTCCAGTTCCTGCCGTCTGTAATTGCCCCCGACTGCCAGCCCATCCCCCTGGTATCCCAGCTGTGACAGCAGCCCATCCCCACTGCTCCGGAACAGGAGACAACAGCCCCTCCCCTGCAGAGGCCCCCACGCCCCCCTCGAAGGTGGAATCCAGGACATTGGGGTTCTCTCCCCAGCTCAGGGAGGGCCTGGGGTCAAAGGCTTAGCTGGGAGTCCGGAAGCATGAGACTGTGGCCAGTGCCAGCCGCACCCGGGCCAGCAAAGTTCGCTGGATGTTCGCAGAGACCGAGCTTGTCCGGTTGCCCCCCACACCCACAGGACTCTGCCCACCGCCGCCCCAAATGCCCCCATACCATTCGGACCAGCTCGGCTACCGCATCCCAGAGCCATGGTGTTACCGCCCCGCCGTGTGTAGGGCCTGGCTCGGCCCTGCTGTCAAACCTCACATGCTGCTGGGAGAGGCAAGGGTGCTGGCTTGTGACGCAGGACAGCTGAGTTCTAGGCCCAGCCTTGAGCACGTCCCAGCCCTTCTTGGTGCCTCAGTTTCCCCTGTATCTGATTAGCCTATGAGCTCTTCAGGCAGGACCGTGGGGCAGGGGGTCCTGATCTTCTTCAGGGTCGGTAGCCGGCACAGGGGGGACCTGATTTTGGTCAGGGTCCATGCAGCACCTGGCACAATGGGACGTTTGCGCATGCGGGCATGAGACAACGTGTAGGTGGAATCAAAACCGCTCCGCTGTGTGCCATATGCCCTATACTGCAGTCACCGCTCCAGGATTCTCCTTTAGGTGCATGTGCTCTCCGAGCGGGCGGGATCTGTGTGCCGTCCACGTATCGCCTGAATCTCACACGGGCTCGCCCTGCTGAAACCGAGCCACGGCGCGAGAGGCAGCCAGACGGTCTGATGCCGGGGGGCGGGGCGGGTACTTATGAATAACGGCAGGTCCTAGCCCAGAATGGCCGGAAATTCCCTCACTTCCCCCTCCCCTCGGAGCCACTGCTCAGGAAAATATTAGTCAGAGTCATTGGGCCACTTCACACAGAGCTATAGACTTGTTTCGCTCGCATTGCTTCCTGCGCCAGTCCTGGAATTGACTCTCCCAGAGCGGGGACGCGGCCAGCTCCACGCACAGCCGTCACGGCGCGGCTCCTTAATGAGCCGGGGCGGGGCGCCCCCGCTGGCCTGGAGCCAGGCCCGGCTGATTTGGGGGGGTCTCTGTCTGGGGGAAGTTACAGCTGCTGTTCCGGAGAGTTTGCAGTGAATGGACTGAGCTGCGCTGGGGGGAAGACCCCGGGGAGCCAGGTGTTGGGGGCATGGAGCCGTGGGGCAGGGCACAAGGAACTAAGATTTGGGGGTGTGGAGTGGGGATCCCTGGCGTGTGGAGAATGGGCCCTGCCCAGGCAGTCGGGGGCCACTTTTCAGTGATTTGGGGTGGCCTGGAGCCGGGCAACCTCACTTAGGCTGAAGTTGGTTTTTGGTTGGGGGGAGGGGGCGGTGAGAGTTGGGGAGCGACGCCCCCTGACCCTGCCCCACTCCTACGAGTGTCCCCCCTTCCAGGGTCTGAGTCTGACCGGGGCTCTGCCAAGATCTCTGCCCGCAGCATCGCCCGCCATCCCTCAACCATGGTGACTCTCCATGGCGATGTTCCTCCTAGCAACACTCTCCGTAGCAACAGGGGCTCCGATGCTCCCCCCAGCAACACTTCCCCAGGAGACGGGTGGGCCCCATGGACGCCACCGCACCTGGCAAGCGATGCTCCCAGGCGTTGGGCTTTCCCCCGAGCAAGCTGGGCCAGGCCTTCCTTCGAGGGGCCGGGCATGGAAAGAGCCGGGCTGGGGACCCTGCTCCCCAGGGGGGCCGGTCTGGAGGCCTCGGGAGGGGGCAGGAGGAGGTGGGGTGGTTGAGGCAGGGCAGAGGGAGCAGCAAATAAGCTGCAGTGAGACTTAACAGCCCCCAATGGCCCCTGCTTGTGCCGGAGTGCGTGTGCACGAGTGTGTGCGCGTGTGCACGAGTGTGTGCGCGTGTGCACGAGCGTGTGAGCGAGCCGAGTTCTCGGCTGGTCTCCATGGTGGCACCGCCTGCTCCGGGCGTAGCGCCATCGTGTCAGCTGAGAACGGGCGGAGGCGAGCCCCTGGCGAGGGGTCCCAGCCCAGCGCTTCAGTCACCTCACAAGCCCTGCCTGGGTCTTGCACAACCCTGAACACTCACACTGCCACCCGCTCCCCTCCCCCCACTGCCACCCGCTCCCCACCCCCACACTGCCACCCGCTCCCCTCCCCCCACTGCCACCCGCTCCCCACCCCCACTGCCACCCGCTCCCCACCCCCACACTGCCACCCGCTCCCCTCCCCCACTGCCACCCGCTCCCCACCCCCACTGCCACCCACTCCCCTCCCCCACGCACTCCCCTCCCCCACACTGCCACACTCCCCCATGCTACCACACACACTCCCCTTCTCATGCTGTTGTGCACACTCCTCCCGCACACCCCAGCATACACACTCACTGACTTTTGTAGATATGCACTGAGACATGCACACTGCATGTGGCAGAGCACATCTGAACACACCCACTCACTCTCGTGCACTCACACTGCAGCACACTCACAAACACGCAGCGCCAGGCTGTGCGCACTCACAAACACGCAGCGCCAGGCTGTGCGCACTCACAAACACTCACCGCCAGGCTGTGCGCACTCACAAACACGCAGCGCCAGGCTGTGCGCACTCACAAACACGCAGCGCCAGGCTGTGCGCACTCACAAACACGCAGCGCCAGGCTGTGCGCACTCACAAACACGCAGCGCCAGGCTGTGCGCACTCACAAACACGCACCGCCAGGCTGTGCGCACTCACAAACACGCAGCGCCAGGCTGTGCGCACTCACAAACACGCAGCGCCAGGCTGTGCGCACTCACAAACACGCAGCGCCAGGCTGTGCGCACTCACAAACACGCAGCGCCAGGCTGTGCGCACTCACAAACACGCACCGCCAGGCTGTGCGCACTCACAAACACGCAGCGCCAGGCTGTGCGCACTCACAAACACGCAGCGCCAGGCTGTGCGCACTCACAAACACGCAGTGCCAGGCTGTGCGCACTCACAAACATACCAACGTGGCACATACTTGAACATAAGAAAATAAGACCATAAGAGCGATCACACTGGGTCAGACCAAAGTCCATCCAGCCCAGTGTCCTGTCTGCCGACAGTGGCCAATGCCAGGTGCCCCAGAGGGGGCGAACAGAACAGGGAATCCTCCCGTAATCCCTCCCGCAGCAGAGGCTGAGACACCATTCCTACCCACTCTGGCTAATAGCCATTGATGAACCTACCCTCCATTCATTTATCTACAAAAGAAACAAAAGGAAGTTTTTCTTCACTTAGCGCACAGTCAACCTGTGGAACTCCTTGCCAGAGGACGTGGTGAAGGCCAGAACTTTAACAGGGTTCAAAAAAGAGTTACATAGATTCATGGAAATTAGGTCCATCAATGGCTATTAGCCAGGATGGGTAGCAATGGTGTCCCTAGTCTCTGTTTGTCTGCAAGTGGGAGATGGGAGGGATCACGTGAGGATTACCTGTTGTGATCCCTCTCTCTGGGACACCCGGCTTTGGCTACTGTCGGCAGACAGGACACTGGGCTAGACGGACCTTTGGTCTGACCCAGTCTGGCTGTTCTTATCTAGTTCTTTTTTGAACCCTGTTAAAGTCCTGGTCTTCACAATATCCTCAGGCAAGGAGTTCCACAGGTTGACTGCATGCTGCATAAAGAAAAACTTCCTTTTCTTTTTTTTAAACCTGCTACCTATTCATTTCATTTGGTGACCCCTAGTTCTTATATTATAGGAACAAGTAAATAACTGTTCCTTATTCACTTTTCCCACACCAGTCAGGATTTTATAAACCTGTCTCCTATCCCCTCTCAGTCTCGTCTTTTCTATGCTGAAAAGATCAAGTATTTTTCATCTCCCTTCACATGGGACCCGTTCCACATCACAACGCCGTGCGCACTCTAGGGATGTTAACGAACAAGCATCTGTGTAAACGCTGGGATTTTTAGCTGTTACATGTTTACATGTCGGGGGTGGGGGAGGTAGGAGCGCCAGCTTCCACCTGCCCTCTGCCCCCCGCTGCTGCCTCTGATAAAGAGGCAGCAGCGTGGGGGGCTGGAAGGCCTCCATGGAAGCCTATACCTGTGGGGAGCCAGCTTGAAAGCCACTTCCTGCATGTGCCATCTCCTGCCTGCCCCCCATTAAAGGGGGCTCCCCCTGAGCACCGGCTCCCTCCTGCCCCACCCTGCACTGCTGCCTCTGTGGGAAGCAGCAAGGGGGGAGATAGGCAGCTCTGCGGGAGCAGGCACGCATGGACAGCTGGCTTAAAAGCCGGCTCCCCCTGGGCACTGGCCCCCACCTCTCCTCACCCTGCTGCCTCTGACACAGAGGCAGCAAGAGCGGAGGGGCGTGTAGTCATTCAGATGAACTGAGCACAACTACGTGTAGACACCCCTAGCACACAGCTGTGCACACTCACACACAGCACAGTTGTGCACAGCCGCCCCCGGGTTGCACTCAGCACACGGCCAAGCACGCTTGCACACATCATACAGCCGAACCCCCCTCACACGACTGTGCACACTCACACACAGCACAGTTGTGCACAGCTGCCCCCGGGTTGCACTCAGCACACGGCTGAGCACGCTTGCACACATCATACAGCCGAACCCCCCTCACACGACTGTGCACACTCACACACAGCACACAGTTGTGCACAGCCGTCCCCAGGATGCACTCAGCACACGGCCGAGCACGCTTGCACACATCATACAGCCGAACCCCCCTCACACGACTGTGCACACTCACACAGAGCACAGTTGTGCACAGCCGCCCCCGGGTTGCACTCAGCACACGGCCGAGCGCGCTTGCACACATCATACAGCCGAACCCCCCCTCACACGACTGTGCACACTCACACACAGCACAGTTGTGCACAGCCGCCCCCGGGTTGCACTCAGCACACGGCCGAGCGCGCTTGCACACATCATACAGCCGAACCCCCCCTCACACGACTGTGCACACTCACACAGAGCACACAGTTGTGCACAGCCGCCCCCGGGTTGCACTCAGCACACGGCCGAGCGCGCTTGCACACATCATACAGCCAAACCCCCCCTCACACGACTGTGCACATTCACACACAGTTGTGCACAGCCGCCCCCGGGTTGCACTCAGCACACGGCCGAGCACGCTTGCACACATCATACAGCCGAACCCCCCCTCACACGACTGTGCACACTCACACACAACACACAGTTGTGCACAGCCGCCCCCGGGTTGCACTCAGCACACGGCCGAGCGCACTTGCACACATCATACAGCCGAACCCCCCTCACACGACTGTGCACACTTGCGCACACCCGGCCCCACTCACACTGCCTCGCCCCCGCACTGGCAGGGCTTGGTGGCAGGATGCACCTGGTCAGCCTAGCAGGATGCAGCCGGCCCTATCTGCTTCCGGCCTCTTCCTGCCTGCAGGGGGAGGGCGAGGGAGGGCAGATAGGGGTGCAGCAAACGGCCTCTTGTTGCAAACAGGATGCGCATGACAGAACCCCCCAGCAGGTGGCAGGCCCCCCCATGCCACCCTCGTGTATGGGGGCTCCTGGCTAAGGCCACGAAAACACCCAGGCCAGGAAGTCTGGGGCACAGAGGGTTAATGGAGAGCCCCCCCCCCCTCACTAATTAGCAATACTCTTCATTATTCAGCCCAGCCCCCCCAGGGAACCCTCCAGAGCAGCGGGCGGGTGGGGGGCAGTTGTGGTCTGTGGCCAGACTGGGAGTTGTGGTTGTGCGGATGGAGGTGTGTCCTGGCTGGGTGTGTACAGGTGTGGTGGGGTGCACAGGGTGTCTGTTTCGGAGGGGTGTGCCTCAGGGGATGTAGCCCTGGTCCCCTGGTGTTACCTAGGACCAGGCCGGGGGCAGGGCACAAGGGCGACTGTCTCTCCACCCACCATCGTGGCCACAGGCTGCGGAGTCTGATGCCCCCCTCCTGGGCTCATCCTCTGTGGGGCACGGTGCTCTGCTGTGCACCCCCTGCCCATTTCCTTGTGCCTAGTAGGGGAGGGCAGGCGGGGGGGGGAGCTGTCCCATGTGTCCAGTGGGGGAGGGCGGGAGGGGGGAGTTGTCCCATGTGCCCAGTGGGGGAGGGAGGAGCTGTCCCATGTGTCCAGTGGGGGGGAGGCGGGCGGGCGGAGTTGTCCCATGTGCCCAGTGGGGGAGGGAGGAGCTGTCCCATGTGTCCAGTGGGGGGGGGAGGTGGGCTGGGGGAGCTGTCCCATGTGTCCAGTGGGGGGGAGGCGGGCGGGCGGAGTTGTCCCATGTGCCCAGTGGGGGAGGGAGGAGCTGTCCCATGTGTCCAGTGGGGGGGGGGAGGTGGGCTGGGGGAGCTGTCCCATGTGTCCAGTGGGGGGGGAGGGCGGGCTGGGGGAGCTGTCCCATGTGTCCAGTGGGGGGGAGGGTGGGCTGGGGGAGCTGTCCCATGTGTCCAGTGGGGGGGAGGCGGGCGGGCGGAGTTGTCCCATGTGCCCAGTGGGGGAGGGAGGAGCTGTCCCATGTGTCCAGTGGGGGGGAGGGCGGGCTGGGGGAGCTGTCCCATGTGTCCAGTGGGGGGGAGGCGGGCGGGGGGAGCTGTCCCATGTGCCCAGTGGGGGAGGGAGGAGCTGTCCCATGTGTCCAGTGGGGGGGAGGCAGGCGGGCGGAGCTGTCCCATGTGTCCAGTGGGGGGGAGGAGGGCGGGCGGAGCTGTCCCAGGCTGGTGTGAGCCGTGCTCAGCTGCGACAGGCCAGGACAGCAGGGGTGGGCAGCTAACGGCCCCTGGGGGCTCTCTGTGCCGCCTTCGTTTACTGTTGCTCACACACAGGGTTGCCCGATTCTTCGGGGTTCCACCCGCCCGGGTGCCCTCCCGGGATTCCGAAAGTGGCCGGCCCCCACAGCCAGGGCCCGTGCGGGAAGAGGGGTGCTGGCTGCACATGGCACTAGCCGGGCGCTCCCTCTGCAGCCCGTCACAGCGCTGCCACAGGTCAGCGGGCACAGCCCGCAGGTGCAGTGAGCAACGCTCCCCTGGCCCGCCAGGGTTGTGCCAATCTTGTGGCCCACTGAGATGGAGGAGGGACGTCCCCTAGCCTAGGCTGCCCATTGCTGCCACAGAAGCCCCCGCTCTGTGAGGGGTGGGGTCTCGCAGTCAGTGTGGGGTGCAGGGGGTCTTCTGGGAAGAGAACCGTGTGGGTAAGGCTGGGCCATGCCTGCGGGGGTCAGTCATGCCCTGCAGCAGAGCTGTCCCTGGCATGACGCCCTTTGCAAACAGTGCTTGGATTCCCCCTGGACCGAGTTGGGGGGCTGGGCCCCCGCAGCCCTAAGAGGCAGCCTTGCACCCTGCGGGCTCTCCCCATCTTATCCTTGGTCTGGGGCCCTGGGCCCAGCTGCCCCTTCCCTAGAGGATTCCAGCCCCCATCAGGAGTGGCTGTGGGCAGAACTGTCCCCCCTTGACCAAAAACTGGGAGACCTCCCCCTCCCCCAGGGAGAGATGCCCCAAACCTGAGACCCACATCCCCAGCAGAAAGCCTCACTCTGGGGTCATAAGAACGGCCAGACTGGGGCAGACCAAAGGTCCATCCAGCCCAGTGTCCTGTCTGCCCACAGTGGCCAATGCCGGGTGTCCCAGAGGGAGGGAATCGAACAGGGAATGAGCAAGCGATGTCTCTCCTGCCATCCATCTCCACCCTCCGACACACAGAGGCCAGGGACACCATTCCTCACCCAGCCTGGCTCATAGCCATTGATGGACTTAATCTCCATGAATTTATCTAGTTCTCTTTTAAGCTCTGTTATGGTCTCAGCCTTCACAACCTCCTCCGGCGAGGAGTTCCACAGGTTGACTCTGCGCTGTGTGAAGAAGAACTTTCTTTTGTTTGTTTTAAACCTGCTGCCCATTAGTTTCATTGGGTGGCCCCTAGTTCTTATATTATGGGAACAAGTAAAGAACTTTTCCTTATTCACTTTCTCCACCCCGCCCATGATTTTATAGACTCTAACCTATCCCCCCCTTAGCCTCCTCTTTTCCAAGCTGAGAAGTCCCAGTCTCTTTAATCTCCCCTCCTATGGGACCCGTTCCAAACCCCTCAGCATGTTAGTTGCCCTTCTCTGAACCTTTTCCGATGCCATCTTTTTGAAATGAGACCACATCTGTAGCAGTATTCCAGATGTGGGCGTACCATGGGTTTATATTAGGGCAATAAGAGATTCTCTGTCTTATTCTCTATCCCTTTTTTAATGATTCCTAACATCCTGTTTGCTTTTTCGACTGCCGCTGCCCACTGCGTGGACGTCTTCAGAGAACTAGCCACCATGACTCCCAGATCTCTTTCCTGATTAGTTGTAGCGAAATTAGCCCCCATCAAGTCGGGGGCCTGGGAGCCGGGGCTCCTGGGTTCTATCCCCAGCTGGGGGAGGGGTCTCGTGGCCAGGGCGATGGGGGTCCCCAAGCCAGCCCTGCGCTACGTTCAGCGGCTGCGCTGGCCTAGTTGCCCCACTGGGGGGCGGTGTTGCTCCTTCTACACAAGGCAGCCCCACAGCAGCTGGGCTCCGAGTGGAAACAGCTGGCTCCAAACCGCTGCAGTTTGGCCTGGGGCCACTGGGGGGCGCCCGGCGCAAGGCTGGGGATTTGCTCAGCTGCGAGCTGCCGCGCCTCCTGCTGGCTCCTTGCCAAAGCGGCACCCCGGGGCGCCCCAGCGTCCTTTCACTGCTGGGATGGATACAGCGACACTGGTATCTGGGGGCTCCGGGCTGCTCAGCTCCACCAGGGCCAGCTGGCGAGGCATGGGGGGTCATGCACCCCCAGATTTGAATTGCTGAAGCGGGGTGCCCCCTCCCCTGGAGGACATGGGTTGCCTGTGCCCCCCAGTAGCCCAGACTGTGACCGCTGCTGTCCCGGTGTGTGACTCACGGGGAATCTGCCACTTCCTAGGGACATGCGTCGGGTGACAAATGACCCGCCTACTCACACTGAGTGCCTGAGCTGAGCGCGTCCGGCCGCGGGGTCTTGTTCTGCTTTTCTCCCCCGGCCCCCAGTAGCTTCGCCGGCGCGCTCTCCACGTCCCTGCTCCCTCTTCGAGGCACTCAGACGCCCCAACGCTGTACGGCTCTCGCTCTCCGGCCCTTGCCATGGCTCCTCTCTGCAGCCACTCTGACTTCCCAGCATCCTCCTTGGAACGCCAGTCGCCCCGTGCTGGGGGTCGGAGCCGAGGAATGACTGGAGTAGACACTCGCCCGCCTGGAATCACAGAAAAGCGGGTGCTGTTCGGTGCGTGGGCTGCCACCGCAGGGCGAGGGTCTACGCCAGAAACACGACAGCGCGACCCAGCACGATCATGAAGACGCGTCGGGGGGTGAAAGGCCCTGGGCTTAGCTCTGCTCCTACTCCCCCCTGGGGTTGGCAGAACCTCTCAAAGGGCCACCAGTTTCTGATGGAAGCCAGGTGCCTGCTCCAGCTAGATTCCTTCCTACCTGCACCTCAGCCCTTCCCTGCTGCATGGGGAGCCTGGCCTTTCCTGGGGGCTGGGCCTCAGCCCTCCCACGGGATAGTCCCTGGATTCACCAGAGGGTAATTAATTCAGGGCAGAGGGCGGGTGTCTCTGAGGGATTACTCAGCTGCCACACACAACAACATCCTCTTGGCTCCGGGCAGGGGGACAGAAGGGCGAGGTGCTGAGCTGCCCCGGATCGTGGGTAAGGACCCCCCTTCCGGAGCCAGGCCGCTGTCCTGAACTGGGTCAGTCTCTCTCCACTTGGCTGCTTCCAAGAGCCGGGTTCGGCCTTGATCTCTGCCTGGTTCTCTTTGAATCGGGAGGCCCTGTGTGACTGCGGGGAGGGGGGTGTCTGCCCCGCTGTGACCCCCCAGTGTGAGCTGTGCAGGTGGGGCACCACAACCCCCCTTTACTGCTGGGCAGTGCAGGCTGGGGGAGGGGACAGATCTCCTGCAGGGAGTGTGGGGGTGCTCTTTCACCCAGGCCCTGCAACACCAGGGGCCCACAAGGTTTCTCTCTTCAAACCCCCACATCCAAATCCTTTGGGGAGAGCGAGGCTTTGGCCACAAGATCCCACTCCCCTCCCGGAGCCAGGAATGGAACCCAGGAGTCCTGCCCCCCCCCCCCCCCAGAGCCGGGGCTAGAACCCAGGAGTCCCGCCCCCCCCCTCCCAGAGCCGGGGCTAGAACCCAGGAGTCCTGCCCCCCCCCCCCCAGGGCCCGGGATAGAAGCTTGACCTCATGGCCCTCCCAGCAGACCACCCGCCTCTCTTAAAATCCAGTGCGGGGGGGGGGGGGCAGACGTGGGTCAGGGGCCCCTCTGCCTGGGTTTGCTTTGGGATTAACCATTGGGGGGCCCCCATGGGTACGCGGCCTTGACCTGCCTTGGCCTGAGACCCAGCCCTTCAGTGCCACAGCCGCATGTGTCTGACTCAGCCTGGGGCCAGCCTGGAGGAGCAGGAGGGGGAGGGGGAGGGGGCCAGGCTCGGTTTCCAGGGTTCCCCGGGGAACCCAGACCAGACGGTCTCGCTCTTTCCAGCACTAGGCCGATCCAGGGCTCTGGCTGCAGGATGCCTGGATTCTCCGCACCGCTCGGGCTCTCGTGGTTACAGCAGGGGGCTCTGGGAGGGGAGTGGGGTGTAGTGGCTAGAGCTGGGTAGCAGGGTCCCTCTCCAGAACTGCGTTTAGGCAGCGGGAATTCTCCCGGTGCTGACGCAGCCTCCCGGAGCCACCTTGGTTCCCTCCCTGCCAGCAGCTGGGGGGCGGGATCCTTGCTTGATCTTGCAGGAGCTGTGATATTCTGGGCTCGCGGCTTCCTATAAATAGCCAGGAAGGGCTGCAGCGCGCTTCAGACAGTGGCATAACGTCGCAGGGCGTCTCACACACGCCGTTCCACAGAGCTGCCTGGGAATGCAAGCCAGGAGCCCTGGCTCCCAGCCCTCCCTCCCCCGGCACCCTCCTGCTCTAACCACTAGGCCCCACTCCTTATGCCAGAGCCACTGACGGGGCCAAGAGTCCTGGCAAACTCCTGCCCACACTAACCTGCCTTGGTCACACTGGTTGGCGGGGGGTGGGGTGGGGGGATTCCTTGCCGTTTGGTAGTGCAAATCCCCGTGCACAGCTATCGTGCACAACAGCGGGCTCACTCAGAGGGGAGGGGAGGGGAGGGGAGGGGAGGGGAGGGGAGGGCAGGGCTCCTGGCTTCTCTCCCCAGCTCTGGGGAGGAGAGGGGTGTAGTGGTTACAGCAGGGGGACAGGGGTCAGGACCCAGGCTGGCAGCCTCTGGGAAAGTGGATCAGCTGGAGCTTGGAAGCTCATAGTGAAGGACCCTGGGCACTGGACGGAGTCTCCCAGCTGGGCCTCATGTCACCGGGGCAAGGCGCTGGGACAAGCTCCAGTGTCCCCATGACTCTGCTGGCATGGGTGTAGTTTGGGGGCATCCCTCCAATCGCTAATCTCAGACAGGTAATTGGCCCCGTGTGCAGCCCACTGGCCTGCCTGGAGCTGCCCCCCTGCCCTCCCGAAGTCAAACGACGCACTCTGGACTGACCTCTCGGGGTGCTGCAGCCACAGGGGTTCTGCCCACTAGCCGTGGCGTGTGGCCGTGCACTGTGCAAGCTCCCACCTGGCCCCCAGCTCTGCCGGGGCCCTCGCTCCCACTTTACAGCCCCCTGCTACTCCAGCCCTGGCTGCCCCCCGTCTGCCCTTAGCCCCGGGGTGCTCCTCAGTCCTGACCCACTGCCCCTGCCATCCCAGCCCGGGGCTCCACCTGCATCCGCTCTGCAAGGCCCCTCGATCCTGGCCCACAACCCGCCGACTCTCCCAGTCCCGGACCGGTCCCTTTAGCTCCAGAGCTGTCGGGTGCGGCCAGGTGCAGCAGCGTTCAGTGCCTGGCTTGTGTTTGGCTTCCTAATCAGCTGGGGCGTGACTGAAGGGTGCGCTGCAGTGTGACTGGAACTCCGGCTAGTTATGGGTCAGACATGTCACATGACTGCGGGGGGGGGGAGCTGTGGGTCATGGGGCAGCCGTTTCTCCATTACACTCTTAATAATCAACTTTGCGACTCGGAGCCTCTTCTGACACGTGCAGGGGGGAGGGAGCCCACAGCTGCCCCCCCCCCGCTTCCTCCGGCACCCAAGTTCCCTTTTCAGGGCCTGATAAAATGTCCCTGTTGGCAGATCTTCCCCCGTTGCGTCGGGACGGCTCTCCGGCAGCACAGGGAGGGCTCCCCCGCAGCCGGCAGGAGCATCTGTGAGACCCCGACCGCGTTGGTGCCCGGCGGCGAAACCGACAAGCGTAAGTGACCCTCCTTTGCCAGCTTCCGGGCAGCAGCCCGGGGCCTCTCCCCAGCCGGTTTCCTTTGCATTTTCGGTCTCCTTCACCTGGTTTCCCCTCTTCCTGCTCAGCGACCGAGGCTGCCAGGGGCCTTGCTGCCGTGGGCCACCCCTCCTCAAAGCAAAGCTCCCGGCCGCAGCTGCAGTGTCCTGCCTGCTGCAGCAGCGCCGCTGTCTCCGGGTTTTAGCCACTGCCTCTCACCGTGGTATCTGGGCTCCTTCCGGGCCACAGCTGCCAAGACCCTGGTGGGGTTAAATGGGGCTCCTGGCACGTTTCCCCTGCTTGGGACAGGCGTCTGTGAAATCTGCATTGGGCTGGAATGGTCCCGGCCGCCGGGCTGCGGGATTTTATGCCGGTGGAAATGTGGGGTGAGCTCTGGGGAGGGAGTGGCTCAGACAGGCTGGGGCTGCACGTTTCTGAGCCGGGGCCAGACAGGGAGCGACCCACAGATGTGGGGGGCTGGGAGATGACGTAGGGGAAGGACGCGAGGCTAAACGACGCACAACTCATGGCTTGTCCCATCCCTGCTCTCTGCTATTTCCTGCCCCTCTTGACACTATTTGGCTGCAGGATCTTCAGACCTAGGGCCAGTCTCTCTGCCAGGGGTCTGTGCGGCGCCTGGCACAACGGGGCCCCGATCCCGGCCGGGGTCTGTGCGGCACCTGGCACAACGGGGCCCCGATCCCGGCCGGGGTCTGTGCGGCACCTGGCACAACGGGGCCCCGATCCCGGCCGGGGTCTGTGCGGTACCTGGCACAACGGGGCCCCGATCCCGGCCGGGGTCTGTGCGGCGCCTGGCACAACGGGGCCCCGATCCCGGCCGGGGTCTGTGCGGTACCTGGCACAACGGGGCCCCGATCCCGGCCGGGGTCTGTGCGGCGCCTGGCACAACGGGGCCCCGATCCCGGCCGGGGTCTGTGCGGTACCTGGCACAACGGGGCCCCGATCCCGGCCGGGGTCTGTGCGGCACCTGGCACAACGGGGCCCCGATCCCGGCCGGGGTCTGTGCGGCGCCTGGCACAACGGGGCCCCGATCCCGGCCAGGGTCTGTGCGGCACCTGGCACAACGGGGCCCCAATCCCGGCCGGGGTCTGTGCGGCACCTGGCACAACGGGGCCCCGATCCCGGCCAGGGTCTGTGCTGCGCCTGGCACAACGGGGCCCCGATCCCGGCCGGGGTCTGTGCGGCGCCTGGCACAATGGGGCCCCGATCCCGGCCAGGGTCTGTGCGGCACCTGGCACAATGGGGCCCCGATCCCGGCCAGGGTCTGTGCGGCGCCTGGCACAACGGGGCCCCGATCCCGGCCGGGGTCTGTGCGGCACCTGGCACAACGGGGCCCCGATCCCGGCCGGGGTCTGTGCGGCGCCTGGCACAACGGGGCCCCGATCCCGGCCGGGGTCTGTGCGGCGCCTGGCACAACGGGGCCCCGATCCCGGCCGGGGTCTGTGCGGCGCCTGGCACAACGGGGGTCCTGACAAGTGCCTGTTGATAGCTTTGGGGCGCTGGCTCCTGGAGCTGCCAGGCGCCCTGGACAGCTGAGCACCCGGCTGTTGTCTCTGGGCTGTGTGCACTCTCACCCTCAGTCTCCCGAAGCCTTGGGGCAGGGTCTGAACAAGGGCTGGGCGGCTCAAACCAGCCATTCCCACCCTCCTTTCACCATCTCCTCTTGTGCCTGCTCTTGCTGCTTGGGGGAGGGTGGTGCCTGCAGGATGCTTCCCAGTGAGCTGGGCAGGTTGAGCTGAAATCAGGGTGGGCGGCCTGGGGGTCAGGGGGGTTTCACTTGGTTCACTGTGTGATTTGAACTGGTTTAGTGACACTGGTCCAAGGCCCAGTGTGGACAGCCCCTGCCCAGCCGAGCATGCCGCCAAGACCCTGACTAGGAGGGAGGGACTTGGCCAAGGCAGCGCAGTGAGTCAGTGGCACAGCTGGGACCAGAACCCCCCCGGCTGCCGACACTAGAGTGGTGTTGAGAATCCAGGAGTCCGGGCTCCCTGCCCCGTGTTCTAATGAGTGAAACACTCCCCCTCGGGAGTCCCGGCTCATCCCTAGTTCTAGCCCCTGCCTCCCTTGTGGAGAGGGGCTCAGAGCAGAGCGTCTCCTGTGGCTGCATCTCCCCCTCGCCCCGTTCCCCACAGATGGCGGGTTACCTGTGTCTCTCCGTGCTCCTCCTGGCGGCTCTGCCGACCTCCTACGCCAGCCCGCTCTCCACCGGCTCCTCCCTGCGCTTCATCGCCTTGGGGGACTGGGGTGGGGTGTCCAATCCCCCCTTCCACACGCCGCGCGAGGTGGCCACGGCCAAGGAGATGGGCCGCACGGTGGCAGCG
This sequence comes from Pelodiscus sinensis, assembly GCF_049634645.1. Taxonomy (NCBI): domain Eukaryota; kingdom Metazoa; phylum Chordata; order Testudines; family Trionychidae; genus Pelodiscus; species Pelodiscus sinensis. Next base: position 12,759,540 of record NC_134729.1, on the reverse strand, counting down.
CTGGGCGCGGACTTCATCCTGTCCCTCGGCGACAACTTCTACTACAACGGGGTGCAGGACGTCAACGACAAGAGGTTCCAGGTAGAGTCTTTGGAGTCCCTGCCCAATACTCAGGGACCGGAATCCAGCCCGTGTTTATGCCGAGATCCCTGTGCTGGGATGCGGCTGCCTCTGGGGTGGGGCAGGGGGGCTGTTTAAGGGCACACAACACGTGAGTACAAGCCAGGGAGTTTTCTATCTCCCCTGGAACCTGCAGGATGAACCTCCGGCCGAGAAATCCCTCTGCTTCCCCCTCCCCAATTCCAGGGTGTCACGCCATTGCTGTAGCCTCTTTACTGGAGATGGCATCCCCGTGTGGTCCTGGAGGGATGCACAGCACACGGGCCCCCAGCTAGCACGAGCCCCCTGGCTGCTGTGCTGGACACAGGCACGCTGGGGGGTACAGCACCATTATGGCTCGTGAGGGGCAAAGAGCTTCATGGCTCCCCCTCCCAGCTGGGTTCCAGCCAGCTCCCTCTCCCAGCCTGGGGCGGCCAGTGCGTGCGGGTGGGGAGGAGGGGGAGGTCGGCAGGCGCCCCCCCCCCCCTCCGCTGGGGAAGGGTGACGGTAGTCTCTGCCATCCCCTCACTCCTGCCAGGAAACCTTTGAGAACGTGTTCAAGGCGCAGCCGCTGCGCAAGGTGCCATGGTACGTGCTGGCCGGGAACCACGACCACTCGGGGAACGTCTCTGCTCAGATCGCCTACAGCAAGGTCTCCAAGCGCTGGTAAGGGCCCCGCACACGCCTCCTGCACCCTGCTGTCTCGGGGCCCAGCCCGGGCCCCTGCCATAGCCTGCCTGTGGCCTTCCGTTCTGCCCCACAGCCCCCTCCGGGCCTGGCCCTGGGCTCCCCCAGCTCCGCCAGCGCCCCTCCCTCCTGCCCGCCCTGCAGCCCCTACTAGACCAGCCTGCCCCCCGTCCCAGCACCCCTCACTCCCGCCCGCCCTGCAGCCCCTACTAGACCAGCCTGCCCCCCGTACCAGCACCCCTCGCTCCCGCCCTGCAGCCCCTGCTAGACCAACCTGCCCCCCGGCCAGGCCCCCCGTTCCCCCTGCTAGACCAACCTGCCCCCCGGCCAGGCTCCCCATCCCAGTACCCCTTGCTCCCGCCCTGCAGCCCCTGCTAGACCAGCCCTGCCCCCCCACCCCGGCTGAAGTCCCTCACTCTTGCTGATTCAGGCGACTGGGGGGGGGTGCAGATCAGCTCTAGTTTACCTTCGACCCCTCTGTTCCGTAGGAACTTCCCCAACTACCACTACTCCCTGAAGTTCAAGGTCCCCAAGAGCAACGCCACGGTGGCCCTCCTCATGATCGACACCGTCACCCTGTGCGGGAACTCGGACGACTTCCAGAGCCAGCAGCCCCAGCAGCCCCGGGATGTAGGGCTGGCCCGAAGCCAGCTGGCCTGGCTCCGTAAGCAGATGGCAGCTTCCCGGGACGACTACCTGCTGGTCGCCGGCCACTACCCGGTGTGGTCAGTGGCGGAGCACGGCCCCACCCACTGCCTGGTGAAGTACCTGCAGCCGCTGCTGCTCAAGTACAAGGCCACTGCCTACCTGTGTGGCCATGATCACAACCTGCAGGTGAGGGGGAGAGGGGCGCTGGGCTCGGGGCCCCACTCTGGGCTCCCCTGCTGACCCGCTGCACCCTGCCCCAGCCACCCTGGGCCACACTGCCGGAAGGCAACAGCAAAACTGGGACTAGAACCCAGGAGTCCTGGCTCCCAACCAACGTTCCTTTTCCATGTATATTCTTTTCCGTGTATGTGCGGATTTTTTTCCCATCCATGCGCGGAATAATATTTTCCATGTGCACTGAGGCATGTGAGACTGTGCACCACCAGCAGAACAAAAGAGCCCTAGCGGTGGGTGCTCAGCTGGGCGGGATTGGACTCTCTCCTGAGCGGCCGCACAAGCGCCTGGCTTACAGGGAACGCTGCTCCCAGCCCCTCTGCGCTAACCCCGAGACCCCAGCCCCCTCCCAAAGCTGGGAACAGGAGTCCTGGTGCCCAGCCCCCTAGAGCAGCATTTCTCAATCTTTTTTTTATAAAGTACCCCTTTTCAAAAAAAAAAAAAAAAAACAAGAAGAAAAGTCCCCCCCAGTACCTACAGTTTCAGACAAACCATTTTTTTCTACCATTGCAACACATTTGTTTAAACAACTTAATTGTAGCTGGGCGGGCGATGACATTTTTGGGTGAAAAAAGTACAAAAATAATAAAACGCTGTAACACAAAGTAGAACGTCAGTTTTCTCCAAATATCAGGTGTATTGAGGTATCCCCCCCCCCCGACTTCTCTCGAGTCCCCCTAAGGGTACTCGTACCATTGGCTGAGAAACACTCTCCTCCTTCTAGAGCTAGGACTAGAACCCAGCTAGACGCGGCTAATACTCTTCCCATCCACACCCACTAGATCCCAAACAGGGAGATTTCAGTCCCCTCCCCATGAGAGCCAGGCTCCTCTGGCTCCCGCCCCCAGCAACCCCACCCACCCCTCTCCAGAGAACAGCTCCAGCAGATGCTGTGCTGGGCCCACCGGCGGGGGTGCCAGCTTGCAACGTGCTGCCCTACTACGGGGCAACCCCGGGTGCACACTCCTTGCTCACCTGGGCGCCGGCATGCTGGCTGTGGGACAGGCATGGAGGGGGAGGGGGTACTCAGGCAGCAGGGGCGCAGATCTGTTGTAACCCCCCTGTCTCTGATCAGTACCTGCAGGACAAGGCCGGCGTGGGCTACGTGCTGAGTGGGGCCGGCAACTTCATGGAGAACTCGCGGAAGCACTTCCACCAGGTGCCCGCGGGCTTCCTGCGCTTCTTCTACGCCGCGCCGGCGTCCCTGGGCGGCTTCGCCTACGTGGAGATCGACGGCAAGGAGATGAGTGTCACCTACATTGAAGCCAGCGGCAAGTCCCTCTACAAGACCTCCCTCCCCCGGAGGAGCCACCTCTGAGCCCCTGCCCGTGGATCTAGGAGGGCACAGCGGGTGGGGCGGCTCGGAGCTCCCTGCCTTTTCGTTTGGCACCGAGGGAAAGGCTGCTCCAGGCACTGCAGCTGTCTGATTTGTAAGGCTTCTGCAGCCGACCTCTGGGGGAACCGTCCCCTCACGCCCTGTAGCCCCCTGAAATACCCTCCCAGGCTTTGCAAACATCCTCTCCTGTCTGCACTCGCTGGCTGGAGAAGGGCCCCCCCTTTGTTGCTTGATCCCCCCTTCCCACCTCAATAGATCGCTTTAGATTCCAGCCCCTTGATCCCCCTCGAAACGCTGCCCCCCTCCTTCTGAAAACTCTGTGTCTCGGCCCCTTTGTGGAGGCGGGGGTGACCCGTCGGGTCTGTGCACTGCCCACAGCCCCCGGAAGCTGTCCCTGTGCCTCTACCTGCTGCCCACACATCTCCCTGCCCGGCGCGGGGAGGGCAGAGCGTTCCGACTACACTGGGTTAGTTGTGGGACGAGGTCTCCTCCCCTCGTCGTTCTCCACCCCGCTCCTAGGTGTGGCCCCTGGCTGCTGTGGGGGGAGGGTATCTGCAACGCTTTCCCAGGGCCAGGCAAGCTGGCCGCATGGCTCCAAAGCAGAGCTGGGTTTGAGGACTATGGCACGGTATTGCCTGGCGTGACCTTGTCGCTGTCTCTCTGGGCACCAGCTCCCCGCCTCTAAAACGGGGCTAAGCCCCTTCCCTGCTCCCTGCTCTGTGACTCTCAATTCCTCGGGGATCTCTACAGCTACTGCAACAAAAGTCCCTACCCACGGCTCTCTCAGGTGAGCTGCTCCCTGGTCTTGCCACCTGGAAGTGCTATGAACTCCCTTCTCTCGGGAACAAAATCCTCAGCCACGTGCCATGCAGTTGGGAAGCTGATTTTTATGGTGTTGCTCCTGGCAGGCCAGTAAACTGAGTTGTGCCGGAAGAGGCCTCAGCACTGCTCAAATCCAGCATGGCTTTGAGTTGTTTGTTTTTAACCCTCAGATACTGACTGGTCCAGGGGGTTTGCTCCCAGTTTAAATGTAAAACGGTGTGTGTGTGTGTGTGCCTCTGCGTGCGTGTGTGCGATCCCCACGTCTGTCAGACTTGTAAGCTCTGGAGAAACTTCTTTACACGATGCAGCATAGCACCTGTGATCTGCTCCCTGAATCTGCCTTGAAGGGAGCAGACTCTTGTACGTGAGTTTCTTGTGATTATTTTCAGTAAATTATGCTGGGAAAAGCAATGTTGGTTTTCTCTCCACATACCTTGGGCACGATGACACGACATTTGGGAAACAGAGGGGCAAGTTGGGACGGACGGCTGCAGAGTTCTGCCAACGCCCCTCCTTCCCAAAGTGCAGCCCCCTGCTACCCTGGCTCTAGGTTCAAACACTCAGAGCTCTGCTAGTGTCGCACTCAAATAATCCTGACCCACGGCCTCTTGCTAGCTCAGCCCTGGCTCTCCCACTGCCCTGCGAATGTGGATGGGGTCATGTGCTTTTGTGGGCACAACCCACTTCTTCAGATGAATGGAGAAGTCTCCCAATCAGGTCCAGAAATGATGAGCCATATGAGGGTTTTGGGATGTGCAGGGATGGCATTTTCACACTTCATAGCCTAGCCTTCTCCCTCCCCCACACCTCCTGAGCTGGAAGCTGCTTGCCTGACCAGATCCCTTCTCATTGGTGCTTCCAATCGCTACCACATTTTCCTTGGCAAACAGACACCTACAATGAGGGCACCTACTGAAAGAACCTTAACCCCAGCAGGTGGTTGAGGAAAGAACATACGGAAACACCCCATGGATCAGTAGCTGGGAACCACATCAGGGAAGAAAGAAGGCTGCCTCCCCATCTTTAACACCCCCACTTTTGCTTCTCCACAAGGGCATGCCCCACAGACCCCCAGTCTCCAAAGTCTGTCCTGTACTCTGTCCCCAGCACTCGAATATGAACAGAAAAGTTTCTCTAATTAAAGGAGGAGGGGTTTTCTGGGATGTAAGGAAGAGATTTGAACGCAAGTTTCAACCTGAGCAGATGAACATGAGTGCTCCCAGATGTTTTTAACTTGAGCGGATATTGTTTTGTACAAGATAGACTCCAATTCAAACAGGGATTCATTCAGGGCTGTTCTCTGGCCTGTCTTAAACAGGAGGGCAACTCTTTTTAGCTTAAGAGTGGGAACAGGTTTAGGTGAAACCAAAATAAGTCACGTTTAAATCCCAAATCAGCCACGTTTAAATCCCAAATCAGCATCCTCCCAGAATCCAAGGTGTTTGCTCCAATTTAACTATATTGGACATCCGTGCCAGTGTAGACGCTCTCTTGTGCAAGAAAGCTCCGATGGCCATTTTAGCCCCTGGCTTTCTTGCGCAAGAAATCAACTTGGCTGTCTACACTGGCCCTCTTGCGCAAGAGGGTTTATCCCTGAGCGGGAGCGTCAGAGTATTTACGCAAGAACCACTGATTTTGTACAGTACAAAGTCAGTGTTCTTGCGCAAATACTCGCGGCCAGTGTAGACAGGCGGCAAGATTTTGCACAAAAGCATCCGTCTTAGTGTGTTACCACAGCATCTAGGAGCCCCAGTTACAGCCCAGAACCTGAGGTTGCTACAGGTGGCACACATATCCAATTAAAAACTGGTCTTTGTTCCAAAGTGCTTCTAATCTAATTATAAAATAGGTGAGAGCAGGTAGATACAGCACAAGGAAGCCATACTGGTCAGCAGCTGCCTAACTTTTGTCAAGGTTTTTGCAAGGGGCTGCAGGGGAGAAAGCATAAAGATACTTGTTTGAAAACTGGTGCAATTGTCCCTATGTCACAAAATGTTTGCATGCAAAAAATCCCCCCTCCCCCAGGCAAGTTCATCTTTGTGGACAGGCAAGCCCTCCTGCTGGCAACAAGTTGTTTACACCCACTTGCCACAGCAAGTTCAAGCTCCTGTGAAGTACAGAAGTTTTGTCATTCAATTGGAGGTGTTGACAAAGCCCGGTAAACAGACACACCTACTATGTTGAGAACCAGAGTCAATGGCACTGTGCTACAAGGCATGAGGATTAAGCCTTCAAAGGCTGATAGTCCAATGTCTAGTTTCAGGTCTGGTCAACATAGCAAATGTTCAGCAACCGGAAAAATAGCTATGCTACTCCCTGTAGCTATGCTAAGCCCGAAGGTAGATAGAAACACTCCTTTGCCAACCTAGCTCTATCTTCCGACAGGGAGATGGTAAAGATGGAAATTCCCCTTGTGTGGCTACACCTTGAGCCTACATGACCAGGTTACAACAGCACAGCTACGGCACCCCAGCTATTGACACCGTAGTGCAGACAGAGTCCTACCGTCCCAAACCAAGCAAGACACAGACACACAGCATCAACAGTGAGGCTGCACATGCTTTCCTGGCCAGTAATCCCAAGCAGGCAGAAAAGAGCTGGTTTTAAATAGAGGTTTCCTCTTTGCCCATTGCAAAAACAAAATAATTGCACAACTCAAAAACCGGGCCAAATCCAGCCAGCACAGACCCCTAAGAAGTCTTTTTCTAATGGGGTGCGTCTAGACTGGTAAGATTTTGCGCAAAAGCAAGCGCTTTTGTGCAAAAACTTGCCAGCTGTCCACACTGGCTGTTTGAATTTGCGCAAGAGCACTGACTTTGTAATATACAAAATCAGTGCTTCTTGCCCAAATACTTTCACGCTCCCGCTTGGGAAAAAGCCCTCTTGCGCAAGAATACTTGCACAAGGCGGCCAGTGAAGACAGGGAAGAACTGTTTTGCACAAAAAAGCCCCCATGGCTAAAATGGCGATCGGGGCTTTCTTGTGCAAAATCGCGTCTACACTGGCCACTTTTTGCGCAAAAGCATCCGGGCCAATCTAGACGCGCTGCTGCGGGAATACTTTTAATGGAAAAGTTTTTCCGTTAAAAATATTTCCGCAAAATCATGCCAGTCTAGTCGCAGCCATGTACTTAAAGGGCCAGAGACCGACCCCCCCATCCCATCCCATCTGACTTTGCTTATCTGCAGGGCGAAGCCTGTCCATGGCCGTTAACAGCCTCTAATCAGCTGCCTGTTTGCCCTGTATCTGGGGCCCATCTCGCCGGTCAGGAGGCCTGCGGGGAAGGCGAGGCCCAGGCCCTGCTCCTCACCACCCCACCCCCCCCCCCCCCGGGCCAGGGGTGCGAATCCTGGGCAAACGCTGCGGGGGGGGGGGGCTGTTCTGCCTCCCCCGTCCTGCTGGATGAGTCGCCTGCTGGCAGCGCGGGGGGGGGGGGGGGGGGGAGGGGCTTGTGCCCCGCCCTCTGCTGGGGCAACCACACTCCAGCCACTTGTGTGGCACCGCCCGGGGGGGCCACACGCCCGAGGCAGGGCCCCCCAGCGCCGAGCCTCTGCCCCAAGGGACCCCCCCGCCTGCCCCCCCTCGGGCTGGGGGTCCCTCCCGCCTGCCCCCCCCCTCGGGTCTGGGGGTCCCGTAAATCTTGGGGTCTCCCCCGCTACGGGGGCCATCTTGGAAACAGGGGGGGGGATCACCTCAGCCCCACTTCCGCTCCAGGCGCCCTCCTGTGCCCTCATTTCCGCCTGCCCGTGCTGTCAATCATTCCGCGCTGGGCGGGAAGGCCAGCCAATGGGCGCCCGCGGGGCGGGCGGGCCGAGCGCGTTTCTCTTCCGGTTCGGCGCCGGAAGTGCCGGTCGCCGTTGGAAACGCGGCCCGGGCAGGAGGCTGGCCACAGGTGGGGGGGCCTGACTGCGATCTCCCCCCCCCCGCCCCGGAAGTGACCCGCGGGTCCCTGGGGGGGCTGGGTCGGCTCTTGTCCCCCGTACCTGGGGGATTCCCCATCCCGGGGGGGGGGCGCTGGGCCCCTGTACCTGGGGGATTCCCCATCCCGGGGGGGGGGGGGGCGCTGGGCCCCTGTACCTGGGGGATTCCCCATCCCGGGGGGGGGGCGCTGGGCCCCTGTACCTGGGGGATTCCCCATCCCGGGGGGGGGGGGCGCTGGGCCCCTGTACCTGGGGGATTCCCCATCCCGGGGGGGGGGGGGCGCTGGGCCACTGTACCTGGGGGATTCCCCATCCCGGGGGGGGGGGCGCTGGGCCCCTGTACCTGGGGGATTCCCCATCCCGGGGGGGGGGCGCTGGGCCCCTGTACCTGGGGGATTCCCCATCCCGGGGGGGGGGGCGTTGGGCCCCTGTACCTGGGGGATTCCCCATCCCGGGGGGGGGGGGCGTTGGGCCCCTGTACCTGGGGGATTCCCCATCCCGGGGGGGGGGCGTTGGGCCCCTGTATCTGGGGGATTCCCCATCCCGGGGGGGGGCGCTGGGCCCCTGTAACTGGGGGATTCCCCATCCCGGGGGGGGGCGCTGGGCCCCTGTAACTGGGGGATTCCCCATCCCGGGGGGGGGGCGCTGGGCCCCTGTAACTGGGGGATTCCCCATCCCCGGGGGGGGGGGCGCTGGGCCCCTGTATCTGGGGGATTCCCCATCCCGGGGGGGCGCGCTGGGCCCCTGTATCTGGGGGATTCCCCATCCCGGGGGGGCTGTGGTGTTGGGAGGGTTTGGTTAAATCCCAGAGAGCACTTCTACCCCCATCCCGTTGCAGCCCCTTCCCCCCCCATTCCTGAGTGTGCTGCAGCTGGGGGTGAAGCAAAAGGGCAGCATGTGCCATTCTCCCTGGCTCCGACCGGACTGACACTTTCTCTCTTGTCTGCAACTTACAGGCAAAGATGGGCCGCAGGAAGTCAAAGCGGAAGCCCCCACCCAAGAAGAAGATGACGGGCACCCTGGAGACGCAGTTCACCTGCCCCTTCTGTAACCACGAGAAATCCTGTGACGTCAAAATGTAAGCAGAGCGGCGTTTCTGGTTCCAGTGCCGGGGCGCAGCCAGCTGGACGGCTGTGCTAGGGCTCCAAAGGGTGCGCTTACACTGCCTGTCGCTTCTCGGGGTGAAGGGGATGACCTCATTCCCATCTGGGGCTGGGTCAGGAAGTCCTTGCATTGTGGGGTTAGAGGTGTTTCCGGGGGGATGCCAGGCATTCGCTGAAGTGTCATGCTGGCCACTGCTGGAGGTAGGACACTAGGCTGTAGTCTTGGTCTGGTGTGACAGGGGGAGGAAACAGGGCTAGATTGGCCTATTGGTTTGATCCAGTGTAGTAGCAAGGGAAGGGTGGACAAAACAGAGTAGATATTCATATCTAGCTCTATAGTGATTAACGCACTGGGCCAGGACTCCAGATATATTGATTCTCTTTCCAGTTCTGCCCCTGGTCTGCTGAGTAGGCATGTAAAAATCCCATTTAACCAGTTAATCGCTTAAACAGAATCTCGCAGGTGGAGGGACCCTCCAGCCCGGCTAGCTCACAGTGATCCCCTGCCTGCAGCACGGTGTGCCAACCAGGCTGGAGCAGCCCTCCCATCCATGTTGGACAGAAGTTAGCTCCAGCCCAGCTGGACCGCCTGTTAACCGGTTAACTGTTTAACCGGTGAAACTTCATGTCTCTCTGCCTCGGTTTCCCCGTTTGTAAAATGGGAATAATAATGCCAGTGTCATTTATATATTGCTTGAGGTCTACACACAAAAAGAACTAGAGCTAGGGGCTGTAGTTGCTATTACTATTAGCACTTATAATCTGTAGATTGGTGAGCCATTTGTCAGGTCTGGCCTGGCAAGGAAGGGGAATGTTACAGAGTAAGCTGGGCCAATTGGTCTCTTCCAATTGGAAATGAAAGCCAGGCTAAAAGGGGTCCATTTGGTTTGATCTGGCATAGGACAGAAAGAGGGATATAAGGCTAAACAGGCCAGTTGATTTAATTGTAGTGTAGTCTGTTTGTGACAGGAAGAGCCATATGGAAGCATTTCTGTAACTAAGGAACTTACTTTTTAAATGATATAAGAGAGCAACTGTAATTAGCTCACAGGAAGGGCATCTGGGGTTTTGCTATACAGGCAGTCCCCGGGTTACGTACAAGATAGGGACTGTAGGTTTGTTCTTAAGTTGAATTTGTATGTAAGTCGGAACTGGTACATATTGTAGGGGAAACTCTAGCCAAACATTTCTCCAGAGCTCAGTTTTATTCTCCCACACCTCGCTTCCCTCAGTCCTTTATTCTCAAGCTGAGGTGTCTGCTGAGAAAAGCCGCTCTGCATCTTCCTGGTCTGCTGGAGGGGGGCGCTAGCTTCGCGTCTCCCTGGTCTGCTGGGGGGAAGCAGGTAGTGCGGGGTTCCCTCACCCTGTTTGTAAGTAGGGATCCGATGTAAGTCGGATCCATGTAACCCGGGGACTGCCTGTACCCTCATCAGCAAGTACTACTGAAGCGTGACTTCATATCATGGATCACTTCCATAAAAGTAGTACTAAAGTGCCACAAGATTTCCTTCTTGGGGTGAAGCTTAGGAAAAAAAATCCCCTGTTTTCCTGTTCATGAGTGTATAATCAACCACACTGGAACTCAGGTTTGTACCATCTCAAATCCTGCACCTTTCAGAGCAGTACAGATGGTTTGCACATTTCCACCTTACTTATCTTCTTGCCCAATGCCTAAATGTTCAGTTCTTTTAACCTCTCATAAATCCTGAGATGGAACATAATCCGTTGGTGAAAGCAGAAGACCAGGAGTCAGGACTCCTGGGTTCTTTTTCCAGCTCTTGCAACCAACTTGCTTCACGATCATGTTGGGCAAGTTGCTTCCCTTCCATTCACTGTTTTGTGTCAGTAAAATGTGAATAACTTAGCAGCTCTTGGGTTGTGATGCTTAATTTGTTAATGTTGTGTCTTGTTTCAGTAGGTACTGTTGAGAAGTGCATTCTTCTGTTCAATTTCTCAAACCACTTGCTCTTGTTTGTTTGCTCTTTGAGCTTTCCTTTGGAAATATTTGCTGTTGGAATATTGTTTTCTATATTCCAGGGACCGGGCTCGGAACACTGGCGTAATATCATGTACTGTGTGTCTGGAAGAATTTCAGACTCCCATAACATGTATCCTTTGCACTTCCAATGACTGAAGCAGCGTCTCTTTACAGTAGTTGGTTTTCCCCATGAATTGATTGAGGGAAACATATATTTTCACTGCAGTTACACTTCAGCCACGGAGGTCTTGGAGTCCAGGTTTTGCTGAGCCCCAGAACTTTGCCGACATATGTCCAAGTATCTGCAAGGTTAGACCCTGCTCTGCTTACAGTCAGCAGCAACAGTTTCCTGGGAGCTTTGCCGCGGGTTAGGTGCTTTCCACGGGATCAGAGCACAGCTTCTTGTGGTATTTTGGCACTTCCTGTTCCAGCCCATGATGGAAACTGGAAGCAAAGAGGCAGCAGCTAAAATAACTAGACAGTCATACAGAAGTGCTCATAGATTCCAAGGCCATGGAATGTGATGTTCTAGGCTGACCTGGATAACACAGGTCACAGGACTTCCCCAGAACAATTTTGTTTGAATTAGGGCTGGTCTTTTAGGAAAACACCCCATCTAGATCCTATCAGTGACTCCAGGAAAAAAAGCTTGTGTGATGCACGTAACTGTTAGGAACTGAATCCAGAAGTGCATATTAAAAAAATAGAATTAACTTCCCAGCTTGCTTTCACAAATTGACTTTTATCATCTTGAAGCAGCTGAAGATGATTGCCTGGAGAACACATTCTTAGTCCATGTCTGCAGCAGGTTCAGGAACATGGTTGCTATGATAGGGAGTTAGGTGCGATTATTGATAACCAGGCTGTCTGCTAACTTCACCCTGTAGTACCTCAGTTTCCCCATCTGAGGTGGGGATAATGATACTCTGCTCCCTTCAAAAGGTGCCTTAAGATCTACTGATAAAAGCGCAAGGAATAGACAGAGCGGTGATTAGAGAGAAACAGACATTTAAAAAGGAAAGTTAAATCTTAATGAGGAAAATAGGAAGGAACATAAACTCTGTCAAAAGAAGTGTAAAAATGTCAGTAGGAAGGCCAAAAGGAGTTTGAAGAACAGCTAGCCAAAAACTCAAAAAGTAATAGCAAATTTCAGTGCCTGAAGAGCAGTAAGTCTACTAAACAACCAGTAGGGCCATTGGAGGGCTAAAGTAGGTCTAAAGGAGCACTCAAGGATGATAAGGTCATTGTGGAGAAACGAAATGGAATTTTTTGCATCCGTCTTCACGACTGAGGGAGTGAGAGAGATTCCCAAACCTGAGCCATTCCTTTTAGGTGACCTATCTGAGGTATTGTCCCAGACTGAAGTGTCATTAGTGGAGGTTTTGGAACAAATTGATAACTTGTTACTGTTAAGTTATCCGGACCAGGTGCCATTCCCCAAGAGTTCCGAAGGAACTCAAATGTGAAATTGCAGAGCTGCTCACTCTGGTTGTAACCTGTCTTTTAAATCCGCATCTGTACCCAATGACTGGAAGATAGCTACTGTGATGCCAATTTTTAAAAACAGCTGTAAAGGTGATCCTGGCACTTACAGGCTGGTAAGTCTAACTTTGGTACCGGGCAGATTGGTTGACACTATAGTCAAGAACAGAATTGTCAGACGCAGAGATGAACTTAATTTGTTGGGGGGGGGGGGGGGAGTCAATATGGATCCTGTGAGGGGAAATCCTGCCTCACCGAACTACTAGAATTCTTTGAGGGGATCAACAAGCATGTGGACAAAGGGGATCCAGTGCCTATAGTGTACTTAGGTTTCCAGAAAGCCTTTGACAAGGTCCCTCACCAAAGGCTCTTAAGCAAAGTGAGCTGCCACAGGATCAGAGGGAAGGTCCTCTCATGAACTGAGAACCGGTTAAAAGACAAGAAACAAAGGATAGGAATAAATGGTCAGTTCTCAGATTGAACCGAGAGGTAACTAGTCATGTCCTGCCGGAGTCCATCCTGGGACCAATCCTATTCAATCTATTCATAAATGATCTGGAGAAAGGGGTAAACCGTGAAGTGGCAACAATTGCAGATGATACTAAACTGCCTACGAGAGTTAAGTCCAAAGCAGGTGGCGAAGAGCTTCAGCAGGATCTCCCCAAACTAGGTAACTGGGCAACAAAATGGCAGATGAATTTGAATGTAGAGAAATGCAAAGTGATGCCCATTAGAAAACATCATCCCAGCTCTATGTATGTAATGTGGGAACTAAATTAGCTGTTCCCAATCAAGAGTGAGGTCCCGGAGCCATTGCGGCGAGTTCTCTGAAAACGTCCTCAGTGGGCAGCAGCAGGCAAAAAAAGTGACCAGACTGTTAGGAATCATTGAGAAAGGGACAGAGCAGGGTCTCCCGGCCTTTCTTATACCATGGACTGGCAAACCCATTCACAGACTTTTGGCGGATCAGTAACATGCTATTTGCATATTCATTCTACATGATGAATATGCAAATAAAATGTTGCCTGGGCCCCAGAGCAGCCATGAACAACTGGCTTCAACTCTGGCAGTCACCATGTGGTGAGTAGCTGGCGCAGATGAAGCCGGCTGTTTGTGGTGGCTCCGGGAGCCAGGGTTGGGGTACACCCCGGCCCCCTGAACCTCCCAGTGCCAGCCCTAAACCCTAGAGCCCCCCACCCACCAGAGCCCCCTGTGCCAACCTCCTGTTTCCAGAGCCCCACTGAACCTAATCCCCACAGAGCCCCTCCCTGTGCCAGCCCCCACTCCCCAATATTAGCCCCATCCCCAGAATCCCCCTGTGCCAGCCCTGCCCACATAGCCTCCCTACCACTAGCCCTGCCCCCAGAGCCCTCCAGTGCCAGCTCTCCATCCCAGACACCCTAGTGCCCCCCAGTATCAGCCCCCTGCCTCTTAGAGCCCCCCCATCCCTTATAGCTTCCCATTACTAGCCCCCCCCGCGTTGCCTCTCAGCTGCCAGCTGAGCGCCACTGCCTGGGTCACGGCTGCTCTAAGGCTGCTGTGCTGGGCTCTGTGCAGCCCTCCCACCATGAAGCAAGACTCTTCCACGTCCAGGAGGTGACCCCACCCTTGCTGAGAGGTGGGGCAGGATACCCTCTCCCAACAGCTGTGATGGGAGGGGAGGCGCTGGGTGATGTACCCCAGTCCCGGCCCCCAGAGCTGTCACAGCCTGACAGCCAGTGGCTTGCAGCCTGGCACCGGTCCTCAGGATAGCTGTTGGGAACCGCTGCGATAGAGAATAAGACAGAGAATATCTTATTGTTCAACCTGTATTTACTTGTTCCCATCACACAAGAACTAAGGGTCACCAAATGAAATGAATGGGTAGCAGGTTTTAAACAAATGGCAGCATTTCTTCCCACAACACACAATTCAACCTGTGGAACTCCTTGCCAGAGGATGTTGTGAAGGCCAGGACTTTAACAGGCTTCAAAAAAGAGCTACATAAGTTCATGGATAACAGGTCCATCAATGGCGACTAGCCAGGATGGGCAGGAAAGGTGTCCTTGCCTGTGTTTGTCACAGACTGGGAATGGGAGACAAGGGAGGGATCACTTAATGATTCCCTGTTCTGTTTCCTCCCTGTGGGGCATCTGGCATTGGCCACTGTTGGATGACAGGATACTGGGCTAGATCAGTGGTCCCCAACCTTTTGGGGCTGCCGGGCACCCGGAGACCGGGCCACACACGCACCCGGGGGCGGGGCCATGCACGTGCCTGGGGGCGGGGCCACCCATATGGTGCGCACCTGCTGCTGGCGCCACCCATGCGCTGCACTCCCGGGGCTGGCTCTTGTGCTGCACGCCATGGGGTGGGGCTGCCCATACGCCGTGCGCTGGGGCCGGAACAGCCTGTGTGCTGCATGCCCAGGGCTGACGCCGCTCATGTGCCGCGCGCCCAGGGCTGGCATTACCCATATGCCGCGCGCCCAGGAGCCAGCACAGCCCTTGCACCGCACACCCGGGGGCGGGGCCGCCCAAACGCCATGCGCCCGGGGCCGGCACTGCCCATGTGCCGTGTGCCCAGGGGCGGGGCCGCCCATGTGCTGCATGCCTGGGGCCAACGCTGTCCATATGCTGTGCGCCCAGGGAGCAGGTCCAGCCCCGTTCACCCGTTGGGCGCACAGAAATGGCCCGGCGGGCGCCATGGCGCCTGCGGGCACCACATTGGGGACCATTGGGCTAGATGGACCTTTGGTCTGACCTAGTGTGGCTGTTAATATGTTTGGCCCCCCCAGTGCTGTCACAAAGGGCTGGCAGACACAGGTGTTGTGGGGAAGATCAGACCAAGTGAATTCCACACTTCGGGGCATTGGTAACACGAGTGGGGGTAGCCTTTGTGTCATCTTCCTTGACCTTTGAGCCTCTCAGATCTTTCAGAACCAGTGGACGTGTACAGCGACTGGATAGACGCTTGTGAGGCGGCCAATCAATAGCAGCAAATGGGCAGGAAGCTCGTTTGTACTAATTCTGGATGTTACAGTATTTGTACGTGGAAAAAATGTGCTAGTTCCATCACATGAGACAATCGGGGCTTTGGAGAAGGTGGCTGGCGTTTTAGTAGCTTTTCCATCCAAGGATCTTTTTATAACTGTTGTTCCTTTTCGGCAATTGCCCTGGGGCCCACGCACGTGTAACGCTGCTAAGGGACAATTTGGAAATGCTGCTCTAGTTTAAGGGGGTGGGGGGAGAAATATTTTGTTTTGCTCAGCCCGGCGGTTTGAAAGTTTACAAGGTAAGAAACGGCTTGTCACCATGATTAAATTGCAACTGTTTATTAAAAACCCGAAACCAGCCACTAATCCTAGCCTGGCCAAGAAGTGCCCTTTTGCTGGCTGGATCCCTGTTGGAATAGGCTACGTCTCGGCTTCCATCCGGCTTTTAATAGCAGTTGAAATGTTGATTCAGAGGCAGTCTTGCCTGGTGACTAGAGCAGGACAGCTGGTTGTATGGAGTCTTGGGTTCTTTTCCTGTGTCTTCCACCAGCTTCCAGTGTGATCCTGGGCAAGGGGCTTCCCCTCTTAGGCACCTCAATTTCTCGCTCTAAATCAGAGTGACCAAACACTCTGACCTTTATAAACTGCTTTGAGAGCTGTGGACACAAGCACCATTAACAGTGAGATTCTGTAGAACCTCCTCCTTCCAGTCCCAGGTCTGGATGTTGGTGTTTGGCCACTTTCGCCAGAGGGGGGACTCATGGAAAAGTCCCCAGCTGCCACATTTCATTGTGACTTACCTAAGTGGGGGTGCTGCTGTACGGGGGTGTACGTGTCCTAGCGCAGCTTAAACTGGTTTGAATGAGCAGTTTGGCAGCAAACAGGACAGTTGCCCTGGCACAGAAGGCTGATTTTCTCAGGTGGGTCCCGCTGCAGCTGTCTGCCCAGATTTGCTCATTTATCCCTTAATCAAAGTACAGCAAAACTTCAGTCCTGGAGGGCGGGAAGTGAATTGGGCTGCGGTGTCAGAGAACTGGGGGAAGGGGGCGACAGGCGTCTGCAGTGTGGAAGGCGGAGGGGCTTTTGCTACGGCTGCACGTGTTGGAATCATGGTGACAGGCGTCTTTTCCCTTCTAAACATCCCGACACTACACTGAGCAAAACCTCGGCTGCTGCGGCTCACAGAGCCACGTGGGGGCCGTTGCTCGGATGGTTTATTTTCGCAGTCACTTCAGCAGTGGCAGACCCCGGGCTGACGTGAATTTGGGCCTGCAGGGAATTGTTTGCGGGGGGCGGCATCAATGGGAGTGAGAGGGGAAGGGAGGAGGAGCTAAGTTAGCCACCTTGGGCTCCGTTGGCTTTTACCTGCTGCTTTTAGCTTGAGGAAATGTATCGGGGCTTCCTTGGATCTTCCTGGAGCGCAAGGGCAGAGCCTGGAGCTCCTTCCTGGCCACTGATTGATTTACAAGCCCCCGCCTCAGGGCGCTGCATGGGCCGGGGATTAAGCTGGTTTCAATTCCAGGCTGGGTTTGGTGCGAGTGCAGAGAAGGGGCTAGGAAGTGGCAGTCCTGGGTTTGTCTTGGGAGGGGGCTTTTTAGACAGAAATTGTTTGCAGCTGTAGAATGACCCTTTAATAAATGACGTTATGGGGGGAAGTGGTCTGCATGTGCCCTTTTGTTGTCATTGGTGTCACACGGATTCTGGGCCCAGAGACGGGACTCATTTCCCTGAGGCAGGTGGGGGTTTGCGCGAGCCGCGTTGTTGCATGAGAGAGCAGACAAGCAGCAGGAAATGCTGGGTTCTTTTCCCATCCATAAGCAAATTCTCCCCTTGTGCGGTGCCTCAGTTTCCCCCTTTGTAAGATGCGGGTCAGTGTCCTCTACGTGCCGTGAGTGCATGGCATTTCTGCCTTGCAAGGAAGAAGGACTCCGAATCTGCTGATGTGCTGTTCCCTGCCCGTGCCCTCTAGCTCTTAGATGGCCGAGCGCTTAGTGTGTCAACAACTGCCCCCCACAAACCCACGACTGTGAGTCCGAGCCTGGGTCTGCTGAGATTGAAAAGTGTAGATGTTCCTGCCTGGGCTTTGGGGCCTGTCCCACCTGGCCGGGGCTCCAAGCCCTGGTTCCAGCCTGCGTTGCAACATCTACACTGCTGGTCTTAGCCCTGTAGCGGAACCTGGCTGCCCCCGTGGTTCTGTTTCCTCCGTGGTCTCTAATGCAGCAGGAGCCTGGACCCACATGAGTTTGGTTGCAAATGAGCCTGAATCCCCGCAAGCCACAGTCTGTGGCTGATGCAGCTTCCTAGAGGCGAAGAGGTTTCTGGAGTCCAGGCATGGCCAAAGCCAACTTCCTTACTCAGCAAAATGAGCCAAATCTGCATGAGGCCACGTTCCAGCGAAGGACAAAAGGCTGCAGCGTCGGGAGAACGGGAGTGGCTGTGGTGCAAGAAAATCAGCTGAGCAGGCGCTGTTTGCTCGGAAAGATTGTGCTGGGCAAACAGCTTGTAAAAGCCTCTGTTACCTGGTGTCAAGTGTCAGGGGGTCGCCGTGTTAGTCTGGATCTGCAAAAGGACGAGGAGTCCTGTGGCACCTGGCAGACTAGCAGATGGATTGGAGCATAAGCTTTCGTGGGCAGAGACCCGCTTCATCAGATGCATGTAGCGGGTCTTTCCACTACATTCATCTGACAAAGTGGATCTCTGCCCACGAAAGCTTATGCTCCAATCCATCTGTTAGTCTGCCAGGTGCCACAGGACTCCTCGTCGTTGTTACTGGTTAGTGGTGGTGTGGGGAGAGCTCGCTGCGCCTTTTCCCTGCACTCCATGGGCTTGAATCGGTTCCTTGGTGTCTGGTAGAATCCGGGGGGAATTTGGCTGTCCCAGGGCAGGTCCCTGCTGGCACCTGCTCCCTGTGGGGCTTCCTTTTGAAATGTACAAGAGCGTTGCCGGGGCTCTTGTACTTTTCAAAGCCTCAGGCACTGCAGGGAGCACGGGGCCGGTTCCCCAATGGCCCCACGCTCTTTGTGCGGCTCCCGCTACAGCTCAAAGGCAGAGGTGCCCTTACAGACGAATCGAATAGTTGATGGAAATCCCATTGACTATTGGATTAGTTAATTGATCTACATTTAACATCCCTAGTCCGGCCCCCAGTCCCCTGCTGTCTTTGGCCCAGACTTCCTGCGTGCACAACTTGGCTCATGCTTCCTTCTGGCCTGTTGCCCCGGCTAGCCCAGTGCTGTGTCGTCCCGTTTCCAGTCCCCCAGGCCCGCCCATGGCGCCCAGTGACACCCCTCGCCCCCCGTTGTTTCTGGGCTTGGGTCCCTCCTGAGCACCCCCTGCAAGTCGTGCTGAGTGTGCTGCTGGTTTGAAGGGCAGAGCCACCAGAGACCAGTGAACTCTCTTCACTTGCAGCCTCGCACGGGCCAGTCACTCGCTCTCCTCGTGACTTGTCGCGTGGCCTTGACGTGCGGCAGCCCATGGAGCTGCAAAGCCAGGTAGTGACAGGGCAGAGAGGCTGCGTTCCCTGGGGCAGGAGGAGCTGACCTAGCGCTTGCCTTAAGTGGTCTCCCTTGCTCCTTGATGTTCCCTTCTCAGGCTCTGTAGCTGAGGCCCCGAATCCTAGCCATGTGGAACCGGAAGGGACCTCAGTAGGTCACCTCCCCTGCCCCACAGTGGGACAGAACCTGGGCCCCCATGGCCCTGAGCAGACACAGCCTGCGCTGCCAGAAGTAGCTCTGTGGGGTGGGAACCCAACCTCCCCAATGCTATCGATAGAAGCCGTGTCCACCGGGGGGTTTGTTGGCCTAGCGTGGCGGCTGAGGGGCAGTTCTCTGCCGGGGGGTTTCAGACCTGGAGCACCGATTCCGCGTGCAGCCTCTTCCTTCCCACGCCCCATGTGTCTGTTGCAGATGGAAACGGGAAGCAGTCTGGGTGTGTCTCTCCCCGCTCCCAGCCCGCGGCGGTGTCACCCCGCTCCTCCATGGCACGCGTGCCGTTTGGCCTGGCCTTTGCAGACCTTCATGGGAGCACCCACCAAGAAGACTGAGCAGAGCGACCGGCTTTCTCGCTTGCGTTTTACCAGGGCCTGTTGCAGGGCATGTCGGGACCATGATTGCAAGCCCTCACTTGTCACCTGAAGAGCGAGGGAAGGCCCGTCCCTGCATTGCCTCGGTGGCACTGGGCAGCGCCTGGCTTGTGCTCTGAGGGCTGCAGGACTTGGGAGGGGGAGCAGGTGTCTGATCAGAACATGGCTCAGTGTAAGCGAGTGGGGCTGCCTGTGTGCGCTCATCGCCCTCTGGTGGCCACTCGCCCAGCGGGCTGCCTCCTCGGAGCTAAAGTGCCGCAAGCGTGTGCTGGAGGATGGGAGTTGGAGCCCTGCAAAGGGCAAGGGCCGAGGGGGGGGTCTCGGTGTCCGTGGGCGGGTCTCCATGCTGTTGTGGATCAGTGCTAACCGACCAGGATTTGTGAACAGGGTCAGGAGAGGGAAGGCGGCTGCGGCCGACCGGCGAGGCTTTCAGAAAACCGGCTCCACGACTAATGTGAGCTTTGGCGCGCCGCTTCATATCCGTGTTTCCGTGTCTCCCCTCTTAGTGGGGTCAGTGTCCCTTCCCTGCCAGCCAGGGGAGAGGGGGAGAATCAGTCCATCTGGCCGGGCCCACCTAGAGAGCCGGATTGACGGGTGCTGGAAAATGACAAGCATTTAGAGAAGACTTCTCTTCAGAGCACTTAAAACACGCTCTGATCACCTTTAGCCTGATCAGACGTGGCCAACTAGCCTGTGTCGACTAAGGCTGGAACAGTGGAGTCGATTAACCAGTAAGCAAAAGCTTATAGGTTAATGCTATATACTACACCCACTTCCTTCTTCCCCCCACTAGTACATTTTTTAGCAAGCTGGCCAGCAGCCCAGCTCAGTCCTGGCTCACGCTGGGTCTGGGTCCTACCCCGCTGCAGCTCTGCATTTAAAGTGTATTAGGACCCAGGTGAGCAGCCAGCTTGACTCAGTTCCAGCTCGCACCAGGTCCGAGAGCTCAGTCGTCCCCCCCTCCCCCCCGGTCTCCCAGACTGGGACTGCTGTCTCTTTATCAGAGGTAGCAGCACGGGGTGACAGGCAGCCGGTCCGCAAGAGGAGCTGGTTTTTAAACTGGCTTCCCTCGTGAACCAGCTCCCACCTGCCACCCTGTGCTGCTGCCTGATACAGAGGCAGTAGCGCAGAGTGACGGGGGCTGCTCTAGAGTAAGGCTGGGGTGCGCTGGCTATTGGGCCTTGGTGGGGACTATCGAATAGTCGACTAACTGATAAGAATTGGTGAGGTTACTCGACTGTTCAGTTAATTGATATTTAACATCCCTAGTGTGGACCCAGGCGTCCTCGGAGTCGGGGGGAGGTCTGTCTAGCTGTCAGTGCTCTCTCTGCAGCCCCTCTGTTAAAGCTGCGGGACTGGACCTCTGCAGGCAGAGTGCCTCGTCGGCACTCCTGAATCCCCAGGGGCGCTAGAAATCAGCCTCTGGGAGGGGAGACAGGTCGTATTTCTCTCTGTGGCTCACCAGCCCTTTCTGTATCCAGCCACTCCCCGACTTACGACCATCTGTACTTACGCCCAGCCTCCCATTCACCCCGTTATAATATTTTTCGAGTTGAGAACCATGTACGTCAAGTTTTTCGGGCAGCGGGTTTAAGGGTATTTCCAACTTACGACCAAATCGAGTTACGACCAGGTGTTCGGAACGTAACCCGTTCGTAAGTCGGGGACTGCCTGTAGAAGGGCAGCCCTGTGGCTAGGAGGCCGGGCAGAGAGATGGGGGAGGTCCTGCTCCACCACAACCTCCCTCTGTGGCCCCGGGCAGGCCCGTTTTAATTTGCCTCCATCCCCCCTTCTCTAAAATGGGAGAACTGTTGAGGTTTAATGTTAGATGCTCAAATAGTACGGGATGCCGGGGTAGGCAGGTGCCTAAGACCGTTCCCGTCACACACGAGCGGCGCATAGAAAAAGCGGTTGTGCCACAAACCACTGGAGGGCAAAGGGTTTGGATGGGACTGGCTTTGTGCAGTTGAGTAGCTTTCGTGTTGACCTTCCCTGGTAGACACAGGCTTCCCCAGCGGAGACATGTGGCCCGGAAGCTCTTACGTAAGCTTAGGAACAGGGTTAGAGGAGAGATTTTTTTTTTCCTCGTTTTATTGTGCCACAGTGAGAGATTAAAAAGTGCTCGTCAGCAGAACATTACAATCGGCTGGAGCAGCCGTTTATAAATCACTTGATCTGGAGTTGAAAAGAAAGTGTTCAGTTTGCCAGCATGCAGAATGGGGACCTATTCCTGGGCTTTTAAAGGCAGCCTGGCTTGCAGGAAACGCAGTGGCTTCAGTAGTTCACATTCTTCTTTTTCCCCATAGGTTAATTTGCACCAAAATATTCATCCCAGCATGGGCACTAGCAGAGGTGGATGGGCAGGCTCCTAGCCAGGAGCTCCATTTCGCACTCGGACACGCGGCTGGAAAACCTGCTCACACACGCTCGGTAGCAGAGGGTGCTGTCCTGGCGGTAGCAGGCACTTAAGAAAGGGGCAGGAGACCCTTTGCCTGAGGCTGGGGTGGGGAGCAGTTTAAACTCAAAACACGGTCACCTTCTGTACTGCTGGTCCCCCCCCTCCCCTGTGCCTGCTGTGCTCAGGCCTCTGGTGCCAGGAGTGTTAACCAACGTTCCCTCTAATGTTTTCCAGCCATGTGCAGAATACATTTTATGTGCACCGAGGCATGTGTGGATGTGCACCACCAGTAGAAACACAGGCTGCCGGCTGTGGGCGCTCTGCTAATCAGCTGGGCGGCATTTAAATTGCTCCCGGGCAGCTGCCCAAGCGCTCGGCTTACAGGGAACGCGCACCTGGGATGGCACGGAGAGCAGTGGGGAAAGGGAGCGGGGGACTACCGGGGCAGGCAAGCAGGAAGTACACTGGACCTAAGGTGTGCTCAGCCCTCAGCAGTGCATGTCCCTGCGGGCCGGTTCATTTTACAGGCCATCCTCGCTGTAAGTCCAAGATGCATCCCAAAACACTTGGGCTTGCAGCAAAGCAACTTAAAGAGGGGAATTTGTTTCCTAGGGCTGACTTCCATTTGCATAAATTGGGGGGGGGGGGTTGCGTGACTTAAGAGCGGGGAATGGAGGGCTTAGAACACATCAGTTCCTACAAGCGTCCGCGACTTTAGTGCGGAACGGATGTGTCCTGGGGCGGCTTGTTCCCCTTCCTTTAGGGAACGGGTTGGGGGAGGCAACGTTTCTAGAGCACGCCAGCGCCTGTATGGTAGGGCAGGGGGAAGGGCATGAGTGTGTCAGAGCCCAGACACTGGTGATAATGGTGAAAAATCACTAATGTTTATGGCTTTTCACGTATATCCTCCCTCCTCTCCTCCCCCAAATTACTGTCATTGGTCGGCGGTGTTGCGTCCTGGGCTTTGCTCTACCTCAGTGCATTGGCAACTGTTTGACTACACATTTAAAAGCAACTTCAGTAAAGGAGGGGGGTCTGTGACGGGGGTCTGGGGGAGCTGGCGTGGGACCCTCTGGGAGCTGGTTGGCGTTGCGGGGAGCACGCGGGTTTTCCCCTCATTCCTCTTTTTAAAGTAATCCCTTGCTGGTTTGGTTTGTTGTTTTAGAAAAAAGCTGCTTCTAGCGCCACGGCCGTGTGCGTCTCTGTTCAGTCCGTGCCTTGGCCTGCGCCCGGCCCCTCACTCGGAGTTGTAGAAGTTGTGTTCGCTGTGGTTGTACTCCTCGCCGACCATGGGGTAGCTGGGCTGGAGGCAGTACTTGGGGTCGTAGACCTGGCGCGGCAGCCCGTACACAGTCATGCCCTGCTGCGAGGCGCCCTTGTTGCTGCCCATCTGCAGGGAGACGGTGAGGCTGTCGCAGTGCTCCATGCCCAGCGTGGGCTCGAAGATCTGCCGCTTGGTCCCGGGGGCCGTCATGCCCGCCTGCAGGGAGAGAAGGGGGGTCCCGAGGGTGAGGTCTGGAAGGCCAGGAAATGAGATCTTGAGGCCAGTTCCCCCTCCTGGAAATGGCAGCAGGCTCGTGCTAAGCCCCGCTCCTGCACCCCTTCCCTGGCTTGTGTCTCTTACCTGGCTGGCTCCCTTGTTGGTGCCCATTTGTAGACTGATAGTGGCTTGGTCCAGGGGCTGGTCTGTGCCCAGTTTGGGGTCGTAGAGGTGCCGGCGGGTGCCATATGCCGTCATGCCCTGCTGGCTGGCAAACTTGTTGGTGCCCATCTGGAAGGGGAAGCAGAGTCAAACCGCGTGAGTGGGTTAATGCTGGCTGGGGCGAGACCACGTGTCCTGCTCTCGGCGGGAGGTGCTGCCCCGGGGGTCGGCACCATGCCATGCACAGAGCTGTCCCCAAGGGGAGCGGGAGGAGGCCTTGCCGGCTCCCAGGTGTAGTCAAACTGCCCCGAGCTCCCAAGGTTTCTCCTTTCGGCTCTGAGACAGCCCCGGTGCGGATCCAAACGGGGGGAGAAGCCCCAGCTAAGGTGGCAGCAAAGGGCCCATGGGTTCAAGTGGGCACCTCCTGATGGGGGCTGGGGTGACTTGCTGGCTCCCCTGCATGGCTGAGTCCTGCCCACACACCAGCAGGCTCTGAGCTGCTGAGAAGTCTCAGCAGTGGGACTTCCTCCCAGCTGTGCAAGGCTCCAAGCGGCCTGCCCTGGGGCTGGTGTTTGGTTTCCTCTGGGCCCTGGGATGGTGCTGGGACCAGATCTCTGGCCCCCTGCTCGTGGGGCTGTCTGGGAGTCACAGACCTGCAGCCCGATAACGTTCCGTCCTTCGATCAGCTTCTCGGGCTGGAACCGGCGCTGGTGCTTCTCCGCGTATTTTACACCCACGTTCACTTTGTTGCCTTTTGTCTTGGCCTGTGGGGGGAGCGGGAACAAAGGCCTCAGGTGAGCGTGGCTGCAGGGGTAGTTCTCCCTGCCCTGCCCAAAGCTGCAGCCCAGCCCGTCTCCCCCCCTATGCCCCCCATCTCTAGCTCTTGTTGCACCAGGCACTGCTGACCTCCTCTTCCCCGTGCACCACCGGCTTTGGCGGAGCCCTTGCCCAGGGGATGGGAGGAAGATGACTTCAAGCATTAACCTGTGTGTTCTTGGGGGTGTGTGCGCAGTCCCACCCATCCCTCCAGCCCAGGAGGACATGCCTCCCTGCCCACAGAGAGCTCCTCGTGGGGCAGCCCTGCACCCTTTCCTGGCATGTCACACCCTTGAGGGACGTGGGGACCCCAGCCTGGAGGCTGCTGTGCAGCGAGTTCTCTTCAACCCAAAACAGGTTCTGTACCATGTGAGCAGCCCTGTCTGGCCCCGGCGTGGAGCCGATCCGCAGACCAGGTGCTCATTCTGGTGTGGGTCGGGCATGGAGCGTGGGCAGCGGCCAGGGCTGGTTCTGATCAATGCCCATGGAGCAGGAGGCTGGAAGGATGCCCGTCGCCTGCAGCGTCTGTGCCCTGCACCTCCCCCATCCCGGACCCCCTCTGGCATCCCTGCCCTCACCTGGCTCGCCAGGGCGATCAGAGTGGACTGCACCTGGGTGTGGTTCGTGTTCTCAAAGAGGTCGTTGGCTTCGAAAATGTCGTGCTGCTTCACGCCGTACTTCTTGATGGCCGCGATGAAGTTTCCGATGTTCTCGAGCTGGTGCAGACCGGCAGGGGGTTAAGGAGCGGCCCGGGGGTCCCCGCTGCTCCCGCCTGGGCCCAGCACCCGACGCCTTCCCCAGCAGCGGGATGGGGGATTTCTCCCAGGATTGCCGCAGGACGGAAAGGGCCCAACCCAGGGCCCAACTGGCCCGCTGAGCTGCCCAGCTCTCCACGCAGGGCTCCTGGTGTCTCCCCAGAGCGGAGAGGGGCCCTGCTTCCCTCTGTGCTTTGCCCTCGAAACTGCGTGCGGGCAAGGGCTGGGGATGGAGGTGAGCACTGAGGGCAGCTTGGTCGGGGCCAGGCCCCCCCGCTCCAGCCAAGCAAGGCTGCACTGCCACTTCCTCTCTTCCCTGGGGCGTCTCCCAGCACCCTGGGGCCTTGGGGAGCCTGAAAACCCAGCCCGGATCCTGGCTTGTGGACTTGCTGTCTAGGGGGAGCCCTAAGCCAGGCCCCACGGCCCAGGGTCTCTTTGCTGCCGAAGTTCGTCGCGTTAGAGAGCCCGGGGGGAGCCTTCACCTGGTGCCAGTTCTGGGTGGACTCGTTCACCTTCTTCACGGAGCCAGGCTGGAGTTTGTTGATGAGCCTGAAAGGAAAGGGCCCGAGTCTGGGTTTTGTCTCATACGGCGCTGGGGCGGGACGCAGGAGCTGCTGCCCAGGGCCCCGCAGGCCGGTCGGGCCCCACGTCGGGCAGGACGTACCATGGCTGTAGGGAACGCACGTTTGTGCTTGGGGCCCTCCAGCGGCACAGTGCCCCAGCTGGCACAGAGGCCGGGGGAGCCCCTCCTGCAGCAGGCAGGTTCCCTGGGCCCACTCTCGTGGGAGGGCTTAGCCGGCCAGTGCTGGGGGGGATGGGCGGGGAGGTAGATATTGGGCTGCAGCTGGAATCGGGCCACGCTCCCAGGCTACCCCCGAGTCTTGCAGAGTGCTGCTGTGGGGTCTCTTATTCCCCCTCCCCCCAGGCTCCTCACTTGCACAGGATGACGCCGTCCTTCAGCCTCTCCATGAAGTTGGCTCCAATGTGCTCCCCTGTCATGTCCTCGATCCACTCCCGCAGCTCCTGCTCCCGCTGGAGGTCGTACTTCTGGGCCAGCTGCAACAGAGCCAGAGGGCAGTGGGCACGGCTGAGCTGTCCTGTGCCAGGCGCACAGTGGCCTCTGCCCGCCCCAGGGCTGCTGCCTTCAGGGGGAGCTGCGTAAGCAGCACCCCAGGTAGCAAGAGCCCTGGTAACGCCCGGGGTGAGACCCACACTGGCAGGCTGCCGATCCCGGTGCCTTGGCACAGCAGGGGCCAATATCCCCCGTTCCAGAGCCTGAGAGCCCCGGGTCAGGTTTGGGGGACACACCCTCCTACGTAGCTGGGTACGTTTTAGGGATGCAATAGTGGAGACGATTAACCAATGCGAAAGCTTATAGGTTAATGCTCTAGACTTCACGCATCCCCCCCCAGTAAATGTTTTAGCAGGCTGGCCAGTCCTGGCTTGCGACGGGTCCGCGACCTACCCCCGCTGTGACTGCATTTCAAGAGGCGGGCAGGCACCCGGCTCAGTTCCGGCTCACGCTGGGTCCAGGAACACAGACCCTCCCCCAGACGGGCTGCCGCCGCTACACGCTGCTGCCTCTGTATCAGGGGCAACAGGCAGCTGGTCTGCGAGGGGAGCTGGTTTTTAAACTGGCTCCCCTTGCAGACCAGCTCCCACTTGGCCCCCTGCGTCTCTGATACAGAGGCAGCAGCACAGAGTGGCAGGGGGCTCCCTGGGAGTGGGGCTGGAGGGCACCGGCTGCCAGCCCCGCCCCTGGGTCCTATAGAATAGTCGTCTAACCGAGAAGAATTCATGAGGTTCCTCGGCTATTCAATTAACTGCGATTTAACACTCTAGTATGTTACAAGGCCAGGAGGGGCCGGCTGGCCCTCCTGGGTTGGGGGGGCTGGAGAATTTTCCCATGATCCCTGCCTCCTGGGGTGAGCTCGCGTCTCTCAGAAAGACACAGCACCAATTCGAAGGCTCTGGGAGCTGGAGAGCCCAGGCCCGTCCCTCACTCGGGGGGCTGATCGGCCCTTCAGCTGCCAGCGCTGGGTTGGGTTCTGCCCTGGTCTGCCCGTGCCAAGAACCTGTTCTTCCCTGCTGTGGAGTCCGAACCCTGGTGTCACCGGGCATCAGGGCACCCCCCACGCTGCGGGAGGCTGTTGTACCCGCTGCCAGCTGGGCAAGGGGAGGCCCGGAATGGCTCAGCAGGTGTCTAGCAGAGCAGGCTGGTGCTGTGACCACTGGACTTTCCTGCCCTGTGCCCTTGGGCTCTCAAACCTCTTCCAGTAGCTATTTAAACCCACTGCTTCGGGGTGGGGCGGCGGCTTGTTTGCTAGAATGGGGCATCTCCGATCTGCACGCTGCTTCACGGAGATCCATGCGTGGACCGCTCACCGTGGTGAGGCCCCTGCCTCCCCTCCCATTGGCTCGTGAATGACATCACCATGGCAACCTCAACAACTACTTTCCCCAGGAAAGAAGCGCTGGCACGTTGTAGCACTAGCTAGGGGCCTGGGAAACAAATCTCTCGCTTGGGGGGAGAGGGGGAAGAACTGAATTGGCTCCCTTGGGGGGGAGGCCCACACGAGAAGTCGCGGTAAACATACGAGCGAGTGGCTGGGCTAGAGAAGGTATCTCTGGTCTCCCTGTCTCACAGCCAGAAACCAGGGAGACAGGCATCGCCAATTAGGAAGGAATTAAATACTTTTTCACACCGCGCGTAGCATTAGACGGCGGAACTCCCTGCCACCGGACAGAAAGAACGTAGTAGAGTCAAAGACCGGCCGTTTCCGTGGGTAACCGAAGGAACCAGAGTTAGAATCGCTAGTAGCTTTGGATGGGATAGAAAACCTCAGGCTAAAACCAGCCCCTCACTCGTGGGGGCTGATCCCCTCACTTCTGGCTCCTGTGCAAGTCTTGTATTGTCCGTGGTGCTGGCTCCCGAGACGGGCGCCGAGGCTACAGGCAGCCCTGGCCTGCTCCAGCCTGGTGGCCGTTCACGTTGTCCCTGGGACCGTTCCTATCTGTTAGCTCCTTTTAAAACTGTTTAGCTCTGGCAACGAGCAGTTGACCAATTTGCTACCGAGCGGTCCTCAGTATCCCCCCCACCCACCAGCACAAGTGAACTTTCCAGGGGAGGCTTTCCTGCCGTAGCACTACCCAGCTGTACCCCCGCCCAAATGGGGAATGGGTCTACCTGCGGCCAGTCGGTCTTGCGGTTAATGAATCGGCCACAGGCTCCCTGTGCGCCCCAGGGCACGTGGCTGCGTCTCTCTGGGCGCCGTTCCCCAGCTGAGAAGTGGGGAGGACGAGCTTAGTCTCTTTGGGGCAGGGACTCAGGGTCTGTCTACACTAGCCCCCCTAGGGTGGCTAATGTAGGCATTCAAAGTTGCAAATCAAGCCCAGGATTTAAATATCCTTGCAGGAGGAATGCCAGGTAGTTCGATTTAGGGGCTTGAATTCGAAATACCGGGTCCCTGCCGTGTGTAGACGCGGGCAGTTTGTCCGGACTTGTACATTTCAAAAATGGCAAAATTTTAAAAATGTTTAAATCCTGGGCTTGATTTGCAGCTTGGAACGCCTGCATTAGCCTCCCTAGTTCGAACTGGGGGGCTAGTGTAGACAGACCCTCACTGTCTGTGCGGCGCCCCCTCTCAGCGGGGCTCCGAGGGCAAGTGCCACAGCAATGCTACCCCCCAGCGGGGCTCTGTACTGCACCCCCTCCCGCCCCCTGTGCAGCATGTGGAGGAGGCAGAACAAGCCCCTGGCTGAGTGGCCAATGTCTGGGTCACCCCCGTGTCCTCTTCTCTTGTAAAACGGAGCCGAGCTACGGTCGGGGGGGGGGGGGGGGGATCTGCAGGGCCTCTGTATTTGGAAACGTGCCTCTGCACCAGCCCCCGCGCTCCTTCTAAGGGCCGTTCTGAGCCCCCGGAGCAGCCGGTGGCCCCTGCCGGCCTCAGAGATTCCCTGTTCTCCTGGGAATCCCGCGCTTGAGTGACAGGAGCCAGCTCGGCCAAGCTCCCTGCCCTGGGGAGAGGCCTACGCGGCTGCCAGGACGGGAGATCGAGCGGGTTTCTCAAACCTCACTGGACCGCGTGTCCCCGCTGGCAGCAGAAATGGCGGCCCCACCCCAGGGAGGGGCCGACGCCGGGGGGGGATCAGCTCTAGCCCAAGCCCTGCTGGTCTTTGGGGGCACCAAAGCTTGAGGGTTCGGTTCTTGGCAGGGGGCTTGGCCAGCCCCCAGCACCCCCCTTAAAAGGGGGTCCCGCCCCACAGTCTGAGAGCGGCTGCGCTAGAGGGATTCATTCCTGGAGGCTGGGGCCGCCGCTCACAAAGGGAAACCGCTGCCGAGACGAGCGCTGTGTGGTCACCGCCCCCCCCCCCCCCCAACGAAACGCCTCCGAGGGCCGGGGACTGCCCTTCACTGGCGCTGGAATGCAGCCACCTCTGGGGTGGGAACAGCTGATGGAAGGAGCCCTTCCTTCCTGGGGCTAGTCCAATGCCTCTAGCGACCCCAGGCAGCCACATGTCCCGTGGCCAGCACAGCGGCAGAGAGGACGGCTTGCTGGTGGCATTTTGCCCTGGGGACCAGGCCTCAAGGCTTGTGCTCGGCATGTCTTGTGGCAGGGGTGCAGGGAGGCCGGGCGGGCGGTTTGACGACTTTCACCTGCCTGCCGTGTGGTCACTAGCGCGCCCTGGCTCGGGGACTCAGGCTGTTCAGAGCGCACACGGAGCCACTGCCGTAGCATTTGTGTGAGGGCTCCGTGCTCCCTGTCCGAGTCTGAGCCGGAGCCGCGGCCCCCCCTTGTGCACGATGGAGCGAACTCACGGGATCCAGGGCCCGGTTAGTGCCAGTGACAATAACGTGGGTGGCTGAGACCCTGGCAACTCGTGTCAGCAAAGGGCTCAGTCCCTGCTGCCCCGGGGAGGGGGGGGTTAGAACTGGTGCCCGAGAGCTGGCTGGGGGAAGCCTCAGGGTCACACTATGATCTCTCCCAGCCTTCTGCCCAAGTGGCTCTGTCCCCTGCTGCCGCCTCCCCCTGGCAGGGCCATGACAGCAGCCTGAGGTCGGCACCTTGTCAGGGGGCTCGGAGCTGCTTTTCCAGCAGCCTTGGAGAAGGGCCATTAGCAGAGGTCCAGGAAATCAGAACCTGGCCCAGTCAGGACCCCTGGGCGCTGTCCCCGGCTCCAGGAGGGCTGTGGGGTCTAGTGGTTAAGTGTTTGGTGGGGCGGGGAGAAGGGAGGAGAATCGGTGTCCTTGGTGAAATATCTCACTTCTCATGTGTTCCCCCCGCTCCCCCCGCGGCTGTCCTGGGCCACCGTGGCCCATGGCTTGCCATGCCTGTGCCTGCTTCTCCTCCCGTGCACGCCCCAGCCTGTGCTTGGCCCTGGCCCGGTGCTGCATGTGGCAGCGGAAATCTCCCACCCCCACCCCGGGCTGCAGACAGCCCTGCCTCCTTGCTGCCCCTAGGATTGGCCACCGCCTCCCCTGGGCCCTTAGCTGGGGGCCGGCTGCAGCGTGTGGACACTCCCGCTTGGGAGGCGGCTGAATACACCTGCTGTGCTGTAGGGGCCTGGAGGCAGGAACAGCCTGGTCCGACTCCAGCCTCGGCCCCCCCCATGGGTGCCCTTTTCAGGCTGAATCCTCCCTTTCAAGTGGGCCCAGCGGAGCAAGGCCCCTCCCGAGGCAGGAGGGGCCGTGTAGCTTTGCGATCAAAGCTGCCCCAGAAGCCTGGGACTAAAGCAGGACCAGCCTTTCCATGCTGCCAGGCGGGAGCCGCTTTCACAGCCCCCAAGAGTCCGGCCAGGCAGCCTGTCCGCTTTGATTTCCTGGCTACTTCCCTCCCGTGTCCTGCAGAGAGCTTCCAAAATCTCGGCCTTTCCTGCGCAGGGCCTCAGTGCTGTGAGGGAACGACCCGTCCCTGGCCAGCAGAGCAGCATCGGGCCTATTGTGCAGATGGGGAAACTGAGGCACAGAGGCAGGCGGTTGCCTGGGGGGAGGTGGGAACGCTGGTATAACGCCTGTGTACAGCTGGGGCTGCTGGGAAATAGCATGTCCCAGGACTCGGGGCCTGCCAGAGCCCAGGCTGGCCCATGCAGGGGGCTGTTTTGCATCCCAGAGATGCAGTGACAGTCTTCCCCCCCCCCCCCCCATTGCCTGTGTGTGGCTGCAGCCAGAGACACTTGCATTCCTAGAGCCCGCGCCAGGGCCGCCTGCCAACCCAAACAGCAGCAAGCCCCTGCAGGAAGAATTCACCAAACTTGGGAGAAAAATGGGGCCGTGCCTGCCCCCGATGCTACTGGGTTTGTCCCTGGCCGAGGTGCGGGGTGGGGGATCTCAGAGGGCAGTGCAGGCGGCAGAGCCGGAGCAGCAGGTGCTGGCTGGAGCCGGGTGGTGCTGGGGAAGCTGCTGTGGAGGAATTGGCCCCTTTAGTTTCTGGGGGAGGGGGAGAACAGTAGCAGCTGGGGCCCGGGCTCCAGCTAATCGCTTGGGGCTAGTTGCAGGGGCCTGGCTGGGTCTGCACATGGGGCCTTTCAGTGCCCACCGAGCCCCGGGTGCTGGGGACAGGAATGGGACGTGGACGGGGCCTGTCTGGCTTAGGGACTGGCTGGCTCAGAGGGTGGGGAGTGGGACGTGGGGCTGATCAGGCTTGGTGGGTCTCTGCCCAGTTCCTGGGGGGGGGGCAGCGAGGTCAGGCTGTGGAGAGGCCAGGAGGAGGCAATCCCCCGTGCCCCCGGGGAGGATTTCTGCAGGCCGGGGCGCCCCTGGGCTGGCCCTCAGCGCGGCATTGCTGTCGCCCAGGGCCCGGAGACGCCACGCGGGAGGGGGAGCACGCTGCCTCCAGCCCACTGGCCGGCAAGACAACCCACTGGTAACCCGCCCACAGTAACCCGACCTGTAACCCCGACCAGGCCAGCGACCCGACCTGTAACCCCGACCAGGCCAGCGACCCGCCCACAGCAACTCAGACAGCAACCTGCCCACAACAACCCGACCTGTAACCCCGACCAGGCCAGCGACCCTCCCCAACAACCCGACCTGTAACCCCGACCAGGCCAGCAACCCTCCCCAACAACCCGACCTGTACCCCCGACCAGGCCAGCGACCCGCCCACAGCAACTCAGACAGCAACCCGCCCACAACAACCCGACCTGTACCCCCGACCAGGCCAGCAACCCTCCCCAACAACCCGACCTGTACCCCCGACCAGGCCAGCAACCCTCCCCAACAACCCGACCTGTACCCCCGACCAGGCCAGCGACCCTCCCCAACAACCCGACCTGTACCCCCGACCAGGCCAGCAACCCTCCCCAGCAACCCGACCTGTAACCCCGACCAGGCCAGCGACCCGCCCACAGCAACTCAGACAGCAACCTGCCCACAACAACCCGACCTGTAACCCCGACCAGGCCAGCGACCCTCCCCAACAACCCGACCTGTATCCCCGACCAGGCCAGCGACCCTCCCCAACAGCCCGACCTGTAACCCCGACCAGGCCAGCGACCCTCCCCAACAACCCGACCTGTAACCCCGACCAGGCCAGCAACCCTCCCCAACAACCCGACCTGTACCCCCGACCAGGCCAGCAACCCTCCCCAACAACCCGACCTGTAACCCCGACCAGGCCAGCGACCCTCCCCAACAACCCGACCTGTAACCCCGACCAGGCCAGCGACCCTCCCCAACAACCCGACCTGTACCCCCGACCAGGCCAGCGACCCACCCACAGCAACTCAGACAGCAACCTGCCCACAACAACCCGACCTGTAACCCCAACTACGCTAGCAACCCGACCTGTAACCCCGACCAGGTCAGCAACCCTCCCCAACAACCCGACCTGTACCCCCGACCAGGCCAGCGACCCACCCACAGCATCTCAGACAGCAACCCGCCCACAACAACCCGACCTGTAACCCCCAACCACGCTAGCAACTCGACCTGTAACCCCCAACCACGCTAGCAACCCAAGCTGTAACCCGCCCACAGCAACCATCCCCAACAACCCGACCTGTAACCCTGACCGCTCCCATAACAACCGAGCCAGCGACCCTCCCGTAACAAGCCAGTCTGCACAACTCCCTCTGCCACAAGCAGGCCCGTAGCCCTGCTGTAACTGGCCTGCAGGTGCAGACAGCCGGGTCCCTCCCCAGTTCCGGGAGAGGAGCAGGGGCCAGGGCTCTCCTCCCAGGGACAGATGGGGATCGAAAGGGGGTGCCAGCATTTGGGGGTTTCCTTCCAGCACAGACTCTGTAGCATTGGGGTAGAAATGACTTTGCTGCCATGCGACTCAGTTTCCCTATGTATATAATGGGGCTAACTGGGCTTTCCCAGCCCTGCCCCTTGCTGGAGCCCCAGTGGTCTCTGATCTCTGCTGGCATGGCAGCAGCAAGGGCCACCTCTCCCGCTCAGATCCGGCCAAACACCTTTCCTCCAGTTACTGCCCCTTGCCAGGCACCAGCCAATGCAGGAAACCTGCCATGCCCTGCCCTGGCATAATTCCAGCTGCAGCCTCCCCCTTGCTGTGAATAGAACCCCTGACTCTCAGCCCCCCTGCTCTGACCACTAGACCCTACTCCCCACCCCAAGCCTGGACTTGAACCTACAAGCCCTGGGGCCCAGCTCTCTGCTCTGACCACTAGACCCTACTCCCCACCCGAAGCTGGGAATAGAGCCCAAAAGTCCTGGCTCCCAGCTCTGACCACTAGACCTTGGTCTCCTCCTGGGGTGGGGAAGGAATAGGTCCCTTTCACGCTCCTGTGGGCTGCCGATCCCTGAGCTGCCATTGTTTCCAGCCAGCTTCCAAACCAGCCCCCCCCACACCCCGTCCCTGCAGCCCCTCTGCTGAGCCGGCTGCCCCCTTGGGCCACAGCCCCGGGCAGGCTCCACAGCCTGGCTGAGCATGTGAAGGAAAGAGGGAGCAGCTAGAGAAGGGCCGGGGATGCTGGCTCTGCTCCCCCCACTGCTGGGTGTGTGGAGGGGGAGGAGGCGGGGTGGCTGGAGGTTAGCCGCTGGTGTGCTCTGCTTCCCCAGGACGGCTGGCCGAGTTTGCACTGGGGGTGAAATGACAGGACCAGGCCTGTCTCCCGGCAGTGGCGGACCAGGACTGACCCCCCCCAACCCAGCGTCTGGCCCTGGCAGCTGGCCTGAGCGAGCGGCTGGGGGGTGTCTGCATCTCTGAGGCCTGGGGTGTCTCCCCCACCTGGGATCTCTCTGTGCAGACAGCCAGCTGCCTGGGCCCTAGCAGCTTTATACAGCGAGCCATGCCTTATATAGAGCTGCCCGCTCCTGGGCCCAGCTACGAAAAATCCCCAAAGCCGACCATATATGGGCAGCCGGGCGCTGTGCACAGGGGCTGCCAGAAAGGTAGCTGAAGAATTCCAAGCGGGGGGAGCCCAGACAAGGGCTGGGGGTGCTGTCTGCCTGGTAATCGCTGGCCATGGGCACTGGGGATAGCCCGGCCCTCCGGCTCTGGGGCAAGGCCCCTGGGAGGAGGAGCAGGGTGCCCCCCAGGACACGTGGGGGTCGCTGTGCAGCAGCAGCGGTGGCTGGACAGTAGCAAATCCGAGCCGTGGAGCGTGGGAGGTGCGCACTGAATCCTTGCCAGACCCTGGCTGGGTGCTGTCACAGCACCCAAAGGAGCCCAGCTCGGAGTTCCCCGCCTTCTGGCCCCAGGCAACGTGTCTGTGTCTCCCGGGGACAGCAGGGGTGTAGAGAGCTGTGGGGGAGCCCTGCTTTGTCTCAAGCAGCAAGAAACTAGCAGGTGACCCCAAGACCCTGAGCGCAGGGAGCCCCGCTTCCCCAGCACAGTCACAGAATGGCCCCCTTCAGCGGGAAGCCCCCTGGGGGGGGGGGGGGACACAGATCCACGTTAATTTCACCACTCGGTGAAAGAGGGAGACGGGGTGGGTGGGTCTCTCTCCCCATGGCTTTGCAGGGGCCTCACTTTCCCTCCCCACAGTTGTTGGCTGCTCCCCACCACAGAGGGCTCCCTCGGGGCAAGAAGCTCTCCAGGCATGTGCAGTACTGGGGGGGGGGGGGGCAGGTCTCCTGATCCCGCTCCCCAGTGACATCCAAGCGGAGGGGAGCCCAGAACTTCCTCAGGCTCCAGGAGGAAATGGCTCGTGCTCTAAGCTCAGGAGGCCTCAGGTGCCCTGTGCCCCTCACCCTGGCTCCAGGCTGCCCCTGTCCCGCCATGCTGTGATCGCAGACCCGAGGCTCACCCCCCGCATGGCAGCATCAGAACACGCCACAAGCCTTCCTCAGCGCGATGGGCTGTTACCCCCATTTTACAGAAAGGGAAACTGAGGCACAAAAGGACAAGGCCATGGAGGGGAGTCCATGTGAGATCTGGGACTAGAACCCAGGAGTCCTGATGCCCAGCCTCTGCTCTAACCACTAGACCTCATGCCCAGAGCTGTAGCAGCACTTCCCTGACTGTCTCACCGTAGCTATGTCCCAGCTGAGCTCTGAGCGAGGGGCTGGGTGGGGGGAGGTAGGGGTTCCTGAGGGAGGGGGAAGGAGGGGGTCCTGAGCGAGGGGCCAGGGTTGGGGGGGAGTAGGGGTTCATGAGCAAGGGCTGGGGAGGGAGGGGTTCCTGAGCGAGGGGCTGGGGGGGGGAGGGAGGGGTTCCTGAGTGAGCAGTTGGGGGGGGCAGATAAATGCTCCCAACTGCGAGCTGAAAGGGCCAGGGGGCCGAGGGGCCGAGCCAGAGCTCCCTGCCAGCTGGAGCTGCGAGGGAGAAGGTTCTCGCACCAGCAGCAAGGGAGGCCCTGAGGCTTAGGGAGGAGGCCAGGGGGGCAGCCCGGGCTGGAGGGGGGATGGGGTCCTGCTTCCTCAGGCCTGTGGGGGGGGAAGGTAGCAGCGTCCGGCGTGTTCTGGAGCTGGGGTTGCCGTGCCAAGGCTGGAGGGGAAGGGGCTCTGGGGGCAGCGGGGGGGGGGGGGATGTGGCCATAACTCGGAGAGGCTGTGGGGATGGAGTGCGCTGGACCCCCATCCTGAAGAGCTGGCTCCCGTCTCTAGGCCGGGCTCACCTCGCCGCGCTCCCAGTCGCTGTCCCCAGTGGGGAAACCGAGGCGCAGCAGAGCAAAGTGACTTGCCCAGGGTGGCCCAGCAGGCCAGTGGCAGAGCAGAGTCTGGCTCCCAGGCCATTGCTGCGCGTTGGCTGGCAGGGGGGGCTCTCTGATTGGGGGGCTCGTCTGTACCCTGCGTCGCACCCGCCGCTGCAGGGGGCGATTTGCACCGGGTGGAGGCCGAGCTTGGGGATGGGCAGTCGGGGGGATCCGTGGGTCTCCCTCCCCCATGGGAAAGGCAGTGCTGGACGTGATGGATCTGCCCTCCCCAGGACTTCGGGCTCCGCAGCTCTGATGTGGGGGGGGGACTCCAGCTTGGAAGGAGGCAGGTTTCCCCAGTGCAAGCAGAGGGCTCCCCCAGGCTGCTGTCAGAGGTGAGGGGGGAACACGGAGGGGTGTAGCCCTGGCCCTGAACTCTGCCTCTCACACACCCTCTCCCTCGCGCCCCCCACCTGTCTTGCCGCCCCCCCAGCCATGTGTCCCAGGGGCCCCAGCAATGCCCCCCGTGCCCGGCGCTGGACGAACACCCCCCCCCCGGCTCCTCCTGGGCCAGACCCTGCCTGCCCCGACTGGTTTTGAGCCTGCTGCAAGAGAGCGTCCCTCTGGGCCACCTCCCTGGGACTAGGGCCCCGTCTGCCCAGCTGCTGGAGGCGTTGCCGCGGGGGCGCTTGGGGAGGGTTGTGCTGAAAATCCTGGTGCCCCCACAGCCCGCTGGGTCTGGTTCCTTTGCTCCCTGGGCTAAACCGCCTCGCTGCGCCGGCCGGGAGGGGAGATGGGGCTGCCCGGGAGGGGTCCAGCCTCCCGGGGCAGCGGAGCCTAGAGCAGCAGGACCTGGCCGGGGTTATGCGAGTTACGAGATCCCCCAGCCGGCCCGGTCCCCCCATCCCGTGTCAGGTCAATGGACCCACCCACCTGAGCCAACCACCCCCGAGGGCCGACTTCCTGCCCCCGCCGGTGGCCACCACGTGCCCTGCAGGGTGACACGCCCCACGGGGTCTGGCCCCACGCCCGAAGCCCCGA
The DNA here is from genome assembly GCF_049634645.1 of Pelodiscus sinensis. Classification (NCBI taxonomy): domain Eukaryota; kingdom Metazoa; phylum Chordata; order Testudines; family Trionychidae; genus Pelodiscus; species Pelodiscus sinensis. Next base: position 12,722,484 of record NC_134729.1, on the reverse strand, counting down.
CCCTGAGCCCCTGGGGTCTGGTGGGGGGTCGCCCCCCCTTACCTTGTTCTTGACCTCTGCCGACAGCCCGTAGGCCGGTCCCCGGTTGAAGTGCGCGGAGGACATCCTGCCCTGCTGGAGATGGGACCCGCTCGGCGCCCGCTGCCCCTCTGCCGCGTCCTGCCTTTCCCTGCAACTTTTTAAAACTTTTTGCTCTCTGGCTCTTCCCCCTCCGCATGGCCGGGGGGGAGCCCTTCCCATTGGCCGGCCGGCCCGGCCAATCGTGGCCCGCCGGGGACCCTGATGTCAGCCCCTTGGTATTAAGAAATAACGACGTCACTTTTTCCAGCTGGGGCAACTATGCAGAGAACGCCGCGACCTGCCCCCGCCGGGGCGTGCGCCCCCTCTGCCCACCGGCGTGACCGCTCCCTTCCACGCCCTTCCCCCTCCGCTCCTCCCTCCCTGGGCAGGGGGCTGGTGCCGGGCTCAGCCCCTCCTCTTTCCCTGCCCCCGCCCCCGGGGCGCACCTCGCAGCCCCGAAGGGACGGGCGGAGCCGAACTAGCCTCCCTGCCAGTTCCTCCGGCCTGGCCGGCTCTCGGCCTTCCCCTTGGCAGACGCGCCCCTGGCTGGTCACTTGTCTCCCCGTCAGGAATGTTTTGAAACCATCAGCGGGAGACTAGCCCCCCCCCTGCCCCCCCCCGTGCTCCTTTGAACCAGCTGTGGAATAGATCAGACTCCAGATCCTCTCAGCGGCCACATGGGCAGAGAGGCTGAGCGGGGAAGGGCTTCGCACGTCCAGGCAGCTCCCGGCGGGCTGGCGTTGCTAACGGGCAGCATTAACACCGAGGCTGCCTGACTGGCACCTACGCTGGTGTGGTCAGTGGAGGAAGGATGGGTTCTATGTCCTGCTCTGACACAGACTTCCTGTAGGAGCTTGGGCAAGTCACTTAGCCCTCCGTGCCTCGGTTTCCCCATCTATTGTGGGGATAATTGCTCTGCCTCACAGGAGTGGTGTGAAGACCGGAGGCTCAGCACCCTCCCCTCATGCCAGGGATGGGGGGGCACTGGCTTTGCTCTCGCTGAGGTTCGTCCGGCCAGAACCAAAACCCGGGGTCTCTTTCCCCTCCGGCCCGGCTTGTCCTGCCAGCCCGGCGGCTCGGGTTCTCAAAGAGATGGGCACCTTTGGCTTCCTGCCCCGCCCACTGCTGCTAACCACTAGCCCCCAGTGGTAACTCCTGGCTCCCGGCGCCTCTTGCTCTAACCACTAGACCTTGCTGCTTCCCAGACCATGCTGTTCTAACCACTAGACCCCACTGCCCCTGCACAGCTGGGCCCAGGCCCCAGACCTGTCTCACATCCCTTGCTGTCACCACTAGCTCCCAGCCCCTAGGAGCTGCGGGGGTGCACCCCGCCCTGGGGGCCATGTCCCCCCGGCTCACGTTCCTGTGTCTTTAAATCACCCTGCGGATGCTGTAAGGAGGCTCCCTCCGGCCCAGGCCCTCGCTCAGTGCTTGCCTTATAAGTCCCGCGGCCCTCCTGGCTGCTTTTCCCCTGCGCCCCTCTCGCTCGCTCCCCATAAATCTGGGAAGAGTCCAAGGCGCCCGGCAGCGTGCGGCAGGCAGCGCGGGCCGGGGGGGCGGGCATAGCCCCTGCCAAATCCATGTGCTCTTCTATAAACACCACTGGCTGCAGCCAACTCGGAGCCTTTTCAGCCTTTATATGGCTCGCTGGGCCCCGGGGAGGTAGCAGGGATGCAGGGCGGGGTGGGGGCTCCCCAGCCAGGGCACAGGGAGTCGGGGGGCGGGAGGAAGCCGGTTAGATTCCCAGGCACCAGACCCATGAGTGTATTAACAAGGGAGGCAGGCGCCCTGGCGGGATCCCTGCTGCTCAGCCCTCGCAGCACGGCCAGGCCATGTGCCGCTCACCAATGGGTGGGCAGGCCACGGCCCCCCAAATTCAGCACCCATGGGCCACGGCCCCCCAAATGCAGCACCCATGGGCCACGGCCCCCCAAATTCAGCACCCACGGGCCACGGCCCCCCAAAGGCAATGCTCATGTATAGTCCATATCTACCCCCCAGTGCGTACAGACCGTGTGTCCCCCCCAGTGTGTACAGACCATGTCCCCCCCAGTGCAAACAGACCATGTCCCCCCCCAGTACAAAGAGACTGTGTCTCCCAGTGCGTACAGACCGTGTTCCCCCCAGTACAAAGAGACTGTGTCTCCCAGTGCGTACAGACCGTGTCCCCCCCAGTACGAAGAGACTGTGTCTCCCAGTGCGTACAGACCGTGTCCCCCCCCAGTACAAAGAGACTGTGTCTCCCAGTGCGTACAGACCGTGTCCCCCCCAGTACGAAGAGACTGTGTCTCCCAGTGCGTACAGACCGTGTCCCCCCCAGTGCGAAGAGACTGTGTCTCCCAGTGCGTACAGACCGTGTCCCCCCCAGTACGAAGAGACTGTGTCTCCCAGTGCGTACAGACCGTGTCCCCCCCAGTGCGAAGAGACTGTGTCTCCCAGTGCGTACAGACCGTGTCCCCCCCAGTACGAAGAGACTGTGTCTCCCAGTGCGTACAGACTGTGTCCCCCCCAGTGCGTACAGACCGTGTCCCCCCAGTGTACAGACCGTGTCCCCCCCAGTGTGTACAGACCATACTCCCTCCCTCCCCGTGGCCTAATGGGCAGAGCCCTGGAGCAAAGCTGGTGCTACTGCTGGCCGGGCGGGCGCCCTGCGTGAGTCCCTCCCTGCTCAGTGCCTCGGTTTCCCCATCTGGGGCTAAGGCCGCCGGGGTGCTTTGACCCCTTTGGGGGGCAGTGCTGGGAAGCAGGGAAGATGCTGCCTCCCAAGCTGAGGCCAGTCCTTGCCCAAGCGTGGAGAGGGCAGGTGGGCACAGCAGGCGGGCACGGAGGAGGCTGGGGAGGAGAGAGGCCCTGGCCTGGGAGAGCCCGCGGTGCTGCCAGGGCTGCCCGGTAGGAGCGTGGGACAGAGGGGCTGGGCACCAGCTGCTCCCGGGGCAGCCCTGCCACCGTGTCTGCAGGACCCTCGCCTGGGCAGGCCACGGCCCAAGGAAGCCCAGGGCCCCCCAGTTGGGGCTGGCGGCCGCTGGGGGTGGGTTTTGGGACCCAGCTCCCTCTGAGCTGGGGCTGCTGGGCCTGTGAGCTGGGGCAGGCCGGCGAGAGGGGTGGGGAGAGGGGCTGATCCTGTGCCCCCCATGCCCCTTACACACCCGTGATGCGTGTGCACATGCGTGTTTCCTGGCCGCAGCGGGGTAACGGCCCAGGCCAGCGCAGGCTGACTCACCCTGAGCTCGGGGCACAAGAGGCTCGGATGCTGCAGGAACCTGGCAAGTGGCTAATTTTGACTGATGACGTGAGGCTGGGCCGTGCGGTGGCTGAGCCAGGCCGGGCGCCAACCCCCCCCAGCCCCGACGAGCTTTGCCATGTATAGCTGCCTGGCCTCCCCGTACCGTGGCGGCCCAGGAACCAGGGCGCTGGCAGGAGTGTCGGGAGCCCTGCGCCCCTCCCCAGGCCTGGCTCTAACGCTCCAGCAGTCAAGGGGGTGAAATCCCCAGCCAGGGAGCACCCTGGGGCTAGCAGGGACTCTTGGGGGCTGGGGCTCCGGGCAACCACTGCTCAGCCCTCCCCCACTGGCCGCAGGGTGGGGGCGCCGGCCGTGGGGCTGGCCGTGGGGCCGGCCGTGGGGCTGGCCGAGGGGCCCGATCACTAGGACGGGTGGGCAAATCTTCTGTCCTGCGGGCCACATCTGGAAATTGTATGGGGCAGAGCCTCCAACTGAATGGGGGGCAGGGCAGGGGAGCTCCGGGGCCAGGTGCCCAGCTGGGATGGGCTGGCTGGGGCCTGGGGGCTGCCTTGCCCATCCGGCCCTAGGACACCACGGGCTGGCCCCAGCTAGTTCCGAGGGAGGCGGGAGAGTCCCTGCACATGGGCTAAGCAACCCCCGGGGGCAGATCCCCCCCCCCCGGGGTTCTCTCCCGAAATGCCCCGTCCTCTGGCCCTGGCCCAGCAGAGCCCACCCAGTTGCAAGAGCAACTTCCCAGGGCCCGTTCTAGCTGCACCGACAGCCCCTTGGCCCGTGTAGCTCACCCCCCGCACAGAGCCCCCCCTGCAACCCCCAGAGCCCCCCTGCACAGAGCCCCCCCGCACAGAGCCCCCGTAACCCCCAGAGCCCCCCCGCACAGAGCCCCCCTGCACAGAGCCCCCCATAACCCCCACAGCCCCCCTGCACAGAGCCCCCCGTAACCCCCAGAGCCCCCGCACAGAGCCACCCCTGCAACCCCCAGAGCCCCCTGCACAGAGCCCCCCACAGCCCCCCCGCACAGAGCCCCCCTGCAACCCCCAGAGCCCCCCTGCACAGAGCCCCCCATAACCCCCAGAGCCCCCCTGCACAGACCCCCCCCCGCAACCCCCCGAGCCCCTCCCGCACAGAGACCCCCCCCGGAGCCCCCAGAGCCCCCCTGCATAGAGCCCCCTGCAATCCCCAGAGCCCCTCCCGCACAGAGCCCCCCCGCAACCCCCAGAGCTCCCCCCGTGCAGAGCCCCCCCATAAGCCCCAGAGCCCCTCCCGTGCAGAGACCCCCGTAACCTCCAGAGCCCCCTGCACAGAGCCCCCCCGTAACCCGCAGAGCCCCTCCCGTGCAGAGACCCCCGTAACCTCCAGAGCCCCCTGCACAGAGCCCCCCCGTAACCCGCAGAGCCCCTCCCGTGCAGAGACCCCCGTAACCCCCAGAGCCCCTCCCGCACAGAGCCCCCCCGTGCAGAGCCCCCCATGTACAGAGCCCCCCCGCAACCGCCAGAGCCCCCCACCCCCAGCACTGCCAGACCTAACGCTTACTTCCCGGGGGCCAGCATCAGCTGCCCGTGTCTGCCACCCCCCACCTCGCCCAGCCCACGTTCGTCTGGGTCTGTGCAGCACAAGCGGGGCGGGAGGGGTCTAGCGGCTACACTGGGGGGAGGGGCTCAGAGCCAGGACTCCTGGGTTCTATCCCCAGCTCTCAGAGGGGAGTGGAGCCTAGTGGCTAGGGCAGGGGAGTGCTGGGAGTCAGGCTTCCTGGGTATTTCCCAGCTGCAACACCCACATGCCAGCCCGACGTGCACAGCCCTGACCCCCCCCCGGGATCTTCCACCCCCATGCCCCCATGAAGTCCATACGCAACTACCCCTCCCCCATTCACACACAAACTGCCCCCCACGAAATGGACCCCCCCCCCCGAGAATCTCCACCCCCACCCTCCGCCGAGAAAGGGCTGCCAGACGGCTCAGCTGGATAAACTAACCCGGGTGGTTTATTTTAAAACACCGAGCGCCCCCACCGAAGGGCAGCAGGAGCCGGAGGATACTGGGGGGGGGGCAGGTCTTTGGGGTTCGAGCTGGCGCTGGCCAGTAGCTCCCCAGCACCCACCTCGGCCTCCAGAGAACAGGCCGGACAATCCCCTGGCGCCAGGCCCGGCCGGGCAGGTTTGAACTCGGGGCGTCTGTCCGAGGGGCCAACAGGCCTGGCAGTGAGAGCCAGGGGGCCTGCGAGAGGTGCCAGGCCCCAGGCCAGCCCTGCGCAAGGTGCCCGCGGGCACCAAGGGCCGACGGACGGCTGGAACCTGGGGGGTTGGAAGGCGAGAGGGGAGAGATTCTGGGGTAACTTCCTGGCCAGATCTGAGCCGGTGCAAATGGCCCACTGACCCGTCCTGAACCAGGATGGGGGCCCTCTTGTGCTGGGGGGGGGGCTGCCGAGCTATCAGCCTTCCTCCCCCCCCTTGTGCTGAGAGCTGCCTAGATCCTGGCCGAGACATCAGCCCTCCCCCCCCTTGTGCGGGGGGGCTGCCCAGACCCAGAATGAAACACGGGGCTTTCCCCAGCAAGCTCACTGTCTAAAGAAGGGGCAGGATGGGAAACTGAGGCACAGCCTGGGCAGTGACTTGTGCAGAGTCACCCAGCCAGCCAGCGCTATCCTGAGTCGCAGCCCAGCGGCCGACACCCCCGCTGAGGGTCCTGCCCCTCTCCTGGAGGCAAACATGGGCGGAGGGCGGGGCCAGGCTGGGCTTTTAATAAGTTAGTGCGGGAGGGGGCTAGGGCAGGAATGTCGGTCACCCCACTCGCAGCTGGGAAGGAGTCTGAGAGGCTGCGCCCGCAACTGAACAATCCGGTCCAGGAGCCGAGGGAGGCGGCTGGGGAGTGGCAGCAGGAGCTGGAAATGGACAGAGGACCACGCGAGATCAGGGCCCTTGGCCGGCTGGGCACTGCCCATGCTGAGATCGGCCCCCTGGGCTGACCCCAGAGAGCTCCGGGTCTGAAGAGAGAAGGCCCAGAGGAAGGGGCATTGTCCCCCTTTGGCAGACAGGGAAACTGAGGCACGGAGGCACCATGACTTGCTTTGTAGCAGAGCCAGGACTACAGCCTCGTTCTCTGGTGCTGGGGCCCCGGGGGTTAGGAACAAGCTTGTGCAAGGCCAGGAGCTCAGCCCTGGCCCGCAGCAGAGACACGTCTGCCAGGACCAGCTCCAGGGCTCTGCCCCACCCCTTGGGGGTGGCAGCTCCTGGCCCTTCCCCTGGGAGGGGGTCAGGGGCTTCCTGGGACGCTCTGGGCCAGGAGGCATCCAGGAGGGAGGGACTTGGGGCAGAGGGAGGGGTGTCCCCAAAGCCGTTGTACCCCTGGTCCCTGGGGGGGTTCAGCACAAGTGGGGTCCACCCCCAACTCTCCAGCTCAGTAGTGTGGGGCTCCCCCTTTTACAGGCGCAAGAGGGGGCGCAAGGACCTGGGGAAACTGTTCCGCTGGCCCCAGCCTAGCTCCTTGCACTGTGCCTGCCCTGTGAGTCCCCCCACCTGGCAGGAGCCCCCATAGATGCTCCTCGCTGGGCCTTAGCCCTTGAGGAGGGGCACGGCTAGCCCCTCCTCCCCCGCTGGGTCTGCTGAGCTCCCAGCCGGGGGCATGCCCCAGTCCAGACATCCCAAATGCGCAGTGGCAGTCCCAGTGGATTTCCGGGGGCCTGGGACACGTACCAGTCTGCCAGCTGCGTGAGCTTCCTGGGGGCACGTGCCAGTCCAGATGCCCCATGGATTTCTGGGGGGCCCAGGACACGTACCAGTCTGCCAGCTGCATGAGCTTCCTGGGGGCACGTGCCAGTACAGATGCCCCATGGATTTCCGGGGGGCCCAGGACACGTACCAGTCTGCCAGCTGCATGAGCTTCCTGGGGGCACGTGCCAGTCCAGATGCCCCATGGATTTCCGGGGGGCCCAGGACACGTACCAGTCTGCCAGCTGCATGAGCTTCCTGGGGGCACGTGCCAGTCCAGATGCCCCATGGATTTCCGGGGGGCCCAGGACACGTACCAGTCTGCCAGCTGCGTGAGCTTCCTGGGGGCACGTGCCAGTCCAGATGCCCCATGGATTTCCGGGGGGCCCAGGACACGTACCAGTCTGCCAGCTGCATGAGCTTCCTGGGGGCACGTGCCAGTCCAGATGCCCCATGGATTTCCGGGGGGCCCAGGACACGTACCAGTCTGCCAGCTGCATGAGCTTCCTGGGGGCACGTGCCAGTCCAGATGCCCCATGGATTTCCGGGGGGCCCAGGACACGTACCAGTCTGCCAGCTGCGTGAGCTTCCTGGGGGCACGTGCCAGTCCAGATGCCCCTGGGGCTGAGTGGAGGCCAGTCTGGGGGCCTGGGGCACATGCCAGAGCAGGCATTTCTGTGGCTGGGAACCAGACTGGATCTTCCAGCTCTGCCAGGAGCTGCGGGCCCCGGGGCGTCCGGCTCCCGCTCAGTCGCCGTGGCTGCAGGCTGCCCTGTGGTGCCGGGGCCGCCAGAAGGCCCGGTAGAAGCCCCGGAGGATCTTGTACATCCAGACCAAGTTGAGGCCCTCCAGGGCCAGGCTGGGCACGATCCAGGCCACCTGCACGGCCAGCCCCAGGCGGGCGTACTCGGGCGTGCCCAGCCAGGCCAGCACGCGCCCGTAGTAGCTGGGGATGACGGCGATGCGCACCAGGAAGAAGACCGCAGTCATGGCCAGGCCGTTGGCCAGGACGAACCAGGAGGAGCGGGGCTGCCCCACGGTGTCAAAGAACCACCTGGGCCACGAGAAAGGGGCGTGGTCACTTCAAACAGTCCCAGGCCCCGCCCCCTCCAGCTGCTGGTGTCACATGATCACAGGCGGAGGAGTGAAGGGCGCCTCCTGAGTCTGCCCATGCAAGTCAAAGGGGTGTTAATGCCCAGCCCCATTCGTGGGGCAGGCAGGGGGGCAGCAGCTCCCCCGAGGCACCGTGGTGCTGGGGTGGGCCCTGGCATCCCATTATCACCCTTGTTGCTCGAGGGGAGGGGGCAGTGGCTGCTTTTGGGGGGAGGGTTATAAAAGGGGGTTCCCAGTCAGTTGTCCCGGCCAGCACCGCTCTAGGGGGCGGGCCTGGGGCAGACCTCTACCCCGGAGGCATGCCTCCAGCCCTCCCCACCCCGTCTGCCTCCCAGCATCCTCTGGGGTAGCGCCCCTCCCCCCCCCCGCAGCTTGGGTGAATTCGAATCCGGGTCCCACCTTAGAGCCCCCCCGACTCACCGCAGATTGACAAAGGGGGTGGAGAGCTCGGAGAGGAGGCGGAAGTTGGCGAAATAGGGCAGCACCCCTCGGCTCTGGGGGAGAGACAGGCTGTTAGTCCCCTGCCCCTCGGCGCTTGCGGGGAGACCCCCCCCGATCCTCTGCCCCAGGCCTGCTTGGGAACCACCCTAGAGACAGGGCTGCTGAGCCCCACTGGGCGTCCAGCGACTCTGGTACAAATGGTGATGCAGGAGCTGTTAGCACCAGGGCGCCTCCCCTGGCTCCCGCAGCCGAGACCCGGGGCCCCTAAGGCAGCTCCGCTGGCCAGCCACGAGCCAGGGGCTGCTTGTGGAAATTCATCCCGAAAGGCCCAGGCGGGTGGCACTGGCCTGAGATCACCAGGAGCCCCCCCGAGCGATTCCCCCGCTCCATCCCGCCCTGCTGAGCCGGGGGAAGAAATCTGCCTCGTACCACGGGACTCTATCCCGCCCCAGTCCTGCCCGCTGGGGGGCACCCAGGGCTGGGCTGGCAGGGCCTGTGTGGCCAGAGTGGGGGGTACTGGCAGGGCTGGGGGGTGGGGCTGGGCTGGCAGGGCGGTGGGGCCGGAGTGGGGGGCACTGGCAGGGCTGGGGGGGTGGGGCTGGGCTGGCAGGGCGGTGGGGCTGGAGTGGGGGACACTGGCGGGGCTGGGCTGGCAGGGGTTGTGGGGGGCACTTGCAGAGTTGGGGGGCAGGGCTGTGGGGGGCACTGGCAGGACTGGGTGGGGCGGGGCTGGGCTGGCAGGGGCTGTGGGTTAGGAGTGAGGGGCACTGGCAGGGCTGGGGAGGATGCTGGGGGGTGGGGTGGGGCTGGCAGGGCCTGTGGGGCCGGAGTGGGGGGCACTGGCAGGGCTGGGGGGTGGGGCAGGGCTGGCAGGGCTGGGGAGGATGCTGGGGGGTGGGGTGGGGCTGGCAGGGCCTGTGGGGCCAGAGTGGGGGGCACTGGCAGGGCTGGGAGGGGTGGGGCTGGGCTGGCAGGGCGGTGGGGCCGGAGTGGGGGGCACTGGCAGGGCTGGGGGGGGTGGGGCTGTGGGGCCGGAGTGGGGGGCACTGGCGGGGCTGGGGGGGTGGGGCTGTGGGGCCGGAGTGGGGGGCACTGGCAGGGGCTGGGGGGGGGGGCTCTGGCTGGGCTGCAGGGCATGAGGAGGGCTGCTCATCTCTCCCCCGAGTTGGAAGGTGCCAAGAAGCCTGTGTGGATGGGGGGTGGCTCCCTCTCATGGCCCTCAAGGAAGTGACCTGACCCCCAGCTCTGTGAGCTTCCCCCCCCCCAGGCTCTGCTCTTTGCCCCCTTTCTTGCTGGGTAGCCACCTGGGGGCTTGTGAGTGAGAGGGGCCCAAGTGTCTCCCAGACCCACCCCTCATCGTGCATTTCAGCTGCCATCGCACCTGGGCACCTCTCCCTGGTTAGCGTCTTTAGCCTCCTGAGAGGGTATTGTACAGATGGAGAAACTGAGGCACAGCGTGGCTAGACGACTGCCCTCTGTGACAGAGCAAGGCTCCTAAGTCCTGGGTTAGGCCCTAACCACTGAGCCAGCCTGCCACCCTCCCAGCCTCCTCATCTGCCCCTGGCAGGGCTGATCTCTCCTATGGGACATGGGTGCAGTTCTCTGGTCTGCGCCAGGCGACGTCAGGGTCCCTCTGGGCATGAACCCCCCAGAGACCATCCCCTCCGGGTAACGGGCCCATCTACCCCGGTGTCCCGGCTCCAGCAGCAGCCTGTCCCCTCTGCTGAATCCCAGCCTGGCTCCCGGGGCAGGTACCTTTAACGCCTCTTCCGGCTGCGTTCCTGCCCTGGGGAGGGGGCAGGAATTGGTGCTTTGGGAGGGGGGGTTGCTGGCTGGGATGAACGGGGGGAGGGCTGACGCTGAATTTGGAGCCCTGAGGAGGCACCCAGAGGAAGCGGGGGGGGGGGGGGCTGGGCCAGGGGAGGGAAGGGGGGCTGGCACTGACCAGCACATAGCCGTAGGCGTACAGCGCCACCAGGTGGTGGCAAACGAAAAGGGAGTCGCCCAACATCTTCCAGTAGCGCAGGAGCAGCAGCAGATCTGGAGGGGAGACACACAAAGCCGAGGGGCCGGTCAGTGCGCCAGGGCACCCAGCAGGGGGCACTGTGCCCCACTGAGCAATGGGGAGAGCTCCCCTCCCCAAGCTCCACCCCTGCGCCTCTCAGAACAGGGCCCGTAGCCCAAGGTGCATCCCCGCAAGAGGCCTGAAGTAGATCACTGGGAGACCCCCACCCGGGAGACCCCCGCCCAGGCTGGGCACCCGGATTTCCCCTGCTGCTCCCTGGGGTCCCCCTTGGGTGAGGTTCCAGCGTCCAGCCCCACTGCCCTGGCGCCAAAGCCTGGCCCTGCCCGGCAGCTCCCCCCCGCCCCCATGGCACCTGGTGGCTCCTTACAGTGGCAAAGGGGAAAGCCACCGGAATGGAATGCAGCCACGGTTTCCCAGCTGGGGGCCGGCGAGTTTTGTGCCTGGGGTCCCAGGCTGGGGGTCTCCCCCGGGCGGGGGGCGGGGGCAGGGGGTGCCCCAGCATTTACCGTAGAGCAGGTAGCCGCAGGTGATGGCCACGTTGAGTTTCACCAGGTAAGGGTCTCCCCTGGAAGCGAAGGAGTCGGGGTGAGGGGCCGGCGTGGGACGGGGGGGTCGAGCATGAAATCTGGCAGGGGGGCGATTGCGGGGCCAGCTCCCCCATTGGGCACTTGCTCCCCCAATGCCCGGCCCCCCTGGGCACCATGCCAGCCCCCTGGCTCTGCTCCCCAGTGTGTGCCCACCCAGTGCCAGCTGCATGGGTGGCTCTGGCTCCGGGCAGCTGGGGAACAAGGGGGCCATTATTCCCCGGCACAAACCAGCCTTTCATCCCCTCTGCTGCCATGTGACCTCCTGTCCCGGGACACCCCCACTGGGAAATCAGCCTCGGGAGAGCGACCAGGGCAAATCCCCCCCCCCCCCCCAGCCCATAACACCGAGCAGAGGATCCCAGGGACGGGATAGAGGGGGCTGCTGGTCAGGGTGAGGCGTCCTGGCAGAATGGGGGGAGGCTGGGGGGGGGGAATTGAGAGGTCCTGGCAGAGTGGGCGGGGAGGGGGGCTGCCGGTCGGGAGGAACCAGGGGCACCGGCGGGGCTCACCAGATGGGGTTGGCATTAATGGCTTCATCGAAGTACAGGATGTAGAGGCAGAAGAGCCCGACAATGAGGGCGTGGAGAGTGGAGACACACCTGGGGGGGACATGCAAAGGGGTCACGCACACCTCAGCCCCCAGGGCCCCCCTACGGATCTCACACACCCCATGGCCCCCTATAGATCACACGCACACCTCAGCTCCCAGGGCCCCCCTACGGATCACACACACCCCATGGCCCCCTATAGATCACACACACACCTCAGCCCCCAGGGCCCCCCTATGGATCACACACACCTCATGGCCCCCTATAGATCACACACACCTCCCCCTATAGATCACACACACCTCAGCCCCCAGGGCCCCCTACGGATCACACACACCCCATGGCCCCCTATAGATCACACACACCTCAGCCCCCAGGGCCCCCTACGGATCACACACACCTCAGCTCCCATGGCTCACACACATCTCTGTCCCCCATGTGACCCCACGGATCACACACCCCTCCCCTTCTCCCCCATCTTGCCGGGCACTCAAACAACGGCTCCTTTCAGCCCGGATGCCTGGGGCTCAGGATGTTCTCAGGCTAAGCCCACCGGGGATGTGTGACCAGCTTAGCCGGGATGGCTCTGGATGGGGCTGGGGCCTAGTGGGTAGAGCAGGGGGCAGAGCACCAGGACTCCCGAGTTCCCTCCTGCTCTCCCTGGCCCCAAGCACCGGGCTACCTGGAGTTCCACTCCTGCTTCTTGCCGGAGGGCAGTCTGCCGTAGTGGGGGCTGAGCGCCAGCGAGAGCTGGGGGCTGACGGCTGAGAAGAAGAACTGGAAGGACACAAAGCTGCCGGCCACAATGCAGTACCCCAGGCGCGTGGACTCCTCCATGGCTGCCCCGTGGCACCTGCAAAGTGGGGCCCCCAGGGTTCAGATCTGGGACTTCCTGTTCAGGGAGCACCAGCCCTCACCCCTGTGTGGGAGAATCGCCAGTGGCAGAAAGCACTGCAGGGCATATGACACACAGCAGAGATGCTCCCTTCCATCCAGCAAGAGGCAGTGCTCCCCCCCAGGGCCATCAGTCTGTGTCACGGAAGGGAGAAGATGGGAATTTAATTCTCTCTAGTCCCCCCTCCCCCCGCAATGCAGCAGCGCCCAGCCCTGCCCCCCCCCCCAGGATCTTGGTACCACCCAATTGTTTATCCTCCCCCCATTTTGCTGGCACTCAGTGGCTGCTGCCCAAGCTGCCCCCAGCCCTGCTGCCAAGGGAATTGGCAGCACACGCACAGCATGCCAAGGCCAGGGGGAGGGGCAGTACCAACAGTGCCCCACCCCCCGTGCATGTGTCCTGCTCTCTGGAGCCGAGATGGGGAGCTGGCCCCACGGGGAGGGATGGGGGCAGACAGGCCCCCTGGGGCGGTGCCAGCTGGCCATTCCCAATGCCCCGCGAACCGGTCTGGATCCATCCCTGCAGTGCCACCATGGAGCAGAGAGTGGGGAGAGAGCCCAGGAATCCAGTCTCCCAGCCCCCCCTGCTCTAACCACTAGACCCCCTTCCCCTCCCAGAGCATGCTGCTGAGGACCTGCCAAAAGGAAGGGAGCATTATTGAATGGTATGGGAGGGTGGGAGCAGTGGGGGGGGGGTGCTGGGTTCTCTCCCCAGCTCTGGGAGGGGAGCGCGGCCTAGTGGTCAGAGCAGGGGCAGGCCGCCTGGGTTCTTTCCCCAGCTCTGGAAGGGGAGCGGGGCCTAGTGGTCAGAGCAGGGGCAGGCCTCCTGGGTTCTCTCCCCAGCTCTGGGAGGGGAGCGCGGCCTAGTGGTCAGAGCAGGGGCAGGCCGCCTGGGTTCTCTTCCCAGCTCTGGAAGGGGAGCGTGGCCTAGTGGTCAGAGCAGGGGCAGGCCGCCTGGGTTCTCTCCCCAGCTCTGGGAGGGGAGCGGGGCCTAGTGGTCAGAGCAGGGGCAGGCCGCCTGGGTTCTCTTCCCAGCTCTGGAAGGGGAGCGCGGCCTAGTGGTCAGAGCAGGGGCAGGCTGCCTGGATTCTCTTCCCAGCTCTGGGAGGGAAGCGGGGCCTAGTGGTCAGAGCAGGGGCAGGCCGCCTGGGTTCTCTCCCCAGCTCTGGGAGGGGAGCGGGCCCTAGTGGTCAGAGCAGGGGCAGGCCACCTGGGTTCTCTCCCCAGCTCTGGAAGGGGAGCAGGGCCTAGTGGTCAGAGCAGGGGCAGGCCACCTGGGTTCTCTCCCCAGCTCTGGGAGGGGAGGGGGTAATTTCTGTCTGTGTGCCAAAGGGGAGAGCCTGTCAGAGGCCCGGGGCCCTGGCAGGGATCCCTGCCCAGAGGAGCCCTGCTGAGGGCAATTAGGGATTTTCATAATGAGCTCCTGTAAACTAACCTCTGCCCTTCATTCAATATTTGCTCAGGTTGTGTCCTGCTGGAGCCCTGGATTCCAGGGTCAGGTGACCCTGCAGGGCGGGGGAGGGGATTCAGGAAGGTGACCCCGGGGTGGCAGAGGTTTGGGGCAGGGGACCTCTCCCAGCCAGCCAAGAGAGCACAAACCCAAGAGGCTGGGAAGCTTGGTGGCTCTTGTCACTGTCCCCCTGACTCCTGACATGGCAGGAGGGGGTTGCGGCCTGGCGCTGAGGGGCACAGGCTGTGTCCAATTAGCCCCCGGCCCCCTGGGGTCCATGCCCAGGGGCCTCAGACAATTGGGAGCCTTAGAAAAATGAGTGATCACAGTCCGGCCTTGCTCCTCTGCACCCAGCAGAGGGGCGGGGGGGGGGGGGGCCGCCAGGGCCCCAGAAAACCATAATCTGTCTCTGGGCACCAGCACGGTTGGGGGTGCCTGGGGCTGGGCCCACGGGGAGGGATGTAAGTGACCAGTCCTGGCTGATAAGAAGGAATTCCACTGACGAGTCAATTAGTTGATTAAATGCAATTTAACATCAGTAAGCAGGGGCTGCGGGATGGGAGTGAGGGGCACCGGCAGGGCTGGGGGCAGGGCCGGGCTGGCAGGGGCTGCGGGATGGGAGTGAGGGGCACCGGCAGGGCTGGGGGCAGGGCCGGGCTGGCAGGGGCTGCGGGATGGGAGTGAGGGGCACCGGCAGGGCTGGGCTGGCAGGGGCTGCGGGATGGGAGTGAGGGGCACTGGCAGGGCTTGGCTGGCGGGGGCTGCAGGGCGGGAGGGAGGGGCACTGGCAGGGCTGGGGGCAGGGCCGGGCTGGCAGGGGCTGCAGGGCGGGAGGGAGGGGCACTGGCAGGGCTGGGGGCAGGGCTGGGCTGGCGGGGGCTGCAGGGTGGAAGTGAGGGGCACTGGCAGGGCTGGGGGCCCAGGGCCGGGTTGGCAGGGGCTGCAGGGCGGGAGGGAGGGGCACTGGCAGGGCTGGGGGGCCCAGGGCTAGGCTGGCGGGGGCTGGCAGGAGGGAATGAGGGGCACCGGCAGGGCCAGGGGGGCCTGGGCAGACAATACTGCAAGAGGGAGGCTCCGGCTCTCCTACCCCTTTGCTCTGGGAACAGGGGGGGCTGTTCCAATGGAGTCAGAAGCCCCCCAGCTCGATGGGGCAGGGCCCAGCATTCCCAGAGTCAAGCTGGATCCGGCTGGCCCGGAGAGGAGAGGAGGGGAGGGGAGGGGAGGGGAGGGGAGGGGTGGTCCTGGCAGTGGCGTACCTGGGGCAGGCCGTGCTAAGGGGCTGGCTCCCGGGGGCAGGGAAGGGAAGGGCTCTGGTTGGGCTGGTCTAAAGCCAGCTGCTGGGTGTACTTGCCCAGAAGGTCCCTTGCCCTGGGGCACCGGGGGGGCTGCTCTGTTCCCCACAACCAACGTGGAAACCTCCAGCCTCATCCGCCGATGTGCCCAGCCCTGATTTCACTCACCCCACCGCCCTCCTCCACCAGGCCAGATACCACAGTGATGGGCACCACGTGAGCATGATGGCGTAGAGCTGAGCCCACTGTCCAGCGTGGCCTGCAGCGTCATCTCATTGTCCCCTCCCCCCGCATTCCCTGCTTCCACCTCTGGTCCAGCACTGCGGCCCTGATCCCACCAACGCCGATACGTGCTTCCGTTCACTGCCAGGTGCAGTCCTGGGTACAGTTAGGGGTTAGGGTCAGGGTTAGGGGTTAGGCATGAGGATTAGGGGTTAACGGTTAGGGTTAGGATTAGGGATTGCGTTAGGGCTAGGGGTTAGGGGTTGCATTGTGGGTTAGGGCTAGGGGTTAGGCATTAGGGTTAGGGGAGGGTTGGAGTCTAGGGGGAGGGTTGAGGGTTGGCGGCTAGAGGTAGGTAGGGTTGGGGGTTAGGGCTAAGGGTTAGGCATTAGGGTTAGGGGATGGAGTAGGGTTGGGGATTAGGATTAGGGGACGGAGAAAGATTAGGGGTAGGGCTGGGGTAGGCATTAGGGTTAGGGGAGAGGGAAGGGTTAGGGGTAGGTTTGGGGGTTGGGGGTTAGGCATTAGGGGTAGGGGAGGGAGAAGGGTTGGGGGTTAGAGGGTTGGGGGTAAGGCATTAGGGTTAGGGGAGGGGGAAGGGGTTGGGGGTTAGGGGTTGAGGTAAGGCGTTAGGGGAGAGGGAAGGGTTAGGGTTGGGGGTTGGGGGTTAAGCATTAGGGGTAGGGGAGGGAGAAGGGTTGGGGGTTGGGGGTTAGGCTCAGCATTGGCTGGCCTGGAAGGTCTTTGGGGCAGGAACGGCATCTTTGTTCTGTGCTGGTGGTCCTGGCCCTGGCCCTGCCCCCAGCCCTGCCAGTGCCCCTAATGCACCTAATAAATGGTCAGCGCCTGGCATCCTGGGCCATGCTCTGAGCCCAGCAGCCCTCCCCGATGCTGCCATTATCCCTGCTCCAGGCCTGAGCCTGCCACTGATCTGTGGCTCCAACCCCTAGGCCTGACTGCCTATGGCCCAGTCGGCGAGGAACAGTTGCATTGGTGGGGTGCCCAGCCAGTGGCGGTGCTGCAGTGGAGGCTAGGAGGGGGCTGTGGCTACCTGAGGTTTTGCAGAGCACTGGGTGGGGGGCGCTGGGTTTTCCAGGTCCCGCTTCGGTGGGCAGGGGCTGGGGCAGGTCCCTTCTCCACCGAGGCGCCTGCGGGCAGGCACCGCGTGGCTGGGCGAGGCGACAGGAACAGGCTCTCCAGTTAAATTGCCCCCTGCTTGCGCTGCCAAGGCCAAGCGGCCAAGGCTGGAGAACAAAGCGGCTGTGGGCCGGAGCCAGGCCAGGGTGCTGCAGGACAGCAGGGTCACAAAGGCTGCTGCCCCTTGGGCCAGGCCCTGCGGGGTGCAGCTGCCAGCACCAGATCTCTGGGTTCACGCTAGGCTGGGGGGGGGGGGGGCTCACACAGGCTGTCACGTGGCTGACTTCAAAATCTGGAATGAATGGGGGAGGGGAAATAGGCTAATGCCACGATCGGCCTAAGCGGGGGGCCGGACGCCAGGGCCCTATCCCAGCTCCGGGGGTGGGAGTGCGGGTTACAGGAGGGCACCACAGGGCGCAGGGAAGGGATTTCGGGGTGGCCCCGGGGCACAGGCGGGGGTGGGGGAGATGCTCCCATTCAGCCATTCAAGGTTTCAAACCCCCAGCGCTGTGGAGCATGTGGCTTAAATAATCCAGCTCCTGCCACCTTCTCCTCGCTGCGCCCGCCCCGCCCCGCCGCCGGGTTAATGATTGGCATTTGGGCAGGCCAGGAAGCAAAGTGGGCAACTGACAAAGTGGCAAAACTCGCAGCCGCTGTCCCAGCCCAACCCTGCCTGGGCTCAACAGCCAGCCGGGTGCAGCCCCCTGCCGCCGTGGGGTCTGCCGGGCGCATGCTGCAGCCCCATGGGAAAGGAGCCCTGATTTCATGGGGTCTTGCCCCAGTCTCCCCAATGCAGCATGACAATTTTGGGGAAAGGGGGTGGGGCCAGTCCTGCCCCCATCTCCTTCCCCCCAGGCAAGCCAGCAACCCCTGAAGGGAGCAGGATCTAGTGGTTAGTGTTGTGAGGGGGTCAGCTTTCCAGGGTTCTATTCCCTGAACCAACAGCTGCTCCCAGCCCCCACTCCTGGGGCACAGCCCCCACCCCCCTGGCTCCCTCTACATGGATCTGCCCCCCCCAACTCCACCTCCTGGGGCACAGACCACCCCAAGGATCTGGTTCCTCCACTCACGCCCTGGGGCACTGCTCCTATTGAACCCGTCAATCACTCCCCCCCCCCCCCCCGCAAGACACAGCTTCCCCATGGATCTGCCCCCCTCGGACTCTCCCCCACTTGCCCCCCCGGGCACGGGCCCCATGGATCTGCCCCGAAATGCTTCCCCCAGGTCACAGCCCCCCCGGCTCCGTGTCCCCCTCAAGTCACAGCTCCCCCATGGATCTGCCCCCCTCGGACTCTCCCCCACTTGCCCCCCCGGGCACGGGCCCCATGGATCTGCCCCGAATTGCTTCCCCCAGGTCACAGCCCCCCCGGCTCCGTGTCCCCCCCAAGTCACAGCCCGCCCAGGGATCTCCACCCCCAGGCTCGCACGATCCACTCACCCGGGACGCTGCTGCCCCCGGCCGAGGGGCGCCGGCTGCTCGGAACCCCGGAGCACCCGCGGCCACCCAGGCGGCGGTTCCGCGGAGCTGCCACATCCCAGCCCAGAGCCGCCCCACGCCCAGCTGCTGGCTCCGACAGAGGGGCTGGCCAGCGCCCCCCGCCTCCACCAATCCCGGCCCAGGACACGCCCCTTCTGGGGCTAGCCACGCCCCCGCCGCGGGAGCCGGCCAGGTGGCAGGTTCGAAGGTGAGGGGCGGGTCCGCTCCCCGCGGGCTCGCACTGTCTGGGGAGGGCAGTGGGGTGTAGCAGTTAGATGAGGGGGGGCTGGGAGCCAGACACCGAGAGGGGTGGGGGTGGGGCTAAGGACCAGGGTGCCTGGGGTCTAGCTCCAGGATGGGGGGACCCCGGGGCTGTCCCCTGAACTCGCAGCTGCTCTGTGGTTAAAGCAGGTGGTTGTGAGGCAAACTTCTGGGTCTATTCTTGGCGCTGAGAGGGGCATGGGGTCTAGTGGTTAGGGCCAGCACCGCCTGGGTTTCCATTCTCACACTGCCCCCTCGTGCGACCACAAACAGGCCCCAGCCCCTCCTTGTGCCCCAGTTTCTCCATCTGCACAATGGGGACAATACACACATCTCCGGGCCATGCGCGTGCAGTGCTTTAAAGAGGGAGCCGCTGCTTCCCTCGGTTGCCCAGGCAGCGTCCCCGTAGTCCCTCGCTGATGGAGGCCTTACAAAGCCCTGCACAAAGGGATTGCACAATCCAGCTCCTTCTGGGGTGGAGTCTTTATCCTGGGATCGCTCATGCAGCCCAGAGGTACAGTCACCCAGGGGGTGGGACCCAGCGGCTGTTCGTGCAGAGATACCCAGTGCTGAGATGCAGCCAGCTCTGGGCAGGGGCAGGGCAGGTGTTTAGCACAGCAACAGGGGCCTCAGCTTGGGGGAGGGAGGGAGGATGGAGCCAAGCAGCCCCGAAGGAGAGAACAGGACTGGGGGGGAAATCAAGCAGGAACATGATGGTCCTCTGTGTTGTTAATGAAGCTGGAGTTGGAGGCCTCCTCAGCAGTCTCCAAACCCTGCCCCTGTCCCTTCTGTGGGGGAGGGGAATCCAGGGTCGGAGGGGTGGGGGGGGGCAAAGGCAGGGCCGCATCCTGAACTGACCTCAGTTCCGGGCTCTGCTATAGAATCCCTGAGTAATGTCTGTGCCTCAGTTTGCCCATCTGTGAAATGATCGGACTTCACAGTGATCATCACTGTGGGGGCAGGGACTGTCTATACAGCACCTGACACAATGGGGCCTGATCTGGGGGATGGAGGTGAAGGAACTTAAATAATAACAGAGTCTTGTGCCTGGCTGTGGGTTCTGTCAAACCTCCCTGCAGGTCGGTCTCCCTCCCCCAGAGTCTGGATGAGAGATGCCTGGAGGGTGAGGTGGGGTGGAGTGGGGTGGGGAGAGAGGATTTGCACCTGGCCCTACCTGAGTGACTCAGGGAACCTGCCAGTCCAGGCACATCTGAGGCTGAATGGCCCTGGCTAGGCAGCTCCCAGGCTCGGATTCATCCTCACCCCAGCCTGGGAAACCAACGTTTAAACACAGCATAAGAACAGTCACACTGGGTCAGAGCCCAGTGTCCTGTCTGCCCACAGTGTGGATCCCAGGTGCCCCAGAGGGAGGGATCACACCAGGGAATTATCCCCCTCCGCTGTCACCCATTTCCAGACAAACAGAGGCTAGGGACACCACCCCTACCCATCTCTATTGTGAGCCCTGGTAAAGTCCTGGCCTTCACGTCCTCAGGCGAGGAGTTCCACAGGTTGACTGTGCGCTGAGTGAAGAAAAACTTCCTTTGGTTTGTTTTCAACCTGCTGCCCATTCACTTCACTTGGTGGCCCCGCCGTCTAGTGTGATGGGAACAAGCAAATGGCGTTTCCTCTCCGCGGGGGAGCCGGGAGCAGGAGGCCGGAGGCCGGGCTCCCCCCGCCGCTGGGAGTGAGGGGACCCAGGGGTCCGGGCTCCCTGCGGTGGGGGAGTAGGACCCACGTGCATGACTCTATCCCAGCCCGGGGCGTGGCTGATCGGACGGGGGAGGAGCCTGGGAGGGGGCGGGGTTTAGAAGCGCCACGTGTGCTTGGCCCCGCCCCCTGACCCGGCAGGGATTGGAGGGGGCCGCGGAGACGGCGGCGCGGTGAGGAGCCCGGGTCGGACACGGGGCGCGCGTGGACGGGAACCAAGCGGGGGGGGGCATGGCCCGGGCGTGGGGGGATGTGTGGGGCGGGGGGGAGGTTTGGGGGGGGCGGGGGGCATGGCCCGGGCGTGGGGGGATGTGTGGGGCGGGGGGGAGGTTTGGGGGGGGCGGGGGGCATGGCCCGGGCGTGGGGGGATGTGTGGGGTGGGGGGGAGGTTTGGGGGGGCGGGGGGCATGGCCCGGGCGTGGGGGGATGTGTGGGGCGGGGAGGAGGTTTGGGGGGGCGGGGGGCATGGCCCGGGCATGGGGGGATGTGTGGGGTGGGGAGGAGGGTTCAGGGGCTGGGGGCATGGCCCGGGCATGGGGGGATGTGTGGGGTGGGGAGGAGGGTTCAGGGGCTGGGGGCATGGCCCGGGCATGGGGGGATGTGTGGGGCGGGGAGGAGGGTTCAGGGGCTGGGGGCATGGCCCGGGCGTGGGGGGATGTGTGGGGTGGGGAGGAGGGTTCAGGGGCTGGGACATGCCTGTGTGGTGCTGGGGGGCACCTGGGCAGTAAACGTGGGCAGGGATGGGGATGTTGGGGGGATGGGTGGTCTCCCCACGGGGGATAAATGGGAAGCTAGGTAAGGGGGGAGGGGAGGGAGACAGAAGCGGCGTGTGTGGACTCCTATGGTGGCCATGAGTGGGGACAGCCTGAACAGGTGTTAGTCCCCCCCCCCCCCCCCCCCCCGATTTCCTGACCCTTTGCGCTGCTTCAATCTCTACATCACCTCTCTCTGTGTCAAGCAGACCCTGGCCGCCCAGCATGGCTGCCCCTTCCCCATGACACTGACTCTCCCAGCTGCAGCGGTGGCCCCACCCTAGCTGGCCCCTGCCCCGTGTCAGTGGGACAAACACCCCACCATGAACTGTGTGCGGAAGCTGCTCCTGGCCCGGGAGCTCTCTGCCAGACCAGGTGTCCTGCGGCAGCTCGCTCCGGGGCTGGATCTCCTGCGGCTGCAGGGAAGCAGCTGTGCCCAGGTACCAGGCGTCCCTCGGCAGGCCAGGGTGCTGGGCGCCGGGGGAGACGCGTTCTGCATGGGCGCTGCCCTGAGCAGCTGCCAGTCCAAAGCAATCTGGCTCAGGCGGACGCCTCGGGCAGCTTTGTAAACCTCTCTGCCCCCTTGTTGTTGGGTTGCCCCAACCTTGCTGCCCAGAGGCTGGCGGGAAATGATCGTGGGAAGGGCTGAGCGCCCACTGCAGCTGGGGGAGCGAAAATGAGGTAGGGGGCGGGAGGGGGAAGCGGGAAGCAGAGAAGGGGGGGCAGCGGTACCTGTCCATACAAGTGACATCACCATGGATCGGTGCAGTGGACAGGAGAAGCCAGGGTCACTGTACATGGGCTGCTAAGCAGCCGGCGAGTGGTACCGGTCGCTGCAGCCGGCCTGGAACCCAGGATCCAGCGCCCGAGAGCCAAGGGGACGGTGCTGCAGCCAGCGTGGTGCCGATCTCAGGCCTGACCCCAGCCAGAGGACTCTAAGCCCCAGGTAAAACGACAGCTGCTACAGGCCTTGTTTGCCTCCGCTTCTCTGCTAGCGCTTCTGGCCGGTGCCTGTGCGGAGCCATTCCAAGTTCACCCCCGCAGTCAAGGGGGACCAGGAGAAAGATGGAGAGTCCCGTGACGGCTCCCTGGTGCCCTTGGAGGAGCTGTTTGATCGGGCTTGCAAGGGGGAGCGGAACAAAGCCGCCTTCACGCGCGCGGTGGAACTCTTCTGCCAGAGGGACGTCCGGCGGCGAGGTCACATCGAGTTCATCTACGCGGCCCTCCAGAAGATGCCGCAGTTTGGGGTGGAGCGGGAGCTCGACGTCTACAACAAGATCCTGGACGTGTTCCCCAAGGAAGTGTTTGTGCCCCGCAATTTTATCCAGCGGATGTTCAACCACTACCCGAGGCAGCAGGAATGTGGGATCCACGTCTTGGAGCAAATGGAGAACTATGGTAGGGATGGGGATGGGCAGCAGTGTGGGCGACTGGGCTGGGCTGGGAGTCAGAGGCGGGTGAGCGATGGAGACGGCACATTCACTGGCTCTACCGCTGTCTCCACGAGTCGGCACGGGGCATGTTTGTCCCTCTATGGCTGGGAGGTAAAATCCCACT
The DNA here is from genome assembly GCF_049634645.1 of Pelodiscus sinensis. Taxonomy (NCBI): domain Eukaryota; kingdom Metazoa; phylum Chordata; order Testudines; family Trionychidae; genus Pelodiscus; species Pelodiscus sinensis. The sequence continues at coordinate 12,700,013 of NC_134729.1, read as the reverse complement.
TGTTTAGTTGACTGGTTAACCGGGGGTGGGGGCTGTTGGCAATTTTGGGGAAAGGGGGTGGGGCCACGAGGGAGGCTTCCCCACTCCCCACAGCACTGTCTCTCCTGCCCCCCCTCTCCTTCCCCCCAGGCAACCCAGCAACCCCCGGGAGGGAGCACGATCTAGTGGTTAGTGTGTGTGTGTGTGTGTGTGGGGGGGGGAGGGTCAGCCTTCCAGGGTTCTATTCCCTGAACCAACAGCTGCTCCCAACACCCGCTCCTGGGACACACACCCCGGCTCCCCCTACATGGATCTGTCCACCTCCTGGGGCACAGACCACCCCATGGATCTGGTTCCCCCACTCACCCCCTGGGACACCATCCCTACAGAACCCCCTGTATCACTCCCCCCTGCAAGGCACAGCTCCCCCATGGATCTGCCCCCCTGGCCTCCCCCCCGGGCCCCATGGATCTGCCCCCAGTTGCTCCCCCCAGGTCTATTTGGGCTGGGAATTGGCAGCCTGGGGAGGGGAGAGGAAGGTGGCTGCTGGCTCCCAGCCTGCCAGCAGCCCTCCTCTCTCCCCCTGCCGGATGCGAACCTGCTGACTCCCAGCTCCTGAGCCCTCGCGGGTTTGGCGTCAGCAGCCTTGCACGGAGGGGAGAGAGGGTCGCCCGTGTGCATCCCTACTCCGTGGCGAGGGCGGGTGAATGTGCCATCTCCACCTCGTCTCCCTCCCAACGTACGCAGGCATCATGCCCGACAACCAGACGAAGTTCCTGCTGCTCCAGATCTTTGGCGCGAAGAGCCACCCCGTCCGCAAGTACCAGCGGCTCATGTACTGGTTCCCGAAATTTAAGCACGTCAACCCCTACCCGGTCCCGGTGCCCCTCCCCCAAGAGCCCATCGACCTGGCGAGGATCAGCCTGCAGAGGATCGCCGCAGACTTGAGTGCCAAGGTCACGGTCTATCAGGTAACGAATGACAGGAGCTCGGCTGTAGGGCGCTGCCGGTAGCCATGGGAGCCACTGACCCTGCACGCTGGGGGGCGGAGCACGGTGGGGTGAGCTTCGATATGCCAGGGCCTCCTGCCGCGTAGAGGCGGAGTCCCGGAAAGAGCTGGAAGCAAAGCTAGCTCTGGTCAGCTGGAGCGACCCCTTTCTCTGCCTGCATCCAGCCAGCACAGGCCAGATGCAGGGAACACCCCCAGCCTGTTCTCTGCCCCATGGAGTGTATTCTTCCACCCCCAGCCGGGCCATGGGGGCTGGGCCTCCTGGGTTCTAGCCTGCAGGGCTGTCCTGAACTGGGGAGTGCGGTGGGGATCCGATATACGTGAAGGATGCTGTTTATACCTTCATTCCCACAGATGCCTCTGACTGACATTTTGGATTCCGGAAAAGAAATCACCCAGCCGCACATTGTAGGTACGGGATGCTGCAGCCACACTTGCCTCTGGCTGGCCGGTACTGGATGACTGGGGAGGGAAGAACCTCTATCTCCTGTGTCTGTCGCCTTTGGGACCTTAGCCAGGACTGAACAGCACCCTGTCCTACCAGCTGTGAGCTGGGGCTAAGCCCTGGGCCACCCTAGCCAGACCCAGAGAACGGGAGGGGGGAGGGGGGGAATGGGGAGGTCTCTTGTGTAATGTTTAGGGTTGTAAAATCCCATGTGATCGGTTACTGGTGGAACCATGTGGCCAATCACATCCCTAGTAATGTTCCCTCTAATTTTTCCCATCCATGTGCAGAATAAATGTGTGCACCAAGGCATGTGCAGGCGTGCACCACCCATGGAAACACAGGCTGCCAGCTGCGGGTGCTCTGTTCATCAGCTGGGGGGGCCTCTGAATCCCTCCTAGGTGGCTGCCCGAGCGCTCCTCTTCATAGCTTCCCCTTCCTCCCTCTCTAAGTAACAACCCTGCCCTGGCTCCGAGGAGCCCAGCGTCCTTAGAGACGCTGACACGCAGAGCATCGCATCCCTGCCTTGCAGCTGGGGTGTCCGGTGCGTTGAGCAGACCCCCAGGTCCTAGGCAGGCGTCGCAGCCTGGCAGCTGGGTGCCGGCGTTCCCCAGTTTGGTGTGTGACTTCCCCTCCCTCTAGGAATCCAGAGCCCCGATCAGCAGGAGCTCCTGGCTCACCACAATCCCGACAGGCCCGTGTTTGTGGAGGGCCCCTTCCCCTTGTGGCTGAAGAAGACGTGTGTTTATTACTACGTGCTCCGGGGAGAGCTGTTACCTCCTGGAGAAAAGGTAACGAACGGCCTCGCCTCCCTGCAAGGCAGTCAGCAGTGTGCTGCCAGCGGGGGGGCTCTGGGGGGGCCGGTATTTCCAGGCAGTTTCCCTGGATTGCAAATTCCACAGAGCGAGTGCTGGTTTGGAGACTGGGGATGAAAAATCCCGTCAAATTGGTGAAACATGTTGTTTAAGCTGATTGGGGGAGGGTGGGGGGCGAGTGAGGGCGTCCTGGCGGGGGCGGTCCCCTGCCTGTGGGGCACCTGGGCCCGCTACCGATAGCCCCTGTCCACAGCAGGCCTCCCATGGGGCTGGCCCATTCACATCCCAATTGGAGAAGGACAAAACGTCTTGTGGGGGGAGGCTGGCTAAGGGGGTGTGGAGAATGGGATGTGGGGGGGGCTGGCAGAATCAGGGGAATCAGAGACCTGAATACGAGGCCTTTTCCATTCCACCCTACTGCGGGGAGCCCTATAATCCCCACCACCCGATGGCCGTTGATTGGCCCGTGCGCACTGAGCTTGCCGGGTCTCAGCTTGTTCCTAGCCTGGCTAGTGGCTGAGTGCCTGAAGGAGCAGCCTTGTCTTGCCCAAGGAGGGCAGAGAGGTGCACGTGGCTCAGAGGTGCTGGGTACCCATTGGGTAGGTTAGAGGGGGTAGGGAGCGTTAATTCCCCCATAGAAATCTTTCCCCCTTCCTCCTTAGGGAGAGATGCTCGACTCCGAGAGGAACTTCTACTACCCCATGCACCTGGATCTGGATCTAGATCGGGGCCCCTGGGATGATGAAGAATTTGACGTGGATGAAGGTAACTGGTGCGGGGGCAGCCGCGGGGGTAGATGTGCACTTAGAGCAAATCAAATCTACTGGGACAGTCGAGCAACGGGAGAGCCAGGGCAGCAGGCAAGGAAAGAGAAACAGGCCCCAGAAATGGATCCCTCCCTTGGGAGACTGTCCCTTAAGCTAACTGGTATCTCCCTGCTCCTTTGCCCTCAGCTTACTGCTTCTGAACGCCAAGCCATGCCCCTTGGGTGTAAGCTTTCAATGCTTGGTCAGATTTTGGTGTATTTGGCCAATTCAAATTCAGCCCAGATCAGCTGCCCAATAAAGTCCCACTCGTAACCTAGAGCTGCTGAGACACGTCTGTAACCGCTGCAGTAATTAGCCCCTGGCACAGTTTAGACCAAGCTCAGGATAACAGAAGCGATCATCTTCCCCCTCTCGTCTCTGTATGTCATCCCGCAAGCAAGCAAGCGTTCAGGTTACATATATCAGTACTTTTCTTCCCTACCTGAACTCCTCTGCAGTGGGATACGATGGTCCCTTCTGTTCTAGACAGATGTGTTGCAGCTGTGGTGTTCTGCCCCAGAGGTGGCTGCATTTTCCACACTGGGTGAAAAAACAGTTCCCGTGTGCATGGGCTTCGCACCAGGTACCTGCAGTCCTTAATAGACAGGCCCCTCCCCCTGGAGGGCAGAGGCTTATTGTATGGTGGCTTGACACCGTTTTCTTGTGGAGGAAGGGGCAGAAGTGAGGTTAGGACCTGGAGTCCTGATTTCCAGTCACCCTGCTCTGACTCCTGGACTCTGCTGCGTTGTACTGTGGGGTTTGTTCCTATTGACACTGCTTCGGTTCTCTGTCCTGTTCCCTGCAGCGGAGGAAGGCCCCATCTTTGCCATGTGCATGGCTGGGGCAGGAGATCAGGCCACTTTGGCCAAGTGGATTTTGGGCCTGCAGCAGAACAATCCTATTCTGAGCCAGACGCCCGTTGTGTTCCACCTCGCGCCGGGGCCCCGGGAGCTGCTGGCGGCCTCTGACTCGGAGCCCGGTGAGGAGGAGATCCCCCAGAGTCGGCGCGCACAGCAAGAGTGTTGAGCCTGGCTCCATTTCGCCGACTTCCTTGGGGACGGTGGAACTGCGGGGGCGGGGACTCTGCCGCTCCCGTGGCTTCGGAACGGATCTGTCCTTGCCGTCGGTCTGAGCCACGTGTAGTAGAGTCCGCCTCCCTCCCGTGCTTCCTTGGCTCTAGCATGAAGTACTGCGCTGAGCATTGGATGGCTGGGCTTAGCCGCCGCCCGAGCTGGGGGAGCAGCATCAGCTGAGGATGCTTGGAACTGGTCGTTGTTCTGCGTGTGGTCTCTGATCGTGGCAGTGGGAGCGCAGAGCCCCTGAGTTCTAACCCTAACTCCTATTAAACTATTTCCCTGTTTGGGCGGAGCTGAGATGTTATTAAAAACCCCTGAACACGTTCCAAAGCGGGAGGGGGGAGCCCCGTCCGGCTGCTCCTTCAACCTACGCCTGCTCCATGGAAACATTACAAACCGAGCTTTGTGCAAGGGGAGGAAGTCACTGGGGGCCTGGCAGAGCCTCCCCCCACCCCATGCCTTCTGTTGGAGCTGTTCTGAGAACGAGGCAGGGGCTGCCCTGAAGCAGGACTTTCAGGGCAATGAGGGAGACCCTGAGCTGCTCCCGCTAAGGGGATGGGGAGTGCTCTGCTGCTGGTAGAGGGAGGTTGGGGCTGGGTTGCCTTCACCTGGGGCTGGGAGCCTCATCGGTGGAGGGGCTCGGTGCAGGCTGGTCCCTGCTGTGTGTGGGAGCATGGTGGGTGGAGTGGCCATGGTAGAGGAGGCTTTCTTCAGACAACTGAGAGATGCTTCCAGATCGCAGGCCCTGGCTCTCATGGGGGACTTTAATCCCCCTGACATCTGTTGAGAGACCAATGCAGCAGTGCACGGACAATCCAGGAGGTTTTTGGAGAATGTTGGGGATAACTTCTTGGTACAAGTGCGGAAGGAACCGACCAGGGGCCATGCACAGCTTGACCTGCTGCTCACAAACAAGGAGGAGCTAATAAGGGAAGTAGAGGTGGGTGACCACCTGGGAAGCAGTGATCACGAGGTGGTAGATTTCAGGATCCTGCCCAAAGGAAGAAAGGAGCGTAGCAAAATACACACCCTGGACGTCAGAAAAGCAGATTTTGACTCCCTCAGAGACCCGATGGGCAGGATTCCCAGGGATGCTAACATGAAGGGGAAAGGAGTCCAGGAGAGCTGGCAGTATTTTAAAGAAGCTTTATTAAAGGCACAGGAAGAAACCAGCCCGATGTGCAGCAAGAAGAGCAAATATGGTAGGCGACCAGATTAGCTTACCGGGGAAATCCTTGGTGAGCTTAAACACAAAAAGGAAGCTTACAAGAAATGGAAACTTGGACAGAAGACTAGGGAGGAGTATAAATATATTGCTGGAGAATGCAGGGGAGTTATCAGGAAGGTGAAAGTGCAATTAGAATTGCAGCTGGCAAGGGATGTGATGGGTAACAAAGGTTTCTACAGGCATGTTAGCAATAAGAGGATGATCAGAGGGTGTGGGTCCCCTACTCGATGAGGGAGGTAACCTAGTGCCAGATGATGTGGGGAAAGCTGAAGTACTCAATGCTTTCTTTGCCTCTGTATTCACGGACAAGGTCAGCTCCCAGACTAATGCACTAGGCAACGCAGTATGGGAAGGAGGTGGACAGCCCTTGATGGGGGAAAGAACAGGTTAGGAACTATTTAGAAAAGCCTAAACATACACAAATCCATGGGCCTGGATTTAATGCACCTGAGGGTACTGAGGGAGTTGACAAATGTCATTGTGGAGTCTTTGGTCATTATCTTTGAAAACTCGTGGCGGGATCCTGGGCAAATGCAGTGCCCATCTTTAAAAAAGGGAAGGACGGCGATCCAGGGAACTACAGACCAGCCAGCCTTACCTCAGTCCCCGGAAAAATCATGGAGGGGATCCTCAAGGAATCCATTTTGAAGCACTTGGAAGAGGGGAAAGTGATCAGGAATAGTCAACATGGATTCATGAAGGGCAAGTCCTGCCTGACCAATCTGATTAGCGTCTATGATGAGGTAACTGGCTCTGTGGATGTGGGAAAGTCAGTGGATGTGATATACCTTGACTTTAGCAAAGCTTTTGATACAGTCTCTCCCACAATATTTTTGCCAGCAAGCTAAGGGAGTATGGATTGGATAAATGGACGGTAAGATGGATAGAAAGCTGGCTAGACGGTCGGGCCCAATGGGTAGTGATCAATGGCTCAATGTCAGGTTTGCAGTCGGTTTCTAGCGGAGTGCCCCAAGGATCTGTTTTAGGACCGGTTTTGTTCAACCTCTTTATTAATGACCTGGATGAGGGGATGGATTGCACCCGCAGCAAGTTTGCGGATGACGCTAAGCTAGAGGGTGAGGTAGATACACTGGAGGTCAGGGATAGGGTCCAGAGTGACCTGGACAGATAGAGGACTGGGCCACAAGAAATCTCATGAGGTTCAAAAAGGACAAGTGCAGAGTCCTGTACTTGGGACGGAAGAATCCCAAGCATTGTTACAGGCTGGGGACCGAATGGCTAAGTAGCAGTTCTGCAGAAGAGGACCTGGGGGTTACAGTGGATGAGAAGCTGGATATGAGTCAACAGTGTGTCCTTGTAGCCAAGAGGGCTAATGGCATATTGGGGTGCATTAGGAGGAGCATTGCCAATAGAACTAGGAAAGTGATTATTCCTCTTTATTCGGCTCTGGTGAGGCTACATCTGGAGTATTGTGTCCAGTTCTGGGCCTCCCGCTATAGAAAGGATGTGGATGCATTGGAGAGGGTCCAGTGGAGGGTAACCAAAATGATTAGGGGGCTGGAGCACATGACCTATGAGGAGAGACTGAGGGATTTAGGTTTGTTTAGTCTGCAGAAGAGAAGAGTTTGGGGGGGTGGGGATTTGAGAGCAGCCTTCAACTCCCTGAAGGAGAGTTCCAAAGAGATTGGAGAGAGGCTGTTCTCAGAGATGGCAAAACAAGGAGCGATGGTCTCAGGTTACAATAGGGAAGGTCTAGGTTGGATATTAGGAAAAACTATTTCCCTAGGCGGGTGGGGAAGCGCTGGGACGGGTTCCCTAGGGAGGGGGCGGAATCTCCCTCCCTAGAGGTTTTTAAGTCCTGGCTCGGCAGGGGGCTGGATGCGCTGACTTCCTGGGGCCTCTTCCAGCTCTAGGATTCTGCTGCCTGGATCTGCAGCAGGGGACCCTCCTAAGCATGGGGGGCGGGGGGGGGGCAGCTGTTGGTCTGTCTCTCTGGGGCGGCCTGGGGGGCAGGGTGTGGAGGGGCAAGAGGGGGGCCTGGCCCTTGAGGGGGGGTGATGGGGCCATGGCAGTGTGTGAGGGGCAGACCCCTGGGAGGGCAGTGTGGAGTGGGAGGGGTCTGCCCTGGGGGGCATGAGGTAGATGCCCGGGGGGGGTGCTCTGTGAAGCTGGCTGGGGGGAGGGGTCTGCTTTGGGGGAGCGGGGGAGGGGTGCAAGCAGGCACCCAGGAGTGTGCAAGGGGGAGGAGGACCAGCTACCCAGCGCATGCGCAATGCGTGCAGGTGCGCGTATCGTCGGGCGCTCCTGCGTCTGGGGCTCCTCTCCCGGCGCATGCGCACTGTGGGCCCACCTGGAGCCGCCGGCCAGCTGGGTGCGCAGGCGCCGTTCTCACCCGGCCGAGTGAGCGCGCGGGGCAGACCGCTGGGACTTTTCTCGCGCGGCGGCGCGCGGGCGGAAATCCCGCCCCTCCTCGTCCGGAACCGGAAGCGGCGGGTCGCGGGTCGCTGACGTCACTGCCCCTGCGCCGGGGCGGCGGGCGCTGACGAGGGGCCGCTCGGCGCGGCCGGCGGGCGGGGGATGAGCGAGGCGCAGCGGGGCCCGGCGCCGGCCGAGGCGGAGGAGGCCGAGGAGGAAGAGGCGGGGCCCGGCGCGGGGGAGGCGGGGCCCGGCGGCCGCAAGGCCCGGGGGCGGCCCCGCCTGACCGAGTCCGACCGCGCCCGGCGCCGCCTCGAGTCCCGCAAGAAGTACGACGTGCGGCGCGTGTACCTGGGCGAGGCGCACGGGCCCTGGGTCGACCTGCGGCGCCGCAGCGGCTGGAGCGACGCCAAACTGGCGGCCTATCTGCTGGGGCTGGAGCGCGGGCAGCGCGCGGGCCGCCGCGGGTGAGAGCCGGGCCCCCCCAACCCCCCCAGACCCCCCCGACCGCCCCCCTTCCCCGGGCCCCCCCAGACCCCCCCCGACCGCCCCGACCGCCCCCCTTCCCGGGCCCCCCCCGACCGCCCCCCTTCCCCGGGCTCCCCGGGCCCCCCCAACCCCCCCGACCGCCCCCCTTCCCCGGGCCCCCCCCAACCCCCCCGACCGCCTCCCTTTCCCGGGCCCCCCCCCAACCCCCCCGACCGCCCCTCTTCCCCGGGCCCCCCCCCCCGACCACCCCCCCTTCCCCGGGCCCCCCCCCCGACCACCCCCCTTCTCGGGCCCCCCAGGCCCCCCCGACCACTCCCCTTCCCGGGCCCCCCCAGACCCCTTCCCCTGCCGGGCCCCCCCGACCGCTCCCCTTCCCGGGCCCCCCCAGACCCCCCCGACCGCTCCCCTTCCCGGGCCCCCCCGACCCCCCCCGACCGCTCCCCTTCCCCGGGCCCCCACCCCTTCCCCTGCCTGGGCCCCCTGTTCCCTGTGGCCCCCCCAGCCTCTTCCCCTGCCTGGATCCCCTTGCTTGGCCCCCTATTCCCTGGGGCCCCCAACTGCATTCCCTGCCTGGACTCTTCTGCTTGCCCCCTGTTTCTTGGGGCCCCCCAGCTGCCTCCCCTGCTGGGTCCCCCATTCCCTGGGGCCCCCAATCTCTTCCCCTGCCTGGGATCCCCATAACTGCCTCCCCTGCCTGGACCCCCTGTTCCCTGTGGCAGCAGGGGAGTTGGGCGGCTGAGATTTGATGAAGTACTTTGTGACCTTTGGCTAGGATGGGCTTTGGAAAGATGTTATGTGTGAAGAATCCTGCCTGTACAGTTAAGTGTTGATTTTTGACAACACTTTCAGGCCAGCTAAAGCAGTAATGTGGATGGAGTTATCTGAGCAGAGCCACTACTTTGCTACTACAGCACATTTTGCTCTGGGAACTTGTTTTACCAGCCAAAGCGTGCTCTTGCCAGAATAAACTGCTCAGCGCTGGGAGGGTTGGCCCGCACAGCTGCATTGGCAAACCTCCGGTGTGGCCGTATCTAAGTGCATACCCCGTTGTGCTTTGAGCATGACTGAATCGCAGTGGGACATGGTCCTGCAAAGATGAGAACGATCTTAAAGCAGCGCTGCTTCTGCACTCGGCAAGAGATCATTATGTCACACTAGCGCCACAGTCTGCGTCCCGCATCGGAGCACCGGCCCTTCTAACTGCTGTGCGACTGCAGGGGAAGAAATCTCCCGGGGCAATACTACCCTGGTCCCAGCGCCTGATGCTTACCCTAAAGCACGAGAGCAAGAGGGTTTCCCTTGGGATATCGTATCCTAGGTGCTGAGCGAGGGCAGGTTGTCTGTGCTCTCCTGCTGCTCCATCTGAGCCCTTGTGGGTCTGTGATGGTGTACAGAGCCGTCTGCCTGTGTTTCATTACAGCTTCAGGGCCTCCGCGAATACAGCAAGTGCGGGGAGCATGGCTCACCTGTTGGGCTCATCTGCGCATGCATCATGTAAACAATTCCCTGCCATCACTGGGGCACTGGTGGCACTTTGGTCTCTCCTGGTCGCCGCCTGCGGCTCAGTTTAGTCTCCTGACGGTTAAAGTTCTTTGATCTAACTAAAGCTGTCGGGCTCATCTCAGGAGCGTCCGTAGTGACCTGTGAGATACAGGTCTGACAAGCTAATCTGGCCTTACATTCTGTGAAGTTCCTTAGGTGGTAGCCTGCCACAACGAATGCCCGGGTTTATTCTGTATTGGCACAGAGCAGTGTTCTTTGTGGCCTGGCTGTACTAAGGGCATCCTCCCATTGGGTAGCCTCTAGTCAGCTGGATTTTGTGGTCGCTCGCATTTATATCCACAGTCTTTGGCTCTGCTCTCTGAGAGAGTTTGGGAGCAAAGGGCTTTCACCAGCCGGGGAGCTAAACACTTGAGGTTATTTCTTCCACAAAAGAACATGAATGCGGGGTCTGGCTTCCAGGCAGAGGGGTTACCAAGATATCCCTGGTGATGGCGGTCGCTCCTGGTGCGGATTACTGCAGCAAAGCTCTTTATGTAGTCTTAAAACCGAGTCAGTATGTAGCCTTTGCCCGTGATCAGAGTTGCCAGGAAACCCTGCTCCTGGGAATTTCTCTCTGGGAGCTGCCTTGCATAAGGCGCGGGGCAAGTCGTCATGCCTCAGTTTCCCCATCTGTAAAAGTGGGGAGTAACAGCACAGCCCTGCTGTGATGGGTTAGGTCACAGAACTCCCCTTGGGGTTGCCCCCTGGTGTGGTCATCAAGCCCAACTACTTGCCCTCTGGGGTTCCCTGTCACTCTGTCCTGCTGGGCCAGAAGCTTTGTTCTCCCACAGCCAAGGCACAGAGTCGGGTTTTCAGCTCAGTGCCCAGGAACACAGGCGCCACCCCCACCCCAAGAAGACCAAACGCATCAAGCATAAAAGGTAGTAGTGAAGTGACTGCAAGTGAACACACATCAGAGGAAGTTGCTAAGTTAAAATGAACCAAAGAAGCCTGCTAATTCTACTCCACTAAGCAACCTGTGACATGACAATTCTTACCCCTAAGCAGTGGCACTGGCCTGGGTTTACAGCTTTTGTCAGTTCTTTAGAGTTCCTTGTTACCAGGGATCTAAACGAGTCGTTGACCATACGATTAACTGATACGCCTAGGCTTATCGGTTACCCTTGTTGACGACTGGCATTCCCCTCTCCCCTTGCTGCCTCTGTCCCGGAGGCAGCAAGTGTGTGTGAAGGCGAAGCTGGTGCTAGGGGGAGCTGGCTTAGAAGCTTGTTCCCCACAGCACTGGTTCCGAAGTGCTGCCTGCCTCTTAGGAGTGAAGCAACCTCTGCCTGCGCTGGCGGGGGCAGGCTGCCACAAAGCAGCCTCAGTCTGCCATGAGCTGGGACCCCTCCAGAAAGGGGCTGCTGCCAGACCAGCTACTGCCCACAGCCAGTCTGAGCCGCAGCGGACAGAGGCTGCTTCATGGCAGCCTCCCCACCCCCCACCCAGTAACCTCTGTTCTTGGGGAGCTTGGACCCCCTGTGGACAGGGGCTGCTGCCACCTCTGGTCTTTAAACTAGCTCCCCTCGCAAACTGTCTCCCTACGCTGCTGCTTCTGAGTGGGCCGGAGCACCCTGGCTGCCGGCCGTGCCCCCGGAGACTATAGAATAGTCGAGTAACCGATAAGAATTCAGGAGGATAATAGACTATTCAATTACACGGTAAAGTAGGGATGTTAGAAATCGGGCGAGGCACTTTCTTAGGCCAGCTGAAGGCGAAGGCTTGATAGCTTTCCATTCCTTACCTGGCTGTTCCCCCGGGGTGGGGGACCCCTCTGTGTAGGCTACCCATCCCTGTGGAAAAAGTACCCAATTCAAGATGGATTCCAGTACAAGGAAGCATGGTCACATGCCTTTCTAGGACCAACCAATTTGGGCTTGCAGGACAAACACGACTGTTCACAGGTTGTTGGTTTGGATACTGAGCCGTTACGTTCCAAGAGTGTCCCTGTGGCTTTCGTTAGCACGTTCAGAATTAAAACCAGTTTCCCACTTCATGGACAAGAACGGTCCATGCACGCCCACAGGGTGCACAGGTTCCGACTTGACAACTGATGGTACGTGGCTGCCTTTGCACGGCACACCTTTGTCATGCATATTCATAAGCCAATTTTCATAAAGCGGGGGAGGGTGGAGTGGTGATACCTGCCTTCTCTGTGACAAGATGCTGAGCTACCCTGATAACGGCAGCATTGGGGGCTGGAGCATAAACCCCGATGCTGAATCTGGGCTCTCTCTCTCTCTTTCTGTTGCAGGAAACCATGGGAACAAATCCCTAAAAAGCCCAAACGCAAGAAAAGTAAGTGTCTTGTACTGGGGGATCCCGCCTGAATGGGAGAGTTCAAAGAACAGCTTAGAGATCTGTGCCGGCACCCGGCCCCTGTTCCTGCAACCCTCTGCTAGCCTAGCCAGCTGCTCTTACAGCAGCTCCCTGGCGCTCTACTGCTACTGCAATCCACCTAATAGCCAGCACTCTGTGGTTGGGACTGTGCTGCCGCATGTAGGTGCTACCGTAATACACAATGTACAGCACCTAGTAAAATGTGGGCCATCGGGGAGGGGGGGTTCCCTGGTGCTGCTATGCAACACCTAATGAATTGCCCCCGGCGACGAGAGCTCAGCAGGGCTGCTGTAATACCGTAAATAATCACGTACTGGGCCTTGCCCCGGTGAGTGCTGTGACAATAAATACTCGTCCGTGTGTCTCCGGCTGCCCTGGTGCGTGAGAGCTGCTGAGCCAGACGGCCTCCTCCTAGCTAGCGTCCAGACGTCCTAAGGGTTTGCCGCGGTCGTGTTGGATGCAGGCTGTTTTACCAGGTCTGACCCCGGGCGCCCACAGGCGGGAGAGGCTGGTGGTTTATTTTACGGGGGGGACAAGTAAAGCAGAAATCCCTGGCCCGACGTGGAGTGAGAGCCCCCCAAGGCAGCGTGCTCCCCGAAGGTGTCCATGAGGGGCAGTGGAGTCCCTGGGGCGGTTCTGGAGGGATCCAGCTAGCGAAGAACGGCTGCTGAGCGGAGATCTGGGAGCCCTTTCTCAGGCTGTTCATGCTGCCAGGCTGGCTGGGCAGCCTCGGTGGCGGGTGGGAAAACCCTAAAGCCTAGCTTGGCCCAGCGCTGAGGGAGTCCTGCAGCTTTCTGTGTGTGTCAGAGCTTCAAATCTTAAACCCCTGCCCTGCAGGGGAGGATGGGCCAGCGGTTAGCGCACAAGAGTAGAACTGGCCAGCCCTGGGTTCAAACCCCAGCTCTGCCACAGACTCCCTGGGTGGCCTTGGGCATGTCACTTAACCTCTCTGACTCAGTTTGCCGTCTGTGTAGTCCTGCCCTGAGCTAGGAGGTTAGCAAAGCCAATCATATTCATGGCTGGGAGGTGCTCCGGTACCATGCCGGGGCTGTATGAATACCACCGTGAGACGGGCATTGGGTCCGATGACACTTTCAAAGGGTTTACCTGCTGCCTTAGTCATAACATTCCCGCCTCCACCACAAGCCATGCACCAGTGCTGTGTGCCCTTTGGGCAGAGGCTGTGTTCTCCCCAGAGGTGGCTGCATTTTCACGGAGGAAAAAAGCCCTAGAAATGTAGGTTGTAAGCTGCCGATGTTCACAGCGCAGACAGTGGACACGGTGGGATGTAGGACCCCCGAGGCAGATCTCCTCTGGGAAGGCAGAGGGCCTGGTGCATTACAGGCGTTAACAAAACGGGGAGCCAATCTGCCCGGTGTCTGTTGCTGTCGCAGCCTGCCGGGGGCCGTTTCCAGCATCGTAACAGCTGAAGGAGACCGTTGCTTTGAGATGAATAGCTGCGAGGCCGCAGCGCCGGTGTGAACCTGCCCACCTCCGGCAGTGCCTCCTCATCTCCTGGTACCGTTACAAGCGGTCTACAGGGCTCTGTCGGCAGGACAGGGAAGGACTGTGACTGGCGCAGAGGGGCTGTCACTGCTCCCTCCTGAGCTCAAACTAGAGCCCAGCTGGGGAAGGAGCTGTCATTTCTCTAGGGGCTGGGAGTCTCCGCAGGGATGGGACTTCTCCAGCTGAACGTGGTGGCAGTGCCATTCAGTCATAGCAAGGTGGGCTGGGAGCTCGCTCGCACGCGCACCAAGTCCTGACCGCTGTGCCGAGGCAGCAGCAAACGGACCATCCCCGATGAGCGTGTGCCCAGCCTCTGTAACAACCTCCAGTGTCGGGATCCCCAGCCTCCCTTGGCCGCCTGTTCCCAAGCTTAGCTCCCCGGAGAGGGAGGAAGTCGGCCCTAATGTCTAACCACTGTCTCCCTTGCTGCAGGGTAAGCCCCTTGTTTCTTGTCCTGCCGTCAGTGGATGTAGAGAGCAACTGATCCCCTGCCTCCTTGTAATAGCCCTTAGCCTGGGTCCCCCTCCCTCGGCGTTTCTCAGGACTGAACGTGCCCCGACTTGTAAGCTTTCCCCATGGGGCGGGGTTTAAAATCTTTCACCATTTGCGTTTGTGTTGGGTGCAGTCACAGAAATGCCCTTGGGACTGTTCCCCGGTGCGTTGATCACGCCACTGACACCCGCCTTCTTACTCTCCGGGCCTCCCTGCCACCTTCTCCTGCTGGGCCAGATCCTCTGGTCTCCCCCAGACCCGGCACAGACTTGGGGTAACTGCCCCCCTGCAGAGCAGCACAGACACTGAACCATTTCAGCGCTGGGAGGATGCGGTTCTAGGGCCCAGCACCCAGGAAACCAACCCCCAAAGGGCTCAGACCCCCAAAGAAATCTGGTTTTCACTGCGGTGAAAGCTCTTCAGGTAAGCCCCCTTTGTCAGAGAGAGATGCACGCTGGGTGTTCCACCCAGCTACCAGTTAGTTACACTGGGCCCTTTAGCAAGCAGAAGTGGTTTTGTTAAGTACAAAGTGAGATTTAAGGGGCTGCGAGAGAGAACAGATCTGAGTAAGTCACTAAATCGGAAAACGCAGAGCTGGTGCTCGTTTACTGAGAAACTTGGGACATGCAAATTCTGACCCTAAGCTGCTGTTATTTTCAGGACAGGCCAAGAAGCAAAGGGCTTAAATTGCAGCAAGGAAGGTTTAGGCTGGACATCAGGAAAAACTTCCTGCCTGTCAGGGTGGTGAATCACTGGAATAAATTGCCCAGGGAGGTTGTGGAGACTCCGTCTCTGGAGATATTTCACAGCAGGTTGGACAGACACCTGGCAGGGATGATCTAGAGGGTGCTTGGTCCTGCTGTGAGGGCCGGGACAGGACATGATGACTTCTTGAGGTCCCTTCCAGTTCTAGGATTCCACGATTCAAGGCAGCTGCTCAAAGCAGAGACCAACCCCTTTACTGTGGCATGGGTCTCCAGCCTTTCAGGATGTGTCAGGCACTTTCAAAGGCCAGCCACAGAGCGCGCATGGCTTCCCATTGCTTACGGAGACTTTCCCCCAGGGTGGGAATCCTTTGTTTTACGTGTCTCCCCCCCTCCCCACCCCCCATGGAAAAATCCCAGGTTCAAAATGGATTTCAGTACCAGGTGCTATGATCACGTGTTTACCAGTTGTACCTATTTTGCATAAATAAGCCAAATCTAAGGCATGAGGGGGGCTGTCACCGCATTGCTCTCCTCCGGAGTCTCCAGTTTTCCCACATCTTTCCTAAAGGTCAGTCACCGCCCAGCTCGGCCGTGGGACACTCCTACTAATACACCCAGGATGGTATTAGTCCCCTTGCTGACTTGCGTTCATGTAGAGACGGGCTAGTTTTCCCCATTTCCTAGCTGTGATGTGCCGGTCCCTTCCCAATGGGGCGGCGTTGCACCCGTCCTGGCTGAATTTGGTCTGGTGGGTTTCAGGCCGGACTCTCCAATGGGTCTGGGGGGTCAGGAATTCCAGTGCTGGCCTCCAAGGTGCTTGCGACCCCTCCTGACTTGCTCTCGGTCAGGGTCCTCCCCACCCGCCTCTCCAAATCATTTGTGAGAATCCTAATGGGCTTGGTCCCCCGACGGACCCCTGCAGACGCCGCCGGCCGCGCCCTCGTTCAGTGATCTTCGAGCCGGTTGTGCTCCTGCCCGAGGGTGATGGCAGCCAGGCCGCAGTGCCGGGGCGCTTGTGCAATTGCAGTTGGGACTGTCAGCCTGCCGTGGCTCCTGCTCCCCCCCGCCCCATGAGCCACCCCCCGCACGCCCCGGGCGCCTCTGCCCACGGCCTGGCCTGTGTACTCAACAGGCTTCCCCCGGAGGCTCATTCTGCACGGATGCCCCGGCGCAGCCAAAGCCGCCTGCAGTTTGCCCAGTGTGCCTGGCAGGCTTGTGTGCGGCTGTCAGTCTAGAAGCAGGTTCCCGCCCCCCCTCTGAGTGGCAGGGTTCGCCCTCCTCTGCTCCTGTCAGCATCCAAAGGACAGGGGCCTTCCCCAGGCAGGGCTGGGGGTGGTGGGTAGCAGGACGCCCCTGCTGCAGCCTGGGCGGTAGCAGCCGGGGCCCCTGGAACCAAGGGTGCTGGGGTCTTAGCGGGGGAGTAGCTCCGACACACACAGCCTGTTCTCCTGGCGAAGGGCTGATCACTTGACAGAGCTCTCTCCTGGCAGATGGTTTGACCCACCGTGGTGCTTCCCCCCCCCCTTCGGCTCGCAGTAGGCGCGCCCCATCGGTCGACTCACATGCCTCTCCCCCCTCTGCTCCCCCCAAGGAAGGAGGCGGAACGTGAACTGCCTGAAGAACATGGTGATCTGGTACGAGGACCACAAGAACCGCTGCCCCTACGAGCCCCACCTGTCCGAGCTGGATCCCACCTTCGGGCTGTACACCACGGCCGTGTGGCAGTGCGAGGCCGGGCACCGCTACTTCCAGGACCTGCACTCCCCGCTCAAGCCGCTCAGCGACTCCGAGAACGAGAGCGACGACGGTGAGGGGGGGAGAGGTGTCCCGGGGGGGCCAGGGTAGCGCTTAGTGCTGCCTGTCGGGGATGCAGGGCGATGCCGGGCAGGAGGAGGAGCGTCGCCCACCAAGCCTCTCCCCCGTGCCCGCTGATTGCGCTCTCCTCTGCAGCTGGCGCTGGCGTGAGGGCGGGGAGCTCGGACTCCTCCGAGGAGAGCTCCAGCTCGGGGTCGGAGGAGCAGCCCGAGAGCCGCCAGGCCAAGGCCCCGCTGGCGGCTGCCGACGGCCGGAGCAGCAGCGGCCTCATCACGCAGGACGGCATCCACATCCCCTTCGAGCACCCCCTGGAGAGCCTGGCGGCTGAGCCGGGCACCGGCCTGTGTCACAACCCGCCGCTCAACGGCCCGGAGAGCATGGAGACGGTGGTGTGCGTCCCCATGCCCATGCAGGTGGGCGCGGGCCATGGGACGCTCTTTGAGAACGTGGCGCAGGACACGCTGGGGGAGGTGGTGGCCAGCTGCCCCGTGCAGGGCGTGATGCAGGGCTCCCAGGTGATCATCATCGCCGGGCCCGGCTACGACGCCCTGACGGCCGAGAGCATCCAGCTCAACGTCACCAGCGGCGGCGGCGAGGACATGCCCTGCGCCGTGATCGAGGGCGTCGCCGCCTACACCCAGACGGAGCCGGAGCACATGCAGCCTGGCAGCGGGGCGCTGGTGGAGAGCGGGGAGCGCGTCGAAACCAAAACAGGTAGCTGGGCCCAGCGCTCGGGGCCCTGCTGCCGTGTCCCCGGTGAAGCGGGGCTGCTCGGTCGGCACTGGCAGGAGAGAGCCAAGAGACATGCCACTGCGCGTCCGGGGGCCCTTCTCCCAGGGTCGCACCGGGGCTCGCGGGAGGGGGCGCTCTGCCCGCTGGGTCAGTGCCGACTCCGGTTACCCGGGGTAAGGCTTGGGCTTGGTGTGTGGGGTTCCGTAGGGGGCGCTTTCCCCACACGAGTGACCCCGGTGCCCCAGCACGGCGCTGAGCTGTGGGGTGAGGGGTTCATGGGGGGCGCTGCCCCCTGCCTGATGTCCCAGGGGTGCCACTGCTGGACGGGAGAATTCTGTGGCTGACTCACCGTGTTGTGGAATTCGGGCCCCGCTCGTGTGTCCCATTAAAATCCCCAGGTCACTTCACTCCTCATTAAACATTCGCCGTGGGGTAGCTGCGTTTCGCCTCCCCAGTAGGGGCAGCTGGCTGCCGGGCTGTCCTCTTCCTGCCCTGCCTCTGTGCGGTGTGAGACAGCCGCTGTGCTCCGCACCAGAACTAGCTGCATGTCAGGGGCTCTTCCCTACTTTGGCAGGGCGGGGCGGGGGGAACCCGTGTGGTCATGGCCTTGTGTCTGGTCACGGCCTTGTGTCTGAAGAGCTGCGCGGCGGCAGGCGTTTGACCCCACGGCTGTCTCACGCCTGCTGTGTGGCGGCAGAAACGGAAGACCTTTATGGGCTCAAAAAGGAGGAGCTGCAGCCTCCGCCGGAAATGGAGATGCTGGAAGAGCTGGAGCCAGCCCACGGGAACACGGAGCTGGAGCCGGAGGAGCTGGACAGCAACGACATGTCGGCCATCATCTACGAGATTCCCAAGGAGCCGGAGAAGTGAGTGTCGTGACGACGGGGCAGCGCTGCGGAGTGGTTAGCTCTCTGTACCGTGGCCAAAGTCTCCGCAAACCCAGCAGCAGACCCCGCTCGTGCCTCAGTTTCCCCACTTGGGCAAGCTGGGGGCGGGGGGAGGCAGAGATCTGGCCAACTGCATTAGTGAGGCTCCTAGCAGCTCCTTCCCTTTTCCGTGAGTTGCATGTGTCACTTGAACAGCCTCAATCGGGACGGGTAAACCGGGGGCGTCTGCCCCCTCCCCACGCCTCTGCCTCGGAGGCTTCTGCTGCTTCCTCCACAGCGGCCCCCTCTCCCCAGCCCGCGCCTACACCTAGCTGGCTTGTCTGCCCGGTCCTGGGGCGGGAGGCCCCTGGCCGCTTGCTGCCTTTTACCTCGCCCAGCGGGAGCTGGGCCCAGCTCCCACAAAGGCCCAGTGGCGCTGCGATGGGTCAGAGAAGAGGCAGGACTGCCGGCTTCTGCTGTCCCTTCCCCCTCGGCGCAGGACCGCCGTTCCCTTGCCCGGTCTGGGGGGAGCTGGGCGGGATGCAGGGAGCATCCGTGTCTGGGTGCTCGGAGGGGAGGCCAGCGACCCGTTGCCTTCCCCTGCCCGCGCCTCACTGCTGTCCCTGCCAGGCGGCGGCGGAGCAGACGGGGCCGCGTGATGGACGCCGACGGGATGCTGGAAATGTTCCACTGCCCTTACGAGGGATGCAGCCAGGTCTACGTCGCACTTAGCAGCTTCCAGGTATGAGTCGGACGCGTCCGTTTTCCACCGGCCTGCTTGGGGGCGGCGGGGGGTTGAGGGGCTGCTCCAGGGGGCCTGGCCGAGCGGCGTTCAGACCCCCCGAGCCGGGGAAAGGGGCTGGATCGCTGGGGCCGCCGGGTGGTTCTCTGCCACGGGAGCTCGAGCGGTGACTCTGGGCAGCCGCTTTCCCTTGTGCTGGGGCACTTGACAGCGCTTGGCCAGATCTCTCCGCATGAGCAGGGCCTAGTCCCTGGAGCCGGGGCCAGCGAGGGAGCAGGGCTCGGTGTCTAGGGCACTAGCTTTGCTTTGCCACAGACTGGTGGGGGGACCTGCGGCAAGTCATTTTGCCGTTCTTTGCCTCAGTTTCCCCATCTGCACAGAGGGCGAGGGCCGGACGAGGCCTGGCTCAGCCTCTAGCCAAGGTTCTTAGCTCATCTCGGCCGTCCACGTGGCCCTTTGCCCATCATTCAACAGCACCGCCTGGGTGCAACCCCAGACAGCATCTGCGTCTGTGGGAAGGGGAAGGAAATCTCTGGGCATAGGCTGAGGTGAGAGAGTTTGGCGGGGTGGGCAGGGTAGCGGGTAGTGCCAGGTCTGGCTGCCGAGGGCGGGGGGAGAGCTGTTGGGGGGGGGGTCCTGCCTGTGATCGGGGGGCTGTCGCGGCCTCTGCTGTGACCAGAGTGTGTCGGGGGCGCGGTGTAGCCCGTCTATTCCCCCGCTGTCCTCGTCTCTCTAGAATCACGTTAACCTCGTGCACCGCAAAGGGAAAACAAAAGTGTGTCCCCACCCGGGCTGCGGGAAGAAGTTCTACCTGTCCAACCACCTCCGCAGACACATGATCATTCACTCAGGTGCGTGTCCCGGACTCCTGCCCGGTACCCTCGCCGCCCCGTGTCCTGCTGCCCTTGGGTCCGCACTGTGCCCGGGGGGCGCTGGCTCCCTGTGCAGCCAGCAGCGCCTGCCACACGGTGCTCTCCGCCTAGCCCTCCGGCCCCGCTCCGTGCATGACACCGGCGCAGGCTGGGTCTGTCTGGGTTTCCCCTAGGATCAGCTGTCACTTTCACCTCCCCCCTTATGATCATGGGGGAGTCGACAAACGGGCACTCGATGGAAACCCTTCTTCAGGAGAGTCCTGCCTACGCAGGAACCCTCAGGGCACCCCCGTGGTCACCCCCCTGCTGGGTTGTCTGTGGGGTCCAACCCACGACCTCTTGATTTCAAGGCAGGGCTCTCTCCTGCCTGAGCAAAGAACGTCGCTTTCTCGGCTGGCGCTGCAGACGGCCTGTGTGGGAGACAAAGCCCAGCTGGGTTGGAGCCCCCCTCCGGGCAGGCTGAGGGTCTGCTTGCTGGGGGTGTCAGGCCGGGTGCGGGCAGAGCAAGAGCCTGGGTTGTCCTGCTGAGGTCCCTTGATTGTGGCTCTTGGCGTGTCCCCTCCCCGTGTGACTCTGTGCGTTGTGCCCTGCAGGTGTCCGGGAATTTACCTGTGAGACCTGCGGGAAATCGTTTAAGAGGAAGAATCACCTGGAGGTGCATCGCCGGACGCACACGGGCGAGACGCCCCTCCAGTACGTGCGGGCGAGTCGGGGCGCACGGGTGCCCCATGGAAGGACCCACTGCAGGCGTGTGCCAACACCGAGCCATGGCCAGGGGATGGGCAGGGCGGGAGGAGAATGAGCCTTCTATTAGTGACACTGCTAACGAGGCTGTTTTGCCCCAAAGGCCTTCTCTGCTGAATTGCAGCTGCCTTGGGGCAGGCTGCGGCACCTGTTCGTACAGGGACTCCTCGCCAGGCGCTGAAATGCGGCCGCTTCTGGGTGGGGTGTGGCAGCTCTAACAGAGATCCCTTGTCTGGTGCTGAGATGCAGCCACTTCTGGGGCGGGGCGGAGCGTGGGGGGCTGTTCCCAGCACATAGTAACGCTGCCTGACAGTTGACAGGAAGCGGAACATGCCACGCCCAGGCTGAGATGGGGAGCGCTCGGCTCACGAGGGCCCTGGGGCGGGTGCCAGCGCTGCGGCCCGCGTGACGGCGTTGTGCCCCCCGCCAGGTGCGAGATCTGCGGGTACCAGTGCCGGCAGCGCGCGTCCCTCAACTGGCACATGAAGAAGCACACGGCGGAGGTGCAGTACAACTTCACCTGCGAGCACTGCGGCAAGCGCTTCGAAAAGCTGGACAGCGTCAAATTCCACAAGCTAAAGAGCCACCCGGATCACAAGGCCACGTGATCCCGGCGGGGGCGTCCGCCCGGAGCCTCGCACCGTTTTATTTATTTCCCTGCCGGGGGCCCCTCTGCCGCCTCCCTTCCCTTCCCCAGCCTGTGGGCCGCGATGCGGGGGCAGATCACAGTGCCCCGGGGGGGGCACGGGCCCTCCCCAGCCAGGAGAGTGGGGGCCGAGCCCGGCGCAGGCAGCATGTGAGTGTGTGTGTGAAATGTCGTGGCCTCCGCCGCAGGCTGCCCCCTGCTTTGGCCAGGGCGTGGCAGGGGGCTAGTTTTCCGCCTGCTTTTAGTGTCCAGGCCGTGGGGGCTGCAGCGTCGAGTGCACAGAGGGGGACGTGCTGGGCCTCGTGCAGAAAGGGGCGCGTCCTGGCCTGCTCAGACTGCAGGGAGAGCGAAATGCCACCCGTGGCTCCTTCCCCCGGCCTGGAGGTCGGTGGCGGGGGGAGGGGACTTGGCAGCCACACCAAGATGGTGAACAAAACGCCCCGACCATTAAACCGACACTACTTTTATCCGCCTGGTTCCTGGCATCTTCCGCCCCAGCAGGCGGTGCCCTGGGCGGGGGCGGGGAGGGCTGGGTGCGGCCGTGCCGTCAAACCGCCAGCCGTGTGCCCACGGTTGCCTGGCACAGCACCTGCCGTGTGACCTGCCGCCAGAGCGCAAAGGCCGGCACCGGTTGTTCCCCCACCGGGGGGGGGGCCTGCGCCCTGCTGTGCCCAGAGCTGGCTGCCGGGGTTTGGGTTCTCCGCAGGTGGGGAAACCCTTCCCGGTGCGCCCCAGAGCTGCCTGAGCCTCGCCAGGGCAGGGTGCTGCCTGGGCAGGCCGGGGGGCACGCTGGGTGGCAGCAGCGCCCCTGCTGATGTCACTTTTGGCAACCTGGTGGCTGCTTCTCTAGTCAGGGGAGAGGGGGAGCCAGGTCTCCATCCTGCCTCCCTTTCCCCACCCTGGGGCTCTGCCCGGGCTCCCAGCTGTGAGCTGTGCCCATTCTGCCTCACTCCCTCTTTGCTCCCCTTCTGCCTGTTACGCTAGACGGGCAGCACTTGGCCACAGGCTGCTCCAGGGGAAAGGGCCCATGTCCCGTTCCCTGCCGCTCCGTGGGCTGGACTGGAACCAGCGCCCTCTAGAGGCAAAAGGCTGCATCGTGGTAGATTGGCAGTGGGGCATTCGCCTCCTTTCAGATCTCGGGGCAGGCCAGGGGCTGGGGGAGCTGGCCTGGGTCTCAGCACTGGGGCTGGGGGAGCTGGGCCGGGTCTCAGCACTGGGGCTGGGGGAGCTGGGCCGGGTCTCAGCACTGGGGCTGGGGGAGCTGGCCTGGGTCCCAGCACTGGGGCTGGGGGAGCTGGGCCGGGTCTCAGCACTGGGGCTGGGGGAGCTGGCCTGGGTCCCAGCACTGGGGCTGAGGGAGCTGGCCTGGGTCCCAGCACTGGGGCTGAGGGAGCTGGCCTGGGTCCCAGCACTGGGGCTGAGGGAGCTGGCCTGGGTCCCAGCACTGGGGCTGGGGGAGCTGGCCTGGGTCTCAGCACTGGGGCTGGGGGAGCTGGGCCGGGTCTCAGCGTGGCTGCCAGCACAAGCGTGTTGGGACTGTAAGAAAAGTGCCTGCAGGACTGGCTGGCAGGGTCAGGGGTGGCCCTGGTTCAGTGTTCCCTGGGTGGCCACCCAGGCGAGTTTTGGGTGCTGCCCAGCCGATTGGCAGAGCGCCCGCAGCCGGCAGTGTGTGTAGCTCCAGGTGGTGCACACCCGCACATGTCTCCGTGCACAGAACAAAATTTATTCTGCACATGGATGGAAACGGTGAGAGGGAACACTGCCTTGGATCCTCCAGCTCACTTCGGTTTAGCCTGAGCTGAAGCGCTGGCAGTCAGCTGACCAGGCCTAAGACTTTGGGGGGAGCAGAAAGGAGCCAGCTAGAGAGCAAAAGCTGCTCCGACCTGCGTGCCCAGAGCTGTTGCAGGGCTGTAATGCAGCCCAGGCAAGGATCCTGCCTCCAGCCTGTGGCCCCGCAAGGGGGTCCTTCGTGCAGGAGCGGCGAGGCCGGCTGTAGCAGCTGGCGCTCCAGGCGGAAGGCACGATCGGCGCCCATCTAGTCTGCCTAGGCTCACGGGCCGCCCCTGCCTGGTGCGGTGCAGTTCAGGCCCCTCGTGCGTCGGTGTCTGGATAGCGACAATCCCCGTAGCGCGGGGAGCCTGGGCTCTGGCTGTCTGGGGAACGGGAGGGGGGGCAGCTGGATTCATGGAGGTAGACTAAAGGAGCCCAAAGCAGCGAGAGTGGTAACGCCACCCTGCAGCTGTCCAATATTCAACCGTTCAGACGAGCTGGGGGCTGGCGCCCAAAGCCCTGCCTGCTGCGGCCCAGAGCCGAGCCCCCCGTAAACACCTGCCCCGTTTAGTAAGACGGCCGTGCAGCAGAAGCAGTTACCCCCTTTGCAACGGGAGTTTGGCTCGGCAGCCTCCCCCCTTCCCTTGCCGTTCGGCAGCAGGGAAAGTGCCCTGGTGGGACAGGCTCTTGGAGGGCGTTAAAGTCTGTCCGGGAGGAAGGGAGGTGAGCTGGGCCGCAGGCTGTGCTGGTGGTGGAGTCTGGCCCCTTTCCTGGCAGACAAGGAGGGGTCAGAAAACACAGCAGGGAGCTCTTTGGGGACTCGCCATGTCCCGGCCTGCCCCCGGTCCAATCAGCCACTCCGGGACCCGGCAGACTTGTGCCAGTGTTGGACCGTCTGCGGCCCGGGCTTACAGCCCTGTGGTGAATGACAGGCCAGCGCCCAGCGCTCCCAGACTCGCGTGGGACGGAAAAGGGAAGAGAAGACTGAGGTGGGGAAGGAAAAGGACATGGGATAGAGGGGGGTTAGAATTGCCATGTGTCTGGAGGAGGGGGTCGGGTCCCGTGGGCTCAGTCTGGTCAGGATACCTCCGGAGTGGGCTGGATTCTTGCTTTGCTGGATTCTGGTTTGGCCTGGTTCACCAGGCCCCTCTTAACGCAGCCCTTGGGCTATGTCAGGCGGCTGGGTTTGGATAGAGTGGGGCTTTCCCCTGTCCCGTGGGGGCCCCTGTCACCGGTTAGTGGTACAGCAAAGAACAGACTCGTCGACACGGAGATGAACATACGTTGGAGAAAAGTCAATGTGGATCCTGTGAGGGGGAATCCTGCCTCACCGATCTACTAGAGCTCTTTAAGGGGGTCAACAAGCATGTGGACAAAGGGGATCCAGTGCCTATAGTGTACTTGGGTTTCCAGAAAGCCTTTGACAAGGTCCCTCACCAAAGGCTCTTAAGCAAAGTGAGCTGCCACAGGATCAGAGGGAAGGTCCTCTCATGAACTGAGAACTGGGTAAAAGACAGGAAACAAAGGGTAGGAATAAATGGTCAGTTCTCAGACTGGAGAGGGGTAACTAGTGTCCCCCAAGGGCCCATCCTGGGACCAATCCTATTCAACTCCTTCATTAATGACCTGGAGAAAGGGGTAAACGGAGGTGGCAACGTTTGCAGATGATACTAAACTGCTAAAGAGAGCTGAGTCCAAAGCAAACTGTGAAGAGCTTCAAAAGGACCTCGCCAAACTGGCAAATGAATGTTAACGTTGATAATGTAAAGTAAAGCTCATTGGAAAACATCCCAATGGCACACACACACTGACGGAGACTAAATTAGCTGTTACCACTCGAGATAGACCCTGGAGTTATTGTGGGTGGTTCTCTGAAAATGTCCATTCAATGTCCTGCAGCAGTCAAAAATGGAAACAGCGTGTTAGGAGTGATTAAAAAAGGGACAGAGAATATTTTTCTGCCTCTCTACATCCATGGTACGCCCACAGCTTGAACACCGTGTACAGAGGTGGTCGCCTCATCTCAAAAAAGTTCTCTTAGCATTGGAAAAAGTTCAGAAAAGGGCAACAAAAATGATGAGGGGTATGGAATAGCTCCATAGGAGGAGAGATTAATAGGACGGAGATGTCTCACCTTAGAGAAGCAGAGACAGGACTGAGGTCTATAAAATCATGACTGATGTGGAGAAAGTAAAGGAAGTGTTACTGGTCCCCGTAACACGAGAACGAAGGGTCACCAAATGAAATAGGTAGTAAGTTTAAAATTAACAAACAAGCACTTCTTCCCACAATGCACTGTCAACCCGTGGAACTCCTTGCCAGAGGATGCTGTGAAAACCAGGACATGAACAGGTTCAAAAAAGAACTGGATACATCATGGGGGACAGGTCCATTACTGGGTATTAATCAGGATGGGCTGGAATGCTGTCCCTAGTAGGCATGTAAAATCAAATGTAATTAGTTAACTAGTTAAATACATTTAACCAGTTAAACAAATGGGGCTCAGTCAATTGGCCCCCTGCCTGTGGTTGAATTGGCCCCCTGCCTGTGGGGAGTTGCTCCAGCCCCCACCCCACCACAGTATTGGTTAACCGTTAACCATAAGTGGTAAGGGTGATGCTAACTGGTTAGCCTTTCATAGCCTTTCACATCCCTTGGTCAACTTTGGGAATGAGAAGACACCCCTCCCCTCACCCTCCAGGGGAGGGACTGGAGACCTGGACTCCCATTTTCCTCTGCTACTACCAGCTGGGCCATGCCCCCTTGGAGGATGCCTGTGCAGCTGCTCTCCAGCAGGTGGCGATGGAGCCCCATGGCTGGAGCAGGGAGACCGCCCCCCCCCCCCCCCCCGGGCCTCTGTTTCCCCATGTATCCCTGGCTGATTCTGATTCTGCCTGTGGAGCACTAGGGCCCAGTGGGGTTCTGCTCCCTGTCCCCCACCACACACTGTACAGAGGGGGGAGGGGGCTGCTCTGCATAACCTGCCAGACCCACCCCACAACCTGCCGCCCTTGCAGCAGCCTCAACCCTAGAACTCCCTGCCCTGCTCCATTGGATCTGTGGGGTAGAACCCCCTGGCATGGCATCCCACATCCTGCCTCCTGTCTGACTGAGAATTAACTGAGAATTAACCATCCTGCCAAGCCCCAGGAATGATGTGGGGCAGGATGTGGAGTACTACTGGTAGGGCCTAGCCTGGCCACCTCTCGCCTTGCAGCAAAGTTGGCTTTGATTGGGGGGAGGGGAGAATATGATAGTGGGACCCCCACCCATTACCAGCAGCACCTTCTCATCTAACAGTAGGCACTTGCTGGGACTGAACCAAGACCCCCCTCCTCCTCACTGGGAACCCCTGCACATCCTTTGGGTCTCCCATCCAGGGGCTGCTCAGGCCTGACCCTGCTTAGCTTGGGACAGAGGCCAGGGTTTCACCCTAAGGGGCTATGAGTGCAAATAACTCACCTGCTTTCTTTTCCCAGTATCCCCAGTGACTCCTCGTAGGTTGCCCTGCTCTGTTGGGCAAGGCCGGGGCACCCAAGTGCCCTCCCTTAGCTAATTACCATCGATCATTAGCAGCTACCAGATGCTGCCTCTTGTCAGGGGAAATTGGATCCATCCCCTCCCACTCCCCGCCCCCGCCCCCACCCCATCTTTAACCTCCCCCCCTTTGTGGCAGCTGCATTAACCCCAACCCGAGGGGCTCCTTGGCTGGTCCCGTGCGGAGGTGGGGCTGAGCTCCAGGCCAGGGTGGGGGGCAGATCTAGACTCCCCAGATGGTATAGGGAGAGCAGGGGAGGTGGGGAGGACAGGGCCGACTGGAGCCAGCCTGGGATCAGCTGCAGGAGTTTCCTGATTGAAAGCTGCAGTGGGGTTTGGGGAGCAGGAAATGGGGGGGGGGGCGCTTAGTTCAGTCCCAGCCACCCCTACCAAGTGGCTGGAAAACAAGGCCGTGCCGGCAAGGAGGCTGGGGCAGCCCAGGGGGCAGGATGCTCTGTGGGCCTTTCCTCAGCAGGGAAAATGAGGGGGGCTCTCCCTGGAGTGCCAGTGGGGGGCAGACAGAGCCCCCCCCCCACTGAGACATGGGGCCTGTCCCGCCAAGGGTCGCTGGCACCACTCTGGCCCCAGGGTGAGGGGCTGGCTGGCTTGGGGAGAGCGGGAAGGGAGCCAGGGCCTTCCCGCCGGGGAGCCTTGTTTGAACTCAGCCAGCCAGGGCCAGTTTTTCGGGGGTGTCAGCCCAATTCTGCGGGCTGGATGAGCACCCCTCATCCCCACAGGGGGCAGGGCAGGGGCATGTTGGGGGGGGGTCTGTCCAGGAGGTGTCTTACCACCTTAAACCTCTCAATCCCAGCTCCCCCTGCCCCACTCGAGGCTGGCTCCGCCCACAGTCTTGTCTCCCCTCCCCCACTCCAGGCTGGCTCCGCCCACAGTCCCAGTGGCCCAGTGCAGGTAGGGCAGCCCCATGGGACCCCCTGCGCTCAGCCCAGCCAGCGACTCAGCGACCGGGCGGATTTTACTTCAGCTGGGGGCAGTTCCGCCAGGGCGGGGGGGCGGAATGGGACAGGGCCCCTTCCTCAGTTTCTCCCCCTCCTCTGCAGCTGGCTCCAATCTCCTGGCAAGCGGTGCCAGCCGCCCTGGAGGGCCACTTCAGCCCCCTTGACCTGAGCCGCCCCCCTGCCGCCCCGCCTGGCAGTACCAGCTTGAGAACCTCATCTAGTCCTTTGTGTGACTCTGGAGTGGCTGGAAATTGGCTCCTTGAAGTGGAGATGAGGGTGCGGGGCGGGCAGGCCAGTTGTGCGCCGTGCAGGGAGGGGGAGATGGAGCCCACGCGCAGCCCCTCCTCCTCCGGGGGGGCTGCTCGCTGGGGAAAGCCCCCTGTGCCCTCGGGAGGGGCACTGATGGCATCGTTCAGCCCCCCCAATGTGCCTCAGTCTCCCCCAGGCAATGCCCCCCACAAGAGAACCCAGAGCTGCCGCCCTGGCTAATGGGGGCCAAGCGTCCCTGGGTGTGGGGGAGGGGGCAGGGATGCTGTGGGGCACGTAAGGCCCTTTCTTGGGGGTTGATGCTGGAGGGTGATTAAACCTGCCGGCTTCTGTGCCCCCTTTCCCCCTCCCTGCTGGGTTCTCTCCCCTTCCCCTCCCAGCTGCCTCAGTGCCCCACACGGGCCTGGGGCCGCTTCTCCCCCAGTAGTGTCCGTGCACGGGGGGGGGGGGTTCCCAGGTGTGATGTCACCAATGGGGGGATGTTCCCCCTCCCCCAGTCTGGGCGACAGTGGAGCAAGCTAAAGACGGGGGTGAGGGGCACAGGAGCTAGGCCACCCTGCAGAAAATTGCCTCTGATCCTGGGAATGGCAGAGGGCTCGGCTCCCGAATCGCCCCTCCCAGGTCAGCCGGGCGCCGCCCAATCCGCTCAAATCCCAGTTTAGCGCAGCTTGTTCGCCCACCTGGGCTCTGGCCTTCAGGTTGGCAGAGATGGGCCGTGAGCACGGCGCAGACACACACACACAGACATACACACACAGCATCACACCTACCCACACATCCACACACACAGCAACACACCTACCCACACATCCACACACAGCAACACAGCCACACACAGAGACTAACACAGCCGCACAAACATCCACACACAGCATCACACCCACCCACGCAGCATACCCACACATCCACACACAGCATCACACCCACCCACGCAGCATACCCACACATCCACACACACAGCAACACACACAGCAACACAGCCACACCCACACATCCACACACACAGCATCACACCCACCCACGCAGCATACCCACACATCCACACACAGCATCACACCCACCCACGCAGCATACCCACACATCCACACACACAGCATCACACACAGCAACACAGCCACACCCACACATACACACACACAGCATCACACCCACCCACGCAGCATACCCACACATCCACACACACAGCATCACACCCACCCACGCAGCATACCCACACATCCACACACAGCATCACACCCACCCACGCAGCATACCCACACATCCACACACACATCCACACACACAGCAACACAGCCACACACAGAGACTAACACATCCGCACAAACATCCACACACAGCATCACACCCACCCACGCAGCATACCCACACATCCACACACACAGCAACACACCCACCCACGCAACATACCCACACATCCACACACACAGCAACACAGCCACACCCACAGAACAACACACCCACACATGCACACAAACATACACCCACACAGCATCACACCTACCCACACAACATACCCACACATCCACACACACAGCAACACAGCCACACCCACAGAACAACACACCCACACATGCACACAAACATACACCCACACACATACACACACACTCAGCAACACAGCCACACCCACAGAACAACACACCCACACATGCACACAAACATACACCCACACAGCATCACACCTACCCACACAACATACCCACACATCCACACACACAGCAACACAGCCACACCCACAGAACAACACACCTACACATGCACACAAACATACACCCACACAGCAACACACAGACACATACACACACACACTCAGCAACACAGCCACACACAGAGAATAACACATCCACACAGACATATGCACACCCAGCAACACATTTAGACATCCAAGCATGCACGTACACATGCACACGCACACGCACACACACACGGCCCACGGCCCAGGCACAGAGCCCCCCCTTCCCCAGTACTTGCCCCCCATTTCCCCTCCAGCAGCCCCCCAGCAGTAGGTGGCTGGGGCAGGCAGAGGGGGAGCCAGGCCCGGCCCTGCGTCAGGCTGAGGCTAAGTGAAGTTGCCGGGTCTCTCACTGGAATGAGAAGCGCCCAGACCCCCTGCCCCACTCCCTGATTCCCTCCCCCTCCAGGGCCCCCATAGTCCAGACCCCCTGCCCCACTCCCTGATTCCCCCCCCTCCAGGGCCCCCATAGTCCAGACCCCCTGCCCCACTCCCTGATTCCCCCCCCTCCAGGGCCCCCATAGTCCAGGCCCCCACACCCACTGCTGTCGGCTTAACGCGGCCGTTGCCAGATGGCATCAGACCCACGGGCCCCCCGCCCCATCAGACCCCTCCAGCCCATACCCCCCTTCCGGCAGTGCCCTCCAGTGAGACTTGCTCCTCCCTCTTTCTGTCCCCCCACCCCCAAAGCTTCCTGCTGGGCTGTGCTGAGCTAACAGGGGGAGGGGAAGCAGATGGGCAGGGGAGGAAATGGGGGGGCAGGATGGGGCAGCCCAGCCCCCCCCTTAATCAGTGTGATGGGGGAGGAAGTTGGATCAACTGATGCATTCTGCCAGTGACCTTCAACCCCTGGGAAAGGGGGGGTGTTGCTGGCTCACTGCCCACCCAGTGTGGTGGGGGGATGGGCGGTGACCCCAAAGCCCCCCTCCCCCGGCAATGCAATTAGGCACAAAAGAGCAGGATGTGCCGGAGGTCAGCGCTGGGGCAGCCGTTTCCTTGCGCTGGTGACAGCCCCGAGGCCGCGGTGATGGGCGGGGGCAGACGGGCTCTGGCATCGCTCGGGGGTGGACGCTGGAAAGAGCCGGGGCAGGAGCAGGGACTCAGGGCGAGGGGAAAGGGGTGGGAAGGGGGCGGGAGCTGGGTTGTTTGCTGCTGCCAGTGCCAGCCGCCTGCTAACACCCCAGGCTGCCCGGGACCCCATGTCCTGGGGCCCCCAAAGGGCCAGGCCCCGTGCGGTGGCCCCAATCCAGCCTGTGGACAGCCCAGCTCTGAAAATATAGGTCCAAACATTGGGGGAGCCGGGCACCAGGGGGCCATATAACCTGCCACCTATCACAGGCAGCTGGCACAGCCGACCTGCCATGGGCACCCCATGCTGGGCAGGACCCCAGCTGCCTGACCCCTTGCCCACCCACAGCGAGCTCCTGCCAGACAGGCCCCGGACGCCACGAGCCCAGGCCGAGCGGATATTTTAAGCCTCCAACGCGCACCAGGGCCAGAGCTGTCAGAAGCACTTACGGGTGGGAGGCGGATGCCAGGGCCGCCTCGTGCCAGCCGTGAGCACGGCCTGCAGAGCGAGAGCCGGACCAGGCAACCTCCAGCGGGGCCTGGCCCTTCCTGCCCCCGCTTGCCAGGCCTCCCCCCAGGCTGGGGAGCCGGATCGCAGCCTGAGGTTCCTCCTTGGATCCGTTCCCCCCATAACGGGCTGGATCCAAAATCTCTGAGCGGGGCAATCGCTGGAGAAGGGGGCTCCCGGGGGGGGGGGCTGGGAGCCAGGACTCCCCGGAAATCCCCTCCCCAGGCAAAGTGCAAGGAGTGAAACAAACCAGACACAGGGCAGGGCTGGGTCTTCGCCAGGCTGGCCTGGAGTGGGGGGGGGGGGGGTAAAGCCCCCAGCCAGTGGCTGCGCCCGGTGCCAGGGGCCTGAAATCAGAGGGGCCCCCCATGGACCATCCCTCCCGGTGCTGTTGTGAGTCTGCACCCCGAGGCGCCGGGCCCCTGCACTGTCACCGTCGCCTGCTGCCCCTCCCCCTGCCGCCTCCGGCGCCGCTGCACCCCCGTGCCACCAGCCTCGGCTCCAGCCAGCCACGCCCTGCCCCTGCCCCCGCCCCCGCTCCTACCCCTTCCTGCCCCACCACAAATCCATGCCCCCCTCCGCCCCCTGCCGCGCTGGGTCTCCCTTCCCCCAGCCCCTGGGGCCTGGCTCATGCTGCCAGTGGAGCTTGGCGTGTGGCCGGTGCCCCGTGAAAGCCTGGCTCCTCCCTGGGTCCCCCCCCATGCAGACCCCCAGCAGGATCAGGGTCCCCCCCCCGCCCCCGTGCTGGGCACTGCCCAGACACACCCAGCCCAACCCAGCCTTGAAGCCCTTTCCACCTCAGCGAAGGTCGGATGGGGAAACTGAGTCGCAAAGCGGCAGGGCCTCCCCCCAGGTCATGCAGAGGGCGCATGGTGCAGGCAGGGAACTGAGTCTCACCCCTGGGCCTCCAGGGCAGGAGCCTGGCTGAAGGGGGCGGACAGCGCCTGGCCCCTGTTCAGAGTCAGTGTGGGGGGGGGGGGGAAGGAGGGAGGCTACAGGGAGCGGGGAAGGGGCTCGCTAGTGCTCGTGGCTCCATGTGGGCATTTCAGTCATGGGGACCCCTGGAGCTGAGCCCCAGCCAACTCGTGCCATACAGGGGCAGGCCGGGGTGGGGCTCCCAACCTGGGACTGAGCCTGCCCTCTGCGAGGGACGGGCTGGGGCACCCAGGGGCGGGGGGCAGGACTCTGAGTGGGGGTGGGGAGGTGTGATGCGGGGGGGGGGGGGTTGCACTGGAGAGGTTGGAGGCTGCTCCATTGGGGGGATGGTTTGCGGGGGGGGAGGCTGTAGGACGGGGTGTCCGTTTGCGGTGGAGGGGAGCCTCCTTCCCATCCCTGTGCTGTGTTTCCGCACCCTCCCGGCCTGTCCGCCTCCCCCGTCCCCCCATCCCTCTGCCATCTGGCCCCTGGCCCTGCCATCAGAGTCCCTGTGGGACCCCCTCTCCCCCTGCCATTCACAGCACATGGGCTGGGCGCTGCCGGCATCTGCCAGGCCCTTCCTCCCCTGGGACACGGGGCTTGGCCTCCTCCCCACATGCCCCCCTGCCCCCGGATGGTGGCAGCTGTGGGATCGCTGGCTAATTGGCGGCATATGGTCCCTGCTACCCACCCCCGCTCCTGGGGCTGTGCTTGGCAGAGAGGAAAGGGAGAGATCAGCTTTAACCCCCCCCGCTCTGACCCTCAGACCTCACTCCCAGGGAACCCAGGAGTCCGGGCTCCCATCCCTCCCCACCCTAACCACTAGACACCACTGCCCTGCTAGATCCACGAGTCCGGGCCCCCATCCCTCCCCACCCTAACCACTAGACCCCACTGCCCTGCTAGATCCACGAGTCCGGGCTCCCATCCCTCCCCACCCTAACCACTAGACACCACTGCCCTGCTAGATCCATGAGTCCGGGCCCCCATCCCTCCTTACCCTAACCACTAGACCCCACTGCCCTCCTAGATCCACGAGTCCGGGCCCCCATCCCTCCCCACCCTAACCACTAGACCCCACTGCCCTCCTAGATCCACGAGTCCGGGCCCCCATCCCTCCCCACCCTAACCACTAGACACCACTGCCCTGCTAGATCCACGAGTCCGGGCTCCCATCCCTCCCCACCCTAACCACTAGACCCCACTGCCCTCCTAGATCCACGAGTCCGGGCCCCCATCCCTCCCCACCCTAACCACTAGACCCCACTGCCCTCCTAGATCCACGAGTCCGGGCTCCCATCCCTCCCCACCCTAACCACTAGACCCCACTGCCCTCCTAGATCCACAAGTCCGGGCCCCCATCCCTGCCCCCTGCCCTAACTCTCAGACCTCACTCCCAGGGAACCCAGGAGTCTGGGCTCCCATCCCCCCCACCCTAACCACTAGACCCCACTCCCCCCAGTGCTGGGGAAAGAACCCAGGAGTCCTTGCTCCCAGGCCCGGCTCAGCCCTCCGAGGGGGCCGGACTTTCCAGCACTTCAGCTGCCATATCCCCTGTGACCTCAGATGACCTTTGAATAGGGGTCAGTGGGGGGGCAGTCTGGCCTCTTGACCCGCCCGGGTCCATGACAGGTCAGCTCCCCCCTCACGTGGAATAGCCTCTCCTCCCAGCACTCCCATGAAGTGCATAGACGGGGGAGGGGGGGCAGACCACAGACACCCCCCCACCAGACAGAGATTCCTGCTGCAAGGCATCGCTCAAGGAGGCGTGTGAGGTCTGGCGGCTACAGGGGGGTGGGGCTGGGGGCCTGGACTCCTGGGTTCTCTCCCTGGATCTGGGGGGGCTGTGGGGTCTAGTGGTTAGAGTGAGGGGAGGGATGGGGGTCCGGTCTCCTGGGTTCTCTCCCTGGATCTAGGAGGGCAGTGGGGTCTAGTGGTTAGAGTGAGGGGAGGGATGGGGGTCCGGTCTCCTGGGTTCTCTCCCTGGATCTAGGAGGGCAGTGGGGTCTAGTGGTTAGGGTGAGGGGAGGGATGGGGGCCCGGTCTCCTGGGTTCTCTCCCAGGATCTAGGAGGGCAGTGGGGTCTAGTGGTTAGGGTGAGGGGAGGGATGGGGGCCCGGTCTCCTGGGTTCTCTCCCTGGATCTGGGAGGGCAGTGGGGCCTGGTGGTTAGAGTGGTAGAGCGGGTGGGGACGTGGGGGGAGGGAACCAGGACTCCTGGGTTCTTGTGGGTGAGGTCTGAGGGTTAGAGCGGGGGGGGGGCGGGGCTGGGTCCTTTCCCATTGGCTCCCGTGACCCCCAGCCAGGCCTTTGCTAGCCTGGCCGGAGAGCGGCCGAGAGCAGCCGGGGTTGCTCTCCATGGCGGCTGGGCCCCGGCTGGGCCCCGAGGACCGGGAGGCTCCCTGGAGCTGTCTGTGGTGCTGAATTGTGTCTGGCCAAGGAGCCAGAGTCCTGGGACTCCTGGGTTCCCTCCCCGGCCCTGGGAGAGGAGTGAGGCCTAGTGGTTAGGGCTGGGCACCCAGGGCACGTGCTGGGTAAGGCCTCAGCTTGGGAGTTCTGCTCCTTGAATACAGTTCGGTGCCAGAGAAGTGCAGGGGACTGAGCCTCGCCATGGAGGGGGAGCTCGGAACCGCGGGGGGGCAGGGCGGGGGCAGGGCACAGGAGGGCCCGGGCCATGTGAGCCAGAGCATGACCCTGCACCAGCCCCCGAGCTCCACTGCACGACGCCCACCCTGCCTGGGCCAGGCTCGGGGGGACCTCTGCCCTCAGATTGCAACCCCCATGGGTCCAACCCCAGCACAGAGCCGGGGGGGGGGGGGTCGAACACATCCAGGGGGCCCTGCCCCAGAGAGCTCAGCCAGGCTGGCTCCACATGGGAGACGTGTGTGGGGTGGGTGCCAGATGGGCCCCGGTGAGTCTGGGGCCGTACGGTGGGCATGACACGAGGCTGGGCAGCCTGGCCGGGCTGGTGAATGTGGAGGGGAACCCAGGAGTCCTGAGGTCCAGCCCCACTCTGCTTTTACCCCTCAGCTTCACTCACACCCTAGAACGGGTCTCGGCTCCCAGCCTGCCCTGTCCTAACCCCTAGGCCTCGCTCCCCTCCCAGGGCCAGCTTAGAACCCAGCCCAGGCAGAGACCCCCCAGAAACCTGGGCAACCCTCTTTCCTTGCTTGGCCCCCCCTTCTTGGAGCTGAGAGGTGGCTGAGGCCTGGGGAGGGATGTGCGGGGGGGGGGGGAAGAGGGCACCTGGAGAGGCACCGGGGTGTCAGCCCCCCCTTTCCCAGGCTCACATTCCCACGCCCAGCTGAGCGGGGGGCTCCTGCAGACCCTGGCGCCCGAGTGAGACGTTTCCCTGGTGCGCCAGCGTCTGGGAACTTGTGGGGAGTGAGCGGGGGATGGGGGGGGAGGCGACGTGGAGGGAACAAAGCATGGGGCAGGGGAGGGGCAGGCTGGCAGGTGTCGTGGGGCCGGGGGGGGGGGCGTTTAGACGAGTGCAGCTGCGAGGCTTTTGCTCCCCACCATTGTCCTGGCCACAAAGCCCTGATTGCCATGGCGGGGCAGCGCGAGGCCTACGGAGACCCAGGCGGGACCAGGCCCAGCCCCGCCGGGGACAGTCCAGGGGATAAATGCCTCCATGGGAACACCCCCCCCCCCGGTCGTCCCAGCCTCTCTGGCACGTTTGCCCTCCCCCGCCCGCCGTGGGGGTGTTACACCCGTGGGTCAGGTAGAGCGCAGCGTGAGGCACACACAGGCCCCGCACCCAGGGGTGGCTGTTTCAGCGCGGGGGGAAGATTCTTACAAACAGCTACTGTGCCCCCCGTCCTATCCCCCCACCCTGCCCGTGGTGGTGCATCTTGGTGCCAGACATGAAGAGCGCCCATGCCCCACTCCCAGGCCTACTGTGCTCTAACCACTAGGCAAGTGGTTTCCAACCTGGGGGCAGTGCATTCCTGGGGGGGGGGGGGGAGGCTGAAGTCTACACCTAAGATTTCCAAAGGCGTCTGCAACTCCACGTGAAATGTTTCGGGGTCTGTCGATGAGCAAAGCTGGAAAACCACTAGGCCTCGCACCCCTCCCAGAGCTGGGCCCAGAACCCAGAAGTCCTGCCTCCCCCCCCAGGTCTCTCCCTCGGCCGCAGTGGACAGGTAGCAGGATGCAGCCCCCATCTCCTTCCATCCCCACGTCTGGCCGGACGTACCACGGGCCAGATTCCCTGACAGCCGGCGCCCGGCCTGTCCCCGCTCGGCCCTTCCCTTTCCCGGCATCATCCAAAGATCCGGCTCCTTTCTCTCCGGTGAGAAATTGACAGGAAGGCAGTGCGTGTGCGCATCGAGGGGGGCGATGGTCAGTTTCGGTGCTTTGGCGTTGCCCGAGCCCGTGTCTGCTTCCGGCTCTCCCCGGGTGGAAAATCGCAGGCCGGCTGGGCTATAAATCACCGGCCGCGGCTACCAAGCCGTTACCTAGCTATGAGCGCGTGTCTCTGTCTGCCTTCCCGTGGGGATTAACCACAATTTTCTCTCCTCGCTCTCTCCTTCCATCCGCAATGGCGACGCTATTCAAAATGAGCAGATGCCCACAAGACGCAGAGCGGTACCTGCTGAGCGCAAATGAGGTAGGGGGCATGGCACCGTCGGAGCGGCACCGAAACCAATCGTCTCTCCTCGGTTATTAGCAAACACCCCCCCGCCCCTCCCGCTTCCACTCCCACCTCCGCCTGAGCCCCAAATGGGGGGGGGTTCGATGGAAACCGTGCCGGGGGTGGTGATTGCCACATGCCCCCCCCCAGAGGCTGCAGGCAGGGGTGCGGTGTCTCTAGCTGGGGCTGAGGCTCGGTTCGGAAATCTAGCAGGCGTGCCCGGCAGCTTTTCTCTCTCCGTCGCGCCGCTTCTGCGGGAGCAAGCCATGGCGTGGATTTCCCTATAGGCGTGTGGGGGGGGGCAGAGTCCCGCTAGGGAAGGCGAGAGACAGAGCTGGGGCTGCAGGGGGGAGGACGCGCCAGGTTCAGGGTCTGTGTGCGTCCCCCTGATTGTGTGGGGGGGAGATTTGGAGGATCCAGCTGCCGCAGAAAACTTTCTAGAAATGTCTGGAGACATCTGGAGAGAGGAGGCCCGAATTTCAGACCCCACCCCAAGAGGCAGGGCACCTGGGGTCTGCACCTGGGCGTGTGAACCATCGGCAGCAGATGAGTGCAAGGGCGGGCGGGGGCTGGGAATCAGGACTCTGGGGTCTTTCCGTGGCTTTGGGAGGGGAATGCGGCCTAGCGGGCTAGAGCAGGAAGGGGCGGGGAGTCAGGGAGTGGCACATTAGAGGCCAGAACAGGGGGCTTTTAGGCTCCCAGATTCACGGCCCAGCTCAGCGACGGCCCTTGGCTGTGCCCCGCCCCGCGTCGTGCCTCAGTTTCCCCTGCTATGAAATGGGGATAAAATGCTTTCCCCTTTCCAGAGCACTTCAGACTGGGGTCGCTCTCCACTGGTGCTACAGGGCGGTGAGCCCATCCAGCTGGGGACAAAGGGACTTCCTCCGCAGGGCTCTCG